>NC_081408.1:579909671-580509671 GCF_030272615.1 Cryptomeria japonica | reverse complement strand
CTCCACAGTGAAATTCTGCCAAAACACACAAGGCATGGAGGATTCACAAATTCATTGAATCCTCCACCAGTCAGAAATTCCACCCTACTCCTTAGATGGGCGTCAAAATGAGCAGGGCATGGAGGATTCACAACTTAGCAAAATTACTCCTCCACAGTGAAATTTCGCCCAAGCACTCAGCAGGGTGCCAAAATGGAGGGGTCATGGAGGATTCAGCATTTGATGAAATTCCTCCTCCACAGTGAAATTCCGCCTAAGACATGGAAGGGCGCCAAAGTGGATGATGCATGGAAAAATGTTGAAGTTAAGAATTCCTTCCTCAGGGAAGAATTGTGCCCAAGATGAAGAAATTCCAAGAAAGGTGAAAATTTGGCGAAGTGTCGAAAATTCCTTCCTTCAGGACCGAATACTAAGTGTTTGAAATTTCTTCCTTCGGGACATAGTTCTTGGAAATCATGAAAATTGGCTAAGGCATGAAGAATTTGCTTCCTCGAGGTAAGGAACAAATTTCCTTTCAAAGGAGAATTCCTTCACAACATGAATTCCACACTGAGATGAATTGAAGGTGAAAATTTCTAAGGCAAGGAAGGAATCAAGGATGAACTGAATAAGAAATTTTCCCCCAAGAAAATTTTTGAAAAATCCATTCTCGGGCATCAAATCACATCCAAATTTCAAAATTTTTATAGATTTCGATTCATAGGAGAATTCTCTCCCTCCTGGACGTGAAACCCTAATTTGTGGAAAATCCTTAAAAAATAGGAGTTGGTGAAAATTGATGGAAAACCTTCTTCAAGCAAGGAAAGTTGAGGGAGATTTCAAGAAAATTCTTCCTGAATCGAATTTTCCCTCTCCAACAATTGCAGATGTGCAAGAGAGGATATACGACGGCGGGGTCCACTTGCATGGCAAGGGTCTATTGAACACGTGGCAGTAGAGTGGCACATTCATTACTGGAATATTTGACCAAATGGCGACCCAGTCATTGGATGTTGAATTTATGGCAGATTCCTTTTGCATGCAACCACCGCATGTGGAAATGATGGAGCATTTATGGCATCATGGGCGATTTTTGCATGAGGGTACATTCATTGCATAGTGGGCACTTTTTAAATGTAATGGTTAATTAATGCTTTATGGGTGCCATTTTCGGCAAGATTGTAATTAATTGTATATGGGCTTTATGGGGTATTTATTGCTGATTCCCACCTTGTTGCATCTTGAGAGGAGAATCTTTTGGACAAACCCTAATTAGGGTTTTGCATGTAGCCAGGGCTTGAAGCCTATATAAAGGGGTCACCCCCCTCATTTGTAAGAGGGAGACTTGTATGAAATTGTTGCGATAAGTTTTGAGGTAATAACAGTGAAACATTGTTCTCTGATGGTGTCCACTTAAATTATTTTTTCAAAGCTTGCATGGTTTCACCTTCCTCACTTAGATTAGAAATAGTAAAGTGCTTTGATTTCAATGGAGAATGTAATGGTGTCTGATGAATTTCCACAGTTCATACTTTTTGCATCTTGCTGATTGTAAGTTGCAATGTAAAGTTAGTCTGAGCCCCCTAAATTTGTGCTAAGTTCGATTGTGGATGGTCGTTTGGATTGCGTCGTTTTTGGGTATTCAAATGTACTTTCTCAATTTGAAAATCCTCTAGCATCCCCAGAAGATTGCACCAGTTCTTGCGGAGTTGTAGTTGATCTTGGCGAAGCAGAGCTTGGTTTATTTGGAATTTGTCCACCAAAGCACTATTCATTGTTATCACTGCCCTTAGGAGTAGATTTAGATCCTTCTAAACCCTTTCCCTTTTACTTTCAATTCATTTTAGTCTGTTTGAAGCAGCAGCATCGCAGGTTCGCTATATCCGATGATGGAGTTCCAACCACAACAAAGAAGTGAAAGAACGATGCAAACGTAAGGCCCCTTGGATTACCAGCAATCACATCAGCCAACTGAGTCACGTCCGTAGCATGAAGGAACCTTGGAGTCGATTGTTTGAACTTCTTGCAATCTTAGCATGCAATCACACTTTGATCAAGAGAGAGTGAAGTGACCGTTAGGCAACTTTATTTTGTGTTCAACGTTGTCAAAAAATCGTTCAACGTTGTCAAAAAATCACATCAACAATTGATTTGGAACAAAGATTATCTTTAAGATTGAGACCTATGAGTTGCACAAGGGAACCTCCTTGCATGAGATATGTTTCAAGCAACTTGAACAACAATGAAACCAGGTAGAAATTTATTAATAGTGTACTTAAAGTTTCAAACTTTCCATTTTTTATGTTAATTTTAAAACTTGAAGTCGAATAATTTGATTGAGTTCTTTTCTTTTCTCATTTTAGATGCACGGTGGGAGAGATTTTGAGTTAATTTGTGCCACACTTTATGAGGATTATGAAAATTTGTGCCTTCAGCCAACCATGCAACGCTTCAAAATGTGAGTGCAATTGGAGTATGTTTGAGCATGTACACTATAATGTCCCCTTCCGTTAAGTAGTCGGAAGTGTCGCTTTAAGCCTATTTAACTCTCATAGGCTAATTTTGGGCTTTATAGGGAATAATTATTTAAATTAATTTGAAATAGTCCTAAGCTTCTCAAGATTATTTATAATTAATTAATTAAAAGCTGAACCTTGGTTCTTCTTATTTTAATGAAGTGACTTTATTTTATGTCAATGAAAAATTAGTAAAATGGGTCACTTTATGACTGGATATATGAAATAAAAGAAAAGAAACTCAAATAATTCTCTCAAAGATGGGATATAAAAGAGTTGAAAGCCATAAAAGCAATCCATTCTGAACTTGTTATTCCTTGGTAAGTTTCTTTGAGAACTTGTGGTTTCGTTTCAGCAAACCCTAGGACGAAAACCCTTGGGATTTTGGTTGATTGGACGAAAACCCATTTCAGCCAACCTTGATGGATTCACACAAGATTCAAAAGGGCATCTATTGGATTAGATTTCAGAGTTTTGGTGTGAGAAAGATTATCTTCCTTGAAGGTTAAATTTTTTATAATTTTCCCAAATGTTCGTAGGCAAATGAAGAAAAAATTATTTTCTTCTATTTTCAGATGAGTTTATTACATTGATTAGATTGTAGGCACCATCTTCAACTATGACAAAGGGATAATTTTGGATGCCATATTGTAGAGATTTGTAATTGAAAACAACCTCATATTGTGGGCATGGGAATATTCCAGGAGGTTGGGCAAAATTGGCAGGTTTCCTAGCTGTTTGCCATATTCATTTCCTCAAAACATTGTATTGGGGTCAAATTGGTTGCCAACCTTCACTTCCAATAGGGACATTGGATTCATAAATACTGAACAGCAAGTTTTGGGTGAAGTCGTGAGTTATCCCTTTGCTAGGCGATGATACAAATCAGCCAAACATTGTGTTCTGAGGACAGTTTGAGGGTCTTTGCTGTCCGACTTAGTTCTATGAAAGGCATGTGGGAATCCAGATAAAATAACAGCAGATTTGGAGTGGTCAAGCCTTCTAGGAGCTGTTCATATTGCTGGTGCTGACTTTTGGAATTGGTTTTGTATTCACATAGTGTCAATCTGTCATATAATCAGATCTGAACCATATTTCTGTGAGCTTAAACAGCATACTGTCATATCACTTTTAATATATTTTCAGTCCAATTAAATGTATGAAAACTATTTGTCACAATGTCCAATTAAATCTATGAATACCAAGATGATATAATTCATAAAATAACTCATCCAACCTCCAAACCACCCAATTAAGTAGAGCTTTGCATCATTTGAAAGTAGTTTTGGTTTCTACGGTATTTTTTGCCCCAAAGACTGTCTTTAGTTAGGTTAATGGTGGTTTCTATCCCCTAGAGAATATTTCTCCAAGGAATATTCCATCACCTAGTTGTTGTGACGTTTTCACACATCGCCCCATTGCAAATGGGGACCCCACTTTTTGCTTTGCTTTAGGTTTAGTTGTCTTTTAGCTTGGTTCTAGTTGTTAATCTTTGCTTAAGGGAAGAAGTTGGTTTTGTTGGTTTGAGATTGAGGAGAATTGAAAAAGTTATAAAATTGTCAAATGTTGTCATGTTGCAAAGTTGCAAGAAAGATATCAAGGCAAGTGAAACTTCCTCGTTTCCTTCTAGGGGTCGTTTTTCCACCCTTTGGAGAATAGATGAAACCAAGTGTTAAACAATGGAGTTTGTTTCAAGACAGAGAAAAATTGGAAATTTCCTTCTACCTATCGAATTTCCACTCCTGGAGATTGAATGCTAAGTGAAAGGGAAATTTGAAATCTTTCTTGTGAAGATCAATTTTCCACTCTAGGTGAAAAGTTGCTAGTAAAATTGAACGAAGAAGGTCAAAAACAAGGAAATTAAAACCTTCCTTCTAAGAGGCAAATTTCCACTCCTTCCTTGTGAGGTTCATTTTTCCACCCTTGCTCTAATTTGAACAATGAAAAAAGGAAAGTGAAATTTTAAGGCAAATAAAAGTGGAATCTCCCTTGTGGAGTTCGAATTTCCACTCTTCCTTCTAAATCAAGCATTGAGTGAAATTTTGAGGAAAGAAAATCTTCCTTGTGCCTAGCGATTTTCCATTCTTCCTTGTGAGGTGTGAATTTCCACCCCAATTTTTTGATGAATTTTCAAGAGCTAAATCAAAATCTTCCTTGTCATGTGTGCTTTTCCACTTCTAATCTTGGCGATTGAAGGATGAGTAAAAGGTCAGTTTTGAAACAAGAAATCTTCCTTCTACATAGCGAATTTTCACTCCATTTTTCCACTCCTTCCTTGTCATAGTTGAATTTCGACCCTTGAATGACAAGAAAAACATTAAGTGCAAAGTAAATGCGAATTTTAATTTGCAAATAAAAACCATTTAAATGCAAGAGTCAATTTTGTTAGGAATAGAGAAGGGGTACAACTTGTTGATGAGTGTTTTGTGACCACACCAACACAAAATAAAGTGCCAAAGGACACTCTATCCTCTATTGAGCAAAGACCCCTTGTATGCTAAGATTGCAAAGATCATAGAGGCAACTCCAAGGTTCCTATTGCGAACACACGACTTTATGATGGTTACGAGGTCGTTTGGATTGATGTATGCTAGTAATACAAAGGGACTTGTCTTTGGATCATTCTTTCACTTCTTTGCTATGGCTGGAACAGTGGAACTTCATCATTGGATACAGCAATTATGTGATGCTTTTGCTTCGAACAAGCTGGACTAGAATGAACTGAAATTAAAAGGGGAAAGAGTTAGAGAAACGTAATTCTAATCCTAAGGACAATGATATCAATGGATAGTGCTCCAATGGATGAATTCCACATAAACCAAGTTCTGCTTCACCAAGATCAACTACAACTCGACAAGAACTGGTGCAATCTTCCAAGGGTTATGCAAAGAATTTTCATATCATAATGAACGCCATCATAACAAACAATGCACATTCAATGATTGAAGTTAAGCATCCATATAAAAGGCTCGGGCTAACTTTACACTGGAACTTATAATCAATAAGATGCAAAAAGTATGAGCCATAGAAATTCATCAAACACAATCGCATTCTCCATTAAAACCAAAGTACTTCATCTAACAATTGACAAATTGGAAGAACACCGTGCAACAAGTTGAAATAACATGAATCCACCATATCTTCAATGAAATCAAATTTTATTTCTCCAAGTCTTACAACAATGTCTTCTCCTTCTCCTACTCTACTTCTACTATAAGAGCGAGAGTTCTCTATTTCTAACGAGATAACTCTGTATTACAAATGAGAAGGCAGCGCCTTTTATAGAGATCCCCCCACAAATGAACGGCCAAGATTGATTTGAAATCAAGGACCAAGATTACACCATTCAAACCCTAATTAGGGTTTGACCAAGACTAACCCTTGACGCACAAGGTAGTGGGTCTAGCAATTAATGAGGCATCATGCCCACTACACATTTAATAGCTCATCGCCTAAAATAGCATGCCCACTATCCCTCTCCTTGGTGGCAAATGCAATGAATATGGTCATGACGGCTTCGAAACACGTGATTGGTCAGAGAAGGTGACGAGGCACCACCTCAACATGTTGGACGCCATGTGGACCCAATAACTCATCACGAAGAATATTCCATTTTGACTAATTGTGATGGAGTATATTCCCAAATTGCATCATCTGGACCAAGGTTCTAACTTTGATCAACTCTTTTGAAATTATCCTTCCTTGATCATTTTCTTCTTTCCCCGTACTTGGGTTCGGGAATTCACCTCCTTGGAATATCTTTCCTAGTCAACAACTGTCATTCCTCGAGTTTTTTCCTTCCAAATTTTGATCTTGGGTTTTCGGAGGAAATTCAAGATGTTGTAAATTATTCTTCTCTCTTGCAATTGAACTTTGGATCCTTGGGGTCTAGAACTAGATTGCCTTGAAGCCTGAATGTTTGGAGTTTGAATGTCCTCGACGTTTGGTCTCCATGTACCACCCATTGCCTTGACCTCATATTGGAGGATATTGGCAAGCTTCCATGGATCAAGACGTGTAGATAAGGCCAAAAATATTTGCAAATTTGTGTACAATCACACGTGGGTCCTTAGCCTAATGAGGCAATACATGGGGCCTAAGGAGTTGGCTTGTCCTGGAATCACTAGATTTGCCACCAATTTCATCACATTACAATCCTTGATTCGATCAAAGGCAACTTTGAGGCATATGTTTGTTGGTGAGGAGTGGACTTCCTCATCCTATGCTATGACCACTGCAGGGATTGATCCTTAGCCTAATGAGGCAATACATGGGGCCTGAGGAGTTGGCTTGTCCTAGAATCACTAGATTTGCCACCAATTTCATCACATTACAATCCTTGATTCGATCAAAGGCAACTTTGAGGCGTATGTTTGTTGGTGAGGAGTGGACTTCCTCATCCTATGCTATGACCATTGCAAGGATTGATGTGGCAGATTGCATTTTTTATGAGCCTAGCTTTTGGGCCCCTTGTGCAAAGATTGTGAAGGTAAAAATTTTATAAATTCTACATTATATTTTAATTTTTATTTGTTTATTTTCATTCACACTTAAAGTTAACTGTTAATGTTTCACAATATTTGTAGTTCATTGAGCCCTTGGTAGTTCTCCTACAAGTTGATGGGGAAAATCTAGCAATGGACTACATATATGGGGGCATGGACAGGGCCAAAGAGGCCATCAAATGTGTCTATGCAGGAGATGAGAGTAAGTCCAGTACCATTTGGGAGATCATTGATAAGAGATGGCACCTCCAGCTTCAAAAGCCCCTCCATGCAAACACTTATTAAGTCAATCCGACATTCCATTTCCCCCTGAAAGGCAAATGAGGAGGTTCTTAATGGGCTCTACTCAGTGAAAGAGTTGATGTCGCCTAGTGATACCAGCACTATAACCACGAGATAGAAGCCTTTTCTAATGCACAAGGGAAGGTCTTCTATCGTCAAATTTGCAAAGATAGTCAGACAAAATTGCAAATATGTAAAAATTTAAGGGCATAATTTAATTTTATAACTTAAGGTCTTAAGCTGGAAATGAGACTGATTTTTTTTCTTTTTCTCATCTTAGATAGATGGTGGCAAATGTTTGGTCTTAAAACAACAATCTTCAAAGAATAGCTATCATTTTGAGCCAACCATGAAGTGCTTCCGGTTGTGAGCGCAATTGGAGTATGTTTGAGCACATACTCCAAGCAAAATAGACTGTCTGTGGAGATGTTGAATGATCTAGTCTTTGTTCATTACAAACTTCGTCTTAGAAAAAGACAAGTTTTGGACAATGACTCCACCCCAGTCATGCTAGAGAAGGTTGACCCAGAATCTGAGTGGATGACTGAGGCTATGTATCTTGTCTTTAGTGACAACGACCTTGATTGGGTCGACTAGGCAGACAAAGAGGCTGAGGCTGTAGCCATGGAAAAGGAGGAGGATAGAGCATGAGCAGACACAGGCACAATTGATGTTGGTGAGGGTGGCATGGAGTCACAAGCAGAGACTATGGCTGCTGAATCATCCAAGACCTACCTTAGATGCCTTCGTAGGAGGGATGCAGGTTCCTCTGAGCCATGGACTAGTAATTAATGTTTGATGCTTGTTTGGAACATTTGATGTCATGGGTTTCATATTCCATGAGTTTTGTATCCATTTGACAATATTTATATATCTAAGTTTGCTATTTCCTTCAGCTACAATTTGCATTTATACTTATGTGATCAATGTACACTTGTGTACGTGATCAAATTAGCTTCTATTTGATGGTGTTGTTGTCTTTAAGGTTTATTTAATAAAGGATGCATGAAACAAGTTTTAAATCTTTAAAAATCTCTAAATTTCTTGGGTCTTTCACTTCACCGAGTTTGCGGTTTTTTTGCCGAGTCCCAAGTCAATCACCCTTGTTGAGTCTATGCTGAGTTCGAGTCTCATTTCTATGCTTGAAAGCCTAGGCCCCAATATAAGAAATTTTCATATAAGGCAATAGAGACAAATCCAACAAGGGCATTTTCTAAGGTGCCTCGGTATGTAATCTATATCGAAGACATTAGGAAAGACATCCACACCACCTTAACAGAGATAGACCACACAAAATTTGAAGCCCTTAGGCTCACTCTACTTCAACCCAACACAAATATCTATTTACCCCAGTATAGATGCATCGCCAAGAAGAAATTCGATGTATGGAGAGAATTCTCAGATTTCATTACAAAGGAGGAATGGGTTCTAATTATACTGAGCAAACTTCATGAGAATTACCTTTACTTGGACCGGCCCTAAAAAATTAAAAAAGAGGCAATTAGGGCAGTTATCAGCTTATGGGCACAAGGAGAAGTACCTCTAAAGAAGGCTATCAAAAATGCAGAAGTTACCAAGCTGACAAGGGCCACCTATGACGGAAGAAGCTTGGACATTACAAAAATCACAAACCCAACAATTAAATATGCCACCATGGGCATAAAATAAAAGGTCTATTACACAAACCGAGAGGATTTAGCTACCACCACAACGATTCATGCAACATATCAAATGTTAGTAGAGGGAAAAGAAATCAAACTATGTGAGGTCCTATGGCAGGAGCTACAGGAGAATATTTGGCACACAAAGCAATCAATTTAGGCATGAGACCCTGCTTATCTACTTCACCTTTTACTTTATGAATGAGCTACCATCCTTTGAAAGAAATATATGGGACACCACTCAGTCGATGGCCACCCAAATCCAAGACCATGACAAACATTTTCATGACACCACATCATACACATCCACATATTGGGGTTTCTTCAAATCACTTCAATGGAAGTTGCAAGATAGGGAACGCATCTCATATGATGTGATCTACAAATACATAAAAGACATTGTACTCTCAATAGATAAAGATTATACCATCATGGAGGCAATCAAACCTAGAACATCATGGAGGCAATCAAACCTAGAACATCATGGATACCACAACTACCATACAAGGTGACAGATGCAGAAATTGATTCTTATGTCACTACAATCCTTAGCCTCCCCAAAGACCCACAAGCAGAAAATTTCACCACATATCCAAAGTACACAGATAATTTGGCCAAAAAAAATTAGAGAAGAATATGCAGTAGAGTTGGGAAAAACTACATGCGAAATGGGGTATACCAAAGGAGACAGAAAGAAGAGTACATCAACCCCGAGGAAGTTAGGCATATTCTAAGCAAGCACACATCCTATAGAGCCCACACAAGCAGAAAGTAGCAAGCCAAGAAAAAGAAGACTTCCCACTACACCTCCCAAAAAGAGCAATCGGAATAGTAAGATATGAAGCTCTCATTCAAATGAGTGTAGAGAGGAAACAAAAAAGGAGAAAAGGAGAAAGCACAGAGGCAAATCTCCTCACAAACAGTAGATGTAGAAGAGGAGGAGCAAGTCAGAATGGAGGACACTTCCTTCCTGGAGGTCTCACCACTAGTAGATGAAGACCAACTATACAATGGCCTATTCTACAAAGAGGTCCTAGATATGACTACAAAAGTACACTAATATGGCGGTCCTAAATAAATCAAACATAGAACATGCCCAAATAGGGTATATGGTAGCGTCATGACGTTTTCACACATCGCCCCATTGCAAATGGGGACCCCCTCTTTTCGTTGAATAAACCAAGTCTTTTGCAGTCTGTGTCATCTCTCGACCTTGAGGAATGAGATATAAGGTCTTGTTGGTCTAGATTCTGGCCTTTGGAAGTAATGAAGTGACTAAGTAGGGAAGGATTCTTAAGGAATATACAACCTAGAAAAGATATCATCTTAATATTGTCATCAAGTTGAGAATTAGGGTTTTAATGTATTGAGAAATGCATTGTGCTTATTGCTCTATCCTTCAAACTTTGCATTTTGCTGACTATGAACTTGAATGATACTTGTACTTCACAATGTTTCCCTGTCTTTCTTTAGGTACACTATAGGGAGCAAGACTTTGGATGTTGCGAGGACATCATTGAATGGGTGATATCATCGTCCAAGGAAGAGATTGCAATAATAGAACAAAGAATGCACAGTTAGAGGAATGGAATGATGCAGTGTCAAGATAACCTTGAGAACTAATATGAGGAAATGAAAGAGAATTAGCCAAAATTTTGGCTGTCTGGAACATGTATTGTTTATTTTAGGGTTTTTATCCTTCAAACTTAAAAAGGAAGTCTATAACCTTGAGCATAGAGATATCTGAGGCTAACTATAAAAAGAGAATCCTTCAAGGAAGCCACCAATGAAATTTGAGCATTTTCTGAGAACTTTCTATTTTGAGCAGTTTCTATTTTTAGAAAGTTTCACTGTGGCCCCGATTGGTCTAGTTTCACATTTTGACAAAACTTTATCTTTCAAAGGACCTACCAATGAAATTTGAGCGTTTTTCGAGAACTTTCTATTTTTAGAAAGTTTCATTGTGGCCTCGATTGGTCTAATATCACATTTTGACAAAACTTTATCTTTCAAAGAACCTACCAGTGAAATTTGAGCATTTTCCAAGAACTTTCTATTTTTAGAAAGTTTCATTGTGGCCCTGATTGACCTAATTTTGCATTTGGACAAACTTTCTATTTTTAGCAATTTTTATTTTTAGAAACAACTGAACATTAACTGTTAGTAGAGCAAATATCCAAATTCAAGTCCAGAAGAACAAAGATGAAATGGAGAGCATAAAAAGTCAGTGCAGAAGGAAAAGTCCTTCTCTAGGCCAAAAGTGCACCCAAGAGTGGAAATTCTTGGAGAAGGAGAAATTTGGCGAAAATTAAAAATCCTCCTCTAGGCCAAAAGTGCACCTAGGAGTGGAAATTTTCATCGAAGGAGGAATTTGGTGAAAAGGAAAAAACCTCCTCCAAGCCAAAAGTGCGGTCAGGAGTCGAAATTCTCGTCAAAAAAATTTGGCGAAAAGGAAAAATCCTCCTCTAGCCCAAAAGTGGGCTCAAGAGTGGAAAATCCACTCTGAGGAGCAATTTTCCACAAGGACAAAAATTCTTCTCTGCCACTCCAAAGGCACCCAAGTCTTGGAAATGGCAAAAATTTGACTACATATGGGAAAATTCCTTCTTTCCCTTCCAAAATGCACCCAAGCATTCATGAAGTCATGGAAATTGAAAATTTGGCTAAGTGTTTGAAAATTCCTCCTTCAGGACAAAGCACACATGACCATTCACAAAACAAGAAATGGTAGAACTTCACAAGGAAAGGAATTCTTCCTTCTCCAGGGTTGATAGGTGCTCAGGAATTCCTCAGAAATGGAAAAGGTCATGAAATGTTTTCCAAGGCAAAGATTTCCTCCAATTCCTCCCAAATGCACCCAAGCATTTTCAAGGCATAGACAGGATGAAAATTCACTAAGAAAGGAAAAATTCCTTCTTTCCCTTCCAAATGCGCCTAAGTATCCAGAAAGGCAAGAAATGATGAAATTTTACTAAGTTTGGGAGGAATTCTCCGTGTCATTTCGTGTGCACCCAAGCAAGAAGAATCCTCCACCATGGAGAATTGGTGCCCAAAAATGGAGAATCCTTCCACCTATCTCAAATGTGCCCATAGAAGAAAAGTGATTGGAGACATAAAATTGAAGTTCCCCAGGAGACATTTTGATAAAACATGGCATTCTTGACAAGTCAGAAAATGATAAAACATCAAAGATTCATCTATCCAATCCAAAGACAACATCAAGACATCCAAAGGCATGGAGGTCCAAGATAAGCAAATCCAATTTATGACATACAAGTTCAAGAAGAAATCCTATCTCAGGAAGTTCATGGAGGAAGAATTCCAATTCTAAACATCGAGGAGGACATTCAAACTCCAAACATTCAGGCTTCAAAGCAATCTAGTTTCAGACCCCAAGGTTCACTTCAAAGATCAAAGTTCAAGTGCAAATGTAGAAGGAAGAATTTCCTTCGGAAATCCAAAATCAAAGGTCAGAAAGTTCAAGTGTGAAATATTTGAAGAATGACAAAATCTTCGATAGGAGAGTCCAATCCATACCAAGAAGGTGAATACCCAAATCCAAGTACGTGGAAAGGAGGGGTGATTAGGGAAAAGGAAGAATATGACTTCTCCAAATGGTATTGCGCAGTGTTATTAGGAAAAGAAGCCTTCGAGAAGTCAAATGAAGAATCAGCCCGGTTGAGGATACTCAAAGAAATTTAGATGCAAATCCTCTCCTTGACGGAGGAATTGTTTGCGCAAGAGATGGGAGATAAGGAAATGACTACAGATAATTTGGAGAGCAAGGTCAAGGAATACGTTTTCAAGGACATGAGTTCTTTCTGAGGGAGTCGACTGGATGGCATTTCCATATTCATCAATTTCATGAACAAGATTCAAGAACTCAAGCCAGCATGGGAAAAGACTCTCAGTCAGTGTGAGAAGGATACAACAGTCATGGAGTACAAGCATGAGACTACTCCAAATGTCTCTATAGATGAACTTGAGATAGTGACATCTAGGTTCATTGAATTTGCAAAAAAGAGAGAGATAAGGGACGCTTCCTTCTAGATGATGAGTTGTTTGAAGCTTAGTTGACATCTAGTTATTGGCTCTTTACTCTAGTTCTTTTTGCATAAAAGGTGGTCATTTACTTTAAAACCCTAATTAGGGTTTTCTCTCATTGCCTTTTGAAGGACTATATAAAGGGATTTACCCCCTCATTTGTAATAAGGAGATATATTATGAAATTGTTGCTGAAATACTGCCAAGATAATAATAATTCATTCATTGATTCTATGGTGAATATTTATGTTGTCTTGAAGTTTCATGGTTTCCCATCCTTCAAAATAGAATAGAATTTGTTTCTTTCGAAGTTGTTTAGTGAATGAAAGATCTGATAGTGTTAATTAGTGGTGAAATCCTATTTGCTCATACCTTTAATGAATAGATGATTTCTTTTCATCATTTAAGGTTAGTTTGAGCTTGTTTTTGTGGATGTTTAACTTCGATCCTTAGATAAATATTGTTCAATCTGATGATAATTATTCAAGGTATGATTGCACCCACTTTGTCTAGTTGTTTCTTTTGGTGAACCTAAGTGTGGTTTGATTTCACCCAATCATTCACTGTCTCTTGAATCCTTAGGAGTAGAATAGAATTCCTAACCCAATCCTTTTTTCCACTTTTTAGGATTCCATGATCCAAAATCCCAAAAAGAGAACCTTCATTGCTATATCTTTTGTATCATACATTCCTGGAGAGTGCATCATTCCAAATCCTCATTGTGATTGAAGAAAAACAAAAGCGTAAGTCCCCCTTAGATAACCAGCATACATCAGCCAAATGAGCTATATCCATCATAAAGTCACAAGTTCCAACAAGAACCTTGGAATCACTTTTATGAACTTTTGCAATCTTAGCATAAAAGGCGACTTTGCTCAAGAGAGGATAAAGTGTCTTTGGCAAACACCCATCAACAGGTAGCATCCAACACAACGCTAGAGGACCTCATAGACCACCTCTTGAACTCCTTGTCTACTACACTACAGATAAGAAGGGAGAAAGTAGCAAGAGATGGGGAGAAGTTAAGGGACATGGCTATTGGAGAGATAGCCCCTACAGTCACGCCTCTACAAAAGCAAAGGATTGTAGAAAAAAGAACCAAAGAACTCCAGCCTAAGCAAAGATTGGACAACTTGATGATGGGGAAGTCGAAGGTCACACAAACAATTCAGGCAAAAATAAGGAAAGCAACAAAAAACACTTATCAACAGCTACACGAGGAAGAAGCAAAATATAAAGTAACTTCTTCAAAGTACACCCATCCACAAAAGGCAACATCTTCCCATCCTCCACAGTCATATACAGCCTTATCCTCTGCCACCTCCCTATGCAATCTATAAAAGATTTCCTAGCTACGCACAAACAAATACAACTAGTGGCATCACTACAGCTACTTCAACTTCCATTGGTGGGATCACAAATAGACACTAGGAATATCTCACCCCTACACAAATTTCAAATAGGGGATATTCTACATCAGACGACAAGGGGGGAGATTTTGAAACATGTAAAGAGCTCCGACCACTTGAAAGATATTGTAAAGGATATTCAAAATAATTTTCCTCAACTAAAAGGGGACTCTTCTCAAATCCTGGCAATACAACTGAAGTTTTTGATGGATGAGGTTATCAAAGATACGCAGTTGTAGAAGAAACAATGAGACAAAAAATTTCAACAAAACTACAAAAGACAAAGATGGATGAGGAAAGAAAGAAACGTGCTACAACACACTCTGCACTTGAAACTCACATTAGCACATTAAAGAAAACTGAGGGGGATATCAATGCCCTCAACCAATTTTGTTTACAACGGCCAACAATGATAACACCAGTTAAAGCTTAGATGGATCAGCTAGAGGTGCACATACTCAAAGAGCAACCACCTCTGAAGCTCTACAAGATATAGATGGCCAATCGCGAGTGGAGATAGAAGCATTACATGTACAATTTCAAAAATTCCAAGATCAAAGAGATTAAAGGAGGCATAAATTTCATCAGCTTAGAGAAGCGGTGAGTCTAAGTTGGCACATATCACTAGAGTCCTCAGGAAGCTCAACAGTTAGCGCAAAATATTCAAATCCCAACCACACTTCCAAAGGCAAAGCAATTACTAATGCAGATCCAAGTACAAACTTAGCAATTACAATTGGCCAGAACACAATGGGACAACAATTTTGCCAATCTGAAGGAGATATATAAGGATATTCTTCCAGCACAATAGAATTGTCTTCATGGCAAGCCATCATTTTAAAAGGGGGCATGATGTTGGCAGGAAAGTGGAACAAAGCAGACACGATTGAGAAAAAATGACCGAATTCCACCACAAAGCACTTGCGGAGCCTAAGATTTGAAAGACACGATCTAGGATAGGGATAGAATAGATAGGTCACATCCCATCCTATAGATATATGTATAGGAAAAATGAATGTAATAGTATGAGACTGTTGAGACATGGACCAGCTAGGACTCGAACCTAGGACCTTCCATACGTTGCTGGAATGCTCTACCACTGAGCTACTGGCCCCTCTTGGACCAGTCCATCGTCAGTCCGGGTGTGGCTTATTTCCAACACCAACACCCCCCTTAAGCCACACCTCTCGTGTGCTTGGGGCTCCTAGCCTAGACCTAGCTCTGATACCATGTTGAGACATGGACCAACTAGGACTCGAACCTAGGACCTTCCATACGCTGTTGGAGTGCTCTACCACTGAGCTACTGGCCCCTCTTGGACCAGTCCATCGTCGGTCCAGGTGTGGCTTATTTCCAACACCAACAGAGACTATGTATGAAATATGTATGAAGAAAAAATATATAAAGAATGTATAAGAAAGATGTATCAATGAATGAATACAGATAATATAAAGGAGATATAAGGATAATTAAATGTACTTGATTGATATTGATAATACAGAGATTATGGAATTCTATATATGATATAGTATGTGATATTCTTTTATGTTCAGTTAATTAGTTAGTATTCTGACCAAATTAACTCCTTGCCCCTTTGTACAACTAAGTTTGAGGTATAAACTACAACACTCAAAAAAGTACTTGGGGCTCAGAGTTTTGGTCCATATTCCCCATTTTTTCTTTCTAACAATAATCATTTCTTATTTTATATTTTACCGTTGTTTTTCTATACAAGGGTTCTGTTAAATTTGGATCAGATTTAGAAAAGCTGATGATTTTAATTTTATATGTATTCTAGATGTATAATTCAATTTGCAGAATGTTATTCTATAACTGATATCTTAATAAATTTCTGACTGCAGAAAAATATCGAACTATACACAATTCGAATTTATCAGATTCTTGACATTGTGTGCACAGTATTTTGTCACAGGGTTATCGCTCAGAGTATTCTCACAATATTATCGATTTTCATTGGTCACATTTCAAATGAAACGTGTGCGATAATATATGTATATGTTTGACGGTCACATAGGGTCACGACTCTATATGAAACCGACATGGTTTCACAGAGTCGTGACTCTATGTGAGTCCACAATAATCTTTGATCAGCGATAACAAATTGATAGATTATAATGCAATAACAATCGGTATAACAATTGACCGATTATATATGTAATTGGTAATAAAGACTATTACCGATTACATATAGAATCGGCGATGTGTATAAGCACCGATAGTTAATCAAACAATTATAATGTAATCAATAATGGTACACAGCAGTAATAATCGATCATGATATTAAATTATGATTATAATGCAAATCAATAATAATCATAATGTAATATTGTCATCAATAATCAAAATACTGATCTGCAGTAGGTAGAGGATAGGGATAATAATACAAATGTCCAAGGCCAATAGGCCACTTGGACATTTGATTAAATCGGTCAAAGGAATCCGACTGAAGCTACATATCTTCAACACTCCCTCTTAGCTAGGGAGGAATCCTTCTAACCTTTAGTAAGATGCATCACCTTATGGTGATGGTATGAGTAGCCTCACTGTATGTGTAAGAGGAAGATATCACCTCACTGTGATATCAAGTATTTATGGCATGTCCATGGATATCAAGTCACATGATATCCACCATAAATGTCTCTTTGGATCATATTCACCATTATGGCTTGTCCACGGATATCACATCTCATGATATCCACCATCATGGTATATCTAAAAAAATTACTAAATGGCATGTCCACGGATTTCATGTCACATGAAATCCACCATGAATATCTCTTTATGTAATATCCACCATCATGGCTTGTCCACAGATATCACGTCTCATGATATCCACCATTATGGCATATCCATAGATATTACTACTAGAGATATAAACCATTATGACATATCCATAAATATCACGTCTCATGATATCCATCATAATGGTATGATCAATCAATATCGTAAAATCGTCACCTTACAATAATGATCAGAAGCACGAGTGTTCATCATTGAGAGATCATCACCTCACAATAATGTTCATAAGGGCTCATCAAGCACTGAACCAAAGTAGTCATGGAGTCACACACATGACACTAATCATGAACCATATCAAATTAATAAGAGTTTACACTTTAAACATCTTAGAGAATACATTAGTACTATTAAAACAAATCAATGTTGCTGAGACTCAATCTCAGCTAGAGCTACATTTTCTACCATACCAAGCTTACCTCGAAAGTATGCAAACTTCATTCTAGAAAGAGGCTTGGTGAGGATATTTGCAGTTTGTTCATTTGTACTAACATATCTCAACTGAATAACATTCCTTTCCACCATGTCTCTAACATAATGATAAGGAATCTCCACATGCTTTGTTCTGTCATGAAACGCGGGATTGACAAAAAGCTTTATACAACTCCGATTGTCACAATGGATGATAGTAGGGTCTAAGGATTGTCCAAGCAATCCTACAAGAAGTTTTTTGGGCCACACAGCTTCTCAAGCCCCCATGGATGCTGCAATATACTCTGCTTCTGTGGAGCTGAGTGCAATTGAAGATTGCTTCCTACTGAACCAGGAAATCATAGTCGAACCCAAACTGAAACAACACCCTGATGTGCTTTTCCGATCAATTGCACTCCCAATCCAATCAGAATCAGTATACCCACGAAGGTTTAGGTCCACATCATTATATTTTAAACCATGTCCAATTGTGCCACGCAGGTATCTCAAAATATGCTTTGCCACAACTAGATGTATTTGTCTTGGTTCACTCATGAACTGACTAAGTGCACTCACTGCATAACAAATATCTGGTCTAGTGTTGACCAAGTACATCAAGGACCCAATCATTTGCTTGTAAAGAGTGGGATATGCCAAGTCTGAATAAGCTGCATCTTCTCTTAACTTATGCAAGTTTGTTTCCATAGGTGTAACCATGGATTTACAATCCATCATTCCAAACCTTTTCAGAATGTCAATGGTATACTTTCCTTGACTTAAAATGATTCCATTAGATTTTTGCCATACTTCTAAACCAAGGAAATAGTGCAATAGACCTAGATCTTTCATATCAAATTCAGATGTGTTGTGACCATTTCACACATCGCCCCATTGCAAATGGGGACCCCTACTTTTTGCTTTCTAGGGTTTGTTTTTTAGGTCTTTTAGGGTTTTGTCCGTTAGCCTTTAACTTTCGAGGGTCGCCAAGGGGATCACCTGGATAGCATGTCCTGCTTGAGTGAGGTCAAGTTGATGGGTGATGAAGTCTGGAATGTCCTGATCCTGAAATTTGGCTAAGTCTGGAATGTCCTGATCCTGAAATTTGACTAAGTCTGGAAAACTGAAGAATCCTCCAAAAACTAGATTTTGCAATATAACTCCTGGAGGTCTAAAACCACTCTCAAACATCCTGAAAGTATATATGGAATATCTTTCTTCTTTCTTATACTTAAATGTTATATTCCATAAAATTATCCTGATGGAGAGTCTAAAAATGTCAAATTTCGCTCCTGACCCTTCCAGAGGGTCCAAAGCGAATTTCGCTCCTGACCCTTCCAAAGGGTCCAGAGCGAAAATCTCCATAAGACATTCTAGTTTGACCCAAACTTAGAACCAACTCGTTCCCAAGCATCTTTGAGGACAAAACACTTGTTTGAATGGAACAATGTGAAAATGAAGTCAGGATTTTAGCCAAGATTAGGAATTTCGCTCCTAACCCTTCCAAAGGGTCGAAGGCGAAAATCCTTATACACCTCAATTTATCACTTATCAAGACCAAGTTCCTAGTTTCCAAGGCATGTGTGGAGGTTTTTTTGAATGTTCTTGCCTTGAGAGGGAGTTGGATGATTTCAAAGATCAAGATTTTGCTTAAAAAGTGATTTTCGCTCCTGACCCTTCCAAAGGGTCCAGAGTGAAAATCAACCTAGGACTCATTTCTTGCCTTATTTGACCAAATTTTGATTTGCAAGGCATCATGTTTGGACTTTGGAAGTGTTTGAAAACCTTGAAAAAATGAGGGAATTGAGCCCAAAAAGAAAAATCACTCTTGACCCTTCCAGAGGGTCTAGGGCGAAAATTCTTCAAACACCTATTTTCCCTTGCGAAATCAAGTGAAACTTGGGTTGAATGTGAAAGGAGAAGTGTTTTTTTTTTAGCCTTGAAGGTGAATTGAAGTTGAAAGGATGGAGGAACATGCGCAAAACTTGAAAATCGCTCCTGACCCTTCCAAAGGGTCCAGAGCGAAAAACACTAAAACCATTCTTTTTTCCAAATTTTGGGCAAGGCCAAGCTTAGACATGGGTGAAAAATGACATTTGAATTGCCTTGAAGTTGGGTTGGATTGCTCAGAATACAAGTTTTGATGCCAAGAGGAAAATTCGCTCCTGACCCTTCCAAAGGGTCCAGGGCGAAATTTCCAAATCCTCCTATTTTCCTTGCATTTCAAGATGAGATTTTGGTTTTCATGACTTGAAGGGGAGTAAGGCAAGATGTTTTATGCCGTGGAAGTGATTTGAAGATGAAAGGATTGGAAAATAGGCCTAAAACCTAAAAATCGCTCCTGACCCTTCCAGAGAGTCCAGGGCGAAAATCTCAAAATCCCCTATTTTGCCTTGCAGGAACAAGCCAAACTTGGGTGGAATGAATGAAGAAGACCTTTGCCTAGCCTTGAGGGGTGGATTCAAGACAAAATGATGAAGAAGTAAGCTCAAGCAAGAAAAATCGCTCCTGACCCTTCCAGAGGGTCCAAGGTGAAATTCACATTTTCACCTAATTTCCTGATAAAAAATTGAAATGCAAGACTTGATTAGGTCAAAACAAGCATAAGCTCGCCTTCCGGGAGATTTTGGAGTCAAGGTATGAGATATTCAAGACCAAATTGAGAAAATCGCTCCTGACCCTTCCAGAGGATCTAGGGCGAAGTCATTAGGAAGCTTCATTGGGCCTTGATTAAACATTAATATTCCCCAATTTGCGCTAAATTCCCTAAATTAAAACATTTGGAAAGATTGAATTAAATGCGCATTAATTAAGGCATTTTTAATTTAATAAATTAATTTATAGGCCTTGAAATAATTAAAAAAATTTACCTTGGAGGCACTAAAATTAATTTTTAAAATTAAAAAAATAAAAATGAGCGCTCAAAAAACATTATTTTGCCTTTATAGGCAAGTCGGCCACCTTTTCAAGGAAATTTTATTTATTTTACCCCTTATTTGCCAAGTCGGCCTTGAAGGGAGTAGGTGAGCGCTCTATGGGGGAGTATTGCTTCAAGTTTCAAATCATTCATTCATCCCTTCTAAGTGTGAAATTGAGGAGCAATTTGAGGAGCGAAATCCAGCAGATTGGAGGCGAAATTTTGCTAAGTGTTGGAGGCTAAAGAAGGAGAAGCTCTTTTGGAGGCTAATGGAGGCATAATTCATCCAAAGGAAGACCACAATTCAACCCTTGTCCAGCAAAATCCGGTCTTCTTTCATCATTTTCCAAGGTTTCATAGTTAAGCATTCAAGGAGGAGGTATGAAGAATCATTTTTTTTTAAGTTCTTATTCAAGACTTATTGTGATTTCATATCAATTTTGTAAAGTCTAAGTCTTGAAAATCCAATTTCCATTCATAATTAATTTGAAAATGTATAATTCTTGATTTATCATGTCTTTTTCAAATTAATATCTTAAGCCATTCTCTTGGAAGGTCCTAAATTCTATGCTTTAAGGTTTGATGCTCAAAGACTAACTTTAATCTTTTGTGTAGGCATCAAATGGCAGCCCCAGAGTTAGAGGATCAATTACTTGGCGGACCCTCATCAAAGAAGATCAAGCCAGGACAAGGACCTCCGGTCAAGCATCATCAGGAATAACCTCGTCCAATCCAGCATTCCAAGGCGAGGTACATCATCATCCTGCACATCAAGGACAAAAGAAGTCAGAGCAAGGGTTCGTTGAAGAAGCAGATAGTTTCAGATGAATTAATTAAAGCTAGCTTCTCAGCATCATCGAATTGGATATCTACCAAGTTGCAAGTATTAGACAAGGTGGCATCCCAGTCATCACTCCTCCAGTCAGATTGGTCCACCTCAGCATGTCCAGATTCAATACTATCAATTATCCAAGTGTTGTGACCGGTAGCCACATGAATTGAAAGAGCCGAATAGAAGATGAAACCATCTGAATCTCCTTGAGGAAGGGTTTTGCCAACATGTGCAATGGAAGCTTGAGGCATGGTCCTGGTAGGACATTTCATGGCATAGTGACCATATTTGTCACATCTGAAACATTGTACTTTTGACATGTCCTTCCAACTCTTGGACGTAAAAACACCATTTGATTCTTTGTCTTTCTTTCTTTTGAAGTATCCTTTCTTTCCCTTCTTCTTGGTGGAGTGTGTGGCTAGAACATGAATGTCATCGTTCGTGGAGCTTTGTCCAATCCCTCTTGTGATTAGTCTCGACTCTTCTTGAATGCAATCAGTTTTTAGACGATCAAACTTAGGAAGTTTAGATCGTGCACATATCCCTTGAATGAATGATTACCAAGAAGAAGGGAGACCATTGAGGGCCAACATGGTTAACTCTTTACTTTCAATTGTGTGACCAATGGTGGAGAGTTGGTCTCTCAATTCTGTTATCCTCATGAAGTATGCGGTGATAGATTCGCCCTTGATCATTTTTACATGATGGAGTTGTTTCTTTAATGCAAGAGCTCTACTAGTGTTATTTATCTCATACATACTTTCTAATGATTTGAACATATCATAGGCCGTTTCCAATTTTGAGATAATTGGTACAATATGATCTTTCACTGCATCCACCAACATTTTCATAGCTTTATTGTTCTTTTTCATCCATTGGAGCTTTTCACTTTCTTCATCAGGTACCGGTATAGCTTTCTTTACGAATTCATCTAATTTGTTTTCTCTTAAAGCAAGCATAATCCTAAACTTCCAAGATACAAAGTTGGAAGCTCCTTCAAGTCGATCCTCACATCTAACACAATTCACCATTTTGATGTATAGATGGGAGTTGAAGAATTCGAGGATATATAGTGAATAGTCTCGCCTATATAAATCTGATCTGATCTTTTTCTTATACTAGATCTGATACCATGTTAAATTTGGATCAGATTTAGAAAAGCTGATGATTTTAATTTTATATGTATTCTAGATGTATAATTCAGTTTGCACAATGTTATTCTATAACTGATATCTTAATAAATTTCTGACTGCAGGAAAATATCGAACTATAGACGGTTCGAATTTATCAGATTCTTGACGCTGTGTGCACAGTATTTTGTCACAGGGTTATCGCTCAGAGTATTCTCACAATATTATCGATTTTCGTTGGTCACATTTCAAATGAAACATGTGCGATAATATATGTATATGTTTGACGGTCACATAGGGTATATGTTTGACGGTCACATAGGGTCACGACATAGAGTCGTGACTCTATGTGAGTCCACAATAATCTTTGATCAGCGATAACAAATTGATAGATTATAATGCAATAACAATCGGTATAACAATTGACCGATTATATACACGACATAGAGTCATGACTCTATGTGAGTCCACAATAGTCTTTGATCAGCGATAACAAATTGATAGATTATAATGCAATAACAATCGGTATAACAATTGACCGATTATATATGTAATCGGTAATATAAGACTATTACCGATTACACATAGAATCGGCGATGTGTATAAGCACCGATAGTTAATCAAACAATTATAATGTAATCAATAATGGTACACAGCAGTAATAATCGATAGTAGCTTCAGTCGGATTCCTTGATTATAATGCAAATCAATAATAATTATTATAATGTCATTGATAATCAGAATACTGATCTGCAGTAGGTAGAGGATAGGGATAATAATACACATGTCCAAGGCCGATAGGCCACTTGGACATTTGATTAGATCGTCAAAGGAATCCAACTGAAGCTATATATCTTCAACAGGTTCCTCATTGTAACATTGAACCAAATCTTATGTATAATTACATCCTTTGATAGAATAAAATTCTTCTTTCATTTTGAGTGCCTTTTGTGCTTTCATTGGAGCTCCCTGATCTTGGGTGGCTATATGAATATCCATAGTCAAATCTCACATGTTATTATACACACCCTTACATATAAAAAGTAGCAGACATGCACAATAATGTTGTATGTCACGTACTTAATTAGTACTTACTTAAAACAACAGATGTCTTCTAAAAAGAATCATAGAGTTGACACACTGCAATAAATGCATAGTTTACCTCAAACCAAAAACTGTAAAGTTGGTTATCTTCTTCAAACTGCTGACAATTTATAGGCCCACAAATATTATTAAGAGAAATTCCATGATTTCAGATTGTCTTTTTACATTATGTAACCTTACCACTTTGAGTTGATTGTACTACAATCACAACTAGCTTGATGTTTCTTCCGCGTATCACAGCCCTGTTAGCACACAAAATAGAAAAAACACCGATCACAATATTATCATAATGCAAGCTTAAACTATAATTTGAGACATACAAAAAGTCAAACAAAATTTATCCTATGAATATATAACAAAAAGAGGTGGCATTAGGATCAAAGATAGTAAATCAAAGTACAAGCTTTCAGACCCAGCCAAAAAGATTATGCAATGCTTGAATGGTGTTACCCTTAAAGAACCAAATTAAAAACGATGAGGAAAGTAGATTGGACAAAATCAAAATCATTATGCAGGTCTGTCTGCATCTGTATAACAGATCCAATCCAGCCGTTATCTAGTAATTTTGCAAACTTCAAAAAGATCGACACAAAGTTGTTTTCAGGCTTGAAAAAACTCAAAAAGACAAATTTCAAATCTCTAAATGAAAGTCTCAATTTCTTAAGTAAAAGTTACACAGTTCTTGAATCAATTTTGAAATTAATCATGTAAGCATAAAATTAGTGATTCCAAATTTGATATCAAAATGTTACATACAAATCCAAATGTGCACTCACAAAATAAAACATATTTTTATAAAGATAAAAAGCAAGGCAGCCATGCATTCTTTACAATAACACGTAATGGTTCCACTTTCTGAAAAGGAGTCCTATGTTAGATTAGAGTATTTCCTGATGGAAATGATTTCCAACTTGTATTCTACTTGTAGAACCCATTCTAGTTTAAATGATCTTCTATCAAAGGATTCATTGTCAGATTCAAAAGTGCAGTAGCTAGTTTTCCTATCTTTTGATGAAGTGAAAGAGAACTCATACTGACCAGTTAAAAAATGGAACTACATAATGACAAGCAAGCTGTAATTAAAGAAAAAAGACAGCGCATGTAAACAAGATCTTGCCCGAACATTTATGGTCAGGCTAATGAGATTTAACTTCTCAAAATAATCTATGTACAGGACTCCTATATATATATCAGTATTACAAAGAAACTTGTTCTTCTCAAATTTGTCCATGTACAGAACTCCTGTATATCTGCCCGTATAACAAAGAAACTTGTTCCATCAGCTCAGGAACTAAGGAAACTCATGGGAACTCCAACATCCCCCAAACATAAATATAAATAGGAACCCTTTAAACGATAGATCAATTGGAAAAATCAAAAAAGAAAAGAAAAGAGAAAAAAGACAAAGCATGTAAAACAAGATCTTGTTTGTTTTATGTAAACATTTATGGTCAAGTTAATGAGATTTAACATTTCAAATTCGTCTATGTACAGAACTCCCTTATGGTCTATCCAGAATTACTAAGGAATGTGTTTCCTCACCTCAGGCACTAGGAAAAGTTGTGGGTAACTCCCACATCCCCCAGCATTCCCAAAACAAGTACGCCCTACGAAAACTTGTCTCATAACCTTACAATCTCATTTCCTAAAAAGATGGACTTTGGAGAGATTTCGTGTGTAGAATTCCACAATGAAATACCAAAGATATCATGGTCGCAACAATATCACCAAAAAGGACATTGACTCTTTAAAAGTATGACACAAAAACAATTGCAATAACATGATAAGCCTCTGACTAATTAGCTTCATCCTAAAAAATGGATTACATGCATGCCTTCTTATAGGCCAAAGATGGATAAAATCCTAATTAAAGGTGATTAAGATTTAACTCTTGTGACTAAAGACGATTGACATTTAACTCTGTAAGTAGTCACAAAAAACAGCCTAATTAACCAAGTTCAATTAGGAAGCAAACTACAAATGACTCTAATTTAACTAAACAGATGGATATTCAATTAATTATCCACATTACAATTTATTATCTGCATAGAATCAAATAATCTAACCGAGGAAAATTAAGCTAGAGAATGGTGTATACATGTTACACACCAGCGTCCCACCTTAAGTTTGACTTAGGGCATTCTCTAACTTACGTACTCTAATGGACTCTATCATCTCAAGTAGTCTTGTAAGCTGCTCCCAAGCTTCATCAAGTGCCTCTAAGTCACAAGCGTGAAACTTGAGATCCAGAGAAACAAATATGCTAATAAGCCCATGGGCTTCATCACATCAATTGAACAACTTCATCTATTCAACTTATTTGACTGGCTCTGTCCCTTTTCCTATCATCACATAGAACAAACCTTTTCTTTGAAGTTGCTCCATTATGGACTCCTTCAATGAATGAAAGTCATTATGCATACATAGGAGAGAAGCTTTGCTGCCTAACATGACGATAAAGTGAAAAACAGAGACAAAGAAAGTTAAAATGTAAGTGTCGCGTTGTTTTCAAAATGAAAGGCAAATCAGAACAATCGAACAAGAATGAAAAAAAATGGCATGTTTATAGTCCCCTTGGCAGTTTCACTGTCCACTTCCCCTTTAGCTTATAATTTCATTGTTACAATCAAGCAATACCCCAAATTTACAAATAAAATCAATTTGTACAACAAACAAACAAAAAAGTAGATGAAGTATTATCATGCAAAATTAATCACACAATTGTGATATTCAAAAAAAATACACAATGCCAATAAAACGATCATGTTAAAACTCTTCAAATAGAAGTTATGGCTCTCATGAGTTCAAAAAACAGGAAAGATGCAAGTGGTAATGTTGTGTTTTTTATACACTTCATACACAGAATAAAATACCAAGGCATCTTATCCTCTCTTGAACAAAATCTCCTCAAATGCTGAACTAAGTGATGACTTGAGGTGACTGCACGGTTCCAAATGTCAGACCTTGACGTGTGAATAAGCTCAATGGTTGTTGTGATTGCTGATAATCACAAGGGGGACTTACATTGTACTTGAATGTAGCTGGAACATGGTAATTTACTTGATTTGAAAAACTTGAATGTAGTTGGAACATGGTAATTTACTTGATTTGAAAAAAAAAGATAACAAGGATTGAGGGTTTAGAGAGACTACATGTTGTGACCAAATCACACGTCACCCCATTCCAAATGGAGACCCCCTACTTTTTAGGTCCTCTTGGTCTTTTGGTTTTGGTTCTTTGGGTCTTTTCACAGCAATCCCTTCGGTCTCCCTAGTTTGCAACTATTTTTGATGAATATGATCAAGTCTGCAAGTGTTTTGAGCGAATTTGGCTACGTCTAGAACTTGTTTTTGTCTATTTTAGGGTTTTTCCCTTCAGACTTAGATTTGAGGTCATTTCCTTAGGGTTTTGAAAAATTTGAACATTGCATTGAAATCAAAGCCCTTCAAGGAAGCTACCAGTGAAATCTGAGTGAATTCTGAACACTTAATATTTTTAGTAAGTTTCTATTTTTAATTTCACTGCATCCCGGATTGGCCTAATTTTGCCAAAAATCAAACTTACTATTTTTAGCAGTTTCTATTTTTAGTGTCACCCTGCCCCAGTTTGCCCTAATATGATGTTTGGAAGTACTTCTATTTTTAGTAAGTCTGTTTTTGGCAAGTCCATCTCAGGCAGTGGTCAGGTAACTGAAGGCAGAGCATTCTTGAAAATCCAAGTCTAAACCAGGAAAGTTGAAAAAGCAGACAAGTGACCAAAAAAACGGCTAAGTATGTAGTTCTTTTCTGAAGTGGAAAAGGCACAAAAATTGCTCTAAGGCACGAGAAATCCACTCCAATCCAATAAGGGAATCCAAATCTGGATGATGGACAAGTCCGGAAAAATTTCTAAGTTTGTCATAATGCACTCCAAATGAAGACCAAGTGGAAATTCCTTCACCATGCCCAAGGAGCGCTCCAGGAATGAGCATGGGTGCCAACTCAAGGAAGAGGAGGAAAGTTCATGAATTCCAAAATTCCTCCATCACATGAAAATGGCGTTCTAGATGAGGAATGGGCGCTAGAAGAGAGTAAAGGAGGAATTTCCTCCCAAGCTCAAAATTCCTATTCCGTAGTCAAAATCCGCCCAAGTCAGTGCATGGGCGCTAAAATGACCTCATGGAGGAATTCCAAAATTTGTCAAAAATCCTCCACCATAGTGAAATAGCGCCCAAGGATAGGGGCAAGGCACCAAACAAGGGTCAAGGAGGAATCTCTTGAAAATCTCAAATTTCTATTCCCTAGCAAAATAACGCCCAAGACTGGAATAGGGCGCCAAATTGGGGTCATGGGGGAATTTTCTTCCATGCTAAAAGTTCCTGCATCATGGTGAAATGGCGCTCTAGGATGAGGATGGGCGCCAAATAGGAGTGGACGAGGAATTTCTTCCAAATGACAAATTCCTCTTCCAAGGTGAAATGCACCCCTAGCAAAGACAAAGCGCCAAATTCAAAGTTGGCAAGAATTCCTCCACATGATGAAAACCGCGCCCAAGGACAAAATTGAGAAAGGAATTCAAAGCTAAGGAAAAATTCAAAGTTTTCAAAATTCCTTTCTCAGGGAGAAGAATCACGCCCAGGATGAAGAAATTTCATGGCACAGGAAAAATTGACTAAGTGAGAATTTTCTCTCTCCTAAATTCCAGAAGCTCAGAATGGAAAAAATTCCTAAAAAATTGTTAAAGTGATTGATTGATCAGAAATCTCCTTCAAAACAAGATAAGCACATGAACACGAAAAAAATTCTTTCAAAATGAAAAATTCTCTCTACAAGGATTTTCTTTCTCTTGAAATTCTAGGCGAATAGGATTCCTGCCGAAGCAGATAAAATTGTCAAGATTCTTTCGAGGAAGGAAAATCTTTCAAACTATCTTTATGAATCCAAAATGGAAAGATTTTTGCAATTAATGAGTTGGCGACATGCAAAGGGAATATTCCGCATTCATGACACAACTTAAGATATTATGAAAATTTCCATTTTTGAACTCAATGTTGATGACAAGGCCCGTTTGCATGGTGAGTTGTCAAAGGAAACATGACGCATTTTAAATGCAACTACCAATTTTAACCTTTCACCAAATTAGCAACTTGGTAAGAGATTTCTATTTAAACGATGGATTGGAATTCATTTCTCACAACGCTTATTGGAGAAATTTGAGGTTAGAGAGAGGTGGAGAAAAGTCAAAAGCAAAGAATTTATTATTTTTTTCCAAAAGTTCTTGTTCTTGGAGGTTTTATTTTATTCCAAGTTTGGAATTTACAGGCTGGAATTCCTTCTTCGTCGATTGATTAAATTCCTTACAATGATTTTAATGTTACTTATATTGTTTTGAAGGAATGGTGTAATCCAGCAAAGCTTTGAACACTTCCCGGCACGCACAGAATAAGAATGAAGTAAAAGGATTCCTTCCAGAATCAAAGATTATTTCAAAGTGGAAGGAAATCAGCAACACCAACTTAGGAACTTTCAAGCTGGGAGAATTCCGGAACAAAGTTTTTGGAACGGCAGGACATGCTCCATCAGCCATTGCTACTAATATAGTCAAGAGCGGAATTGTTGCAGCCATTGGTTTCCCTCCAGCCATCCAATGCCTCGAGCTGATTATGGAGTGCGTGAAGCACTATAATGCTGAAAGAAGAGCAATTTTGGCACCGGATGGCAAGCTCCTGGACAACCTAACAGCTGAAGCAATTGGAGAAACATTCAGAATTCTGGCATACCAGTACATGACTTACAGAACCAAAGAGAGAGCAACAATGATAAATGATGTTGGTGTGTAAAGCTGTGCTAGAATAATTAACAAAGTTTGGATGCATGAGTCAAAACCACATATTTCCAAGATGCCCAAGCAAATCGCCAGTTTTGACTTCAAGCAAGAGTATGCTAACTTCATAATGATGTTGAGTAGAATTGTGGGATGTCCACGTGCCTTCATGTTTGAGAATTGGATGTTTTTCTTCATCAGTGAAGTAATGGAAGGCAATGGAATAGTTGATTAGGCAAGATTGATCAGCCACTATTTGCATGAGCAGCTGAAGAATTTGAAGCAGAAGCAGACCCAATCTTTTTATATGAGTTCATATGTCATTTATTCACTGGCAAGAATGGGCAAATTCAATGGCTTGCCAGGAAAGGGACCCATGGGATGTGGACCAAGGCAGTTAAAAGTTCACAAGTGCTATCCGCAGTTGCACTTGCATAATACTACTTCTTTCAAGTTAGTCAGTGACACCTTCACAATGCACATAACTAGGATGTTTCAAGGTGGACTCCACACAAGGTTGTCGCAGGAAGCCAAAAAGAAGATACAGAAGTTTGGAGCCTGGTATATTCAATTTCCAAAGTTTACCTACATCCGAGTCCAAGGGTTTTCTTTTCAACCACATAAATTACCAAGGTATCCAATGGACAAGATGGTGTTGTTGGAACTCACCAGGCAATTGACTGCCTACGAGCAAATCCAAAAGAAGAAGAAGAAGTTGTCCATTGAATTTCCAATTGTCCTAGGCGATTATGCAGAAATGTGTTTGACATTGACGGCGGCTGAAAAGTTCGTAGATGAAATCTCATTTTATCACTTGACATCCCATATGGCTAGATCCTACTTTGATCCGTACAACAAAATCAGGATGGTTGCCGAAGTGAAGCACAAGCATAAAATCCAGCCGAAGGATTGTTGGACAAATGTTAGGGATGATTTTGAAATCACGAAAAGGATGTTCTCCAGATTGTCCCTTGACATGATAAGACTTTTTGAATTATTCAGGTGCCAGATCAGGTCAAGGAAGATGAGAATGTGGTTTAGCCGGAATATGAAAATCTGAAGGATAGGCCTATACAGGCTTTGGATTGGTTAGAGTCGGAAGTTGATGATTTGAATGTTTTAAGTAGGCCAGTTCTAAAATCCACAAGGCACTAGGTTGAACAGCACATCGCGAAGTTAGAAGCAAGTAATGCTCGCTTGACTTACCAGCTGATGGGAGCCCTAGATTCCCATAGTGAAGCAACAGAAGGGTCATCAGCTGCCCAAGCTGGAGGAGAATAAATTCCACAGGAAGGAATAGAGAAAAGTAAAGAGAAGAATGTTCCTAAGAAGTCAAGAACAAAGAAGAGAAAAGAAGTCCAGCTGGATGAGCCACAACAAAAAAGGCCATTGGTGGAGGAAACACAATCACCGGCTAGTTCTTCCAATGTGCAAGAAGTAGAAATGTTTGCACAGGAAGTTGCAAGGAGTCAGTCACAAGAAAATGATAATGTCACTGCACAGGCTCAGGATATTCTTGGCATTGGTGCCTATCATAGACCTGTTCTGAAATATCCTTGCTAGATATTATTGCCAATAGCAAATATAAACAAACAGCCAAACAGAAATATAATTCATTTCATGAAGTTTTTCACAAATTACAAATAGGTCAATGAGGTATTTATTAACATGCAACATGGATTCTTAATACCAAGACTATCAAGCAAAGCTTCAACCAAAGACAGCGTTAAATAGCGAAGTATTGAGCACAAGGCATAAAATATTGCATCAGAATCAATTTACAATCTTTGACAAATGCTGATATGATTTAGACGTTGTGAATGGCTTTTCACAGTTCAAACTGCACCTGTTAATGATGACTGATCTGAATTAGCAGCGAAGGAGGGCCTATGTATTGAGCACTGTAAACCCTTCATCCATGCAGCAATACCAAATAGGATGTGATGTCTCCAAATTGCCCAAAAAATCACCTTCGATATTAGAACAATTTCATGGCTTTCAAAACTGAAAAGGTGGCAGGTAAAGAATACATGTGTTGAGCTACCAAGGAAGTAACAACTCCCAAAGAAGCTAGAGCAAGACCTAATTGAAAGTGAAGAGAATTATCAATTGTGTTGTAAAGACCTGTATGCCCGCGTCCTAATAAGCCTTTTGGAGGAACAAATGCTTCTTAAATATCTTTTATACTGTGTCCAATCCCAAAGTTGGTTCTATAGATATGACCAGCAATGAAAAACACAAATGCAATAGCTAAATGATGATGCACGATATCAGTTAGCCACAAGTCACTGTAGGCCAGGGGCTACGTCCAAAACTACAATGACAGGGGTTTCATCCTATACTTTCATCTCCATTTGCAGAGAGTAAAATCAGAAGATAAAATTGATAGCAATAATGAATGAGTCTCTTTCCTTCCTTCAATTTTTTTTATCTCTCAAACTCAACGACTTCAAAAGGCAACTTTTACTTTTGTTCTATCTTGGGATGGCCACTCGATGGGCGTATTTCTAAATCCAACTCCATCTTGCCTTATCGTGCAAACAAGCTAATCTTGCCATGAGAAGAAGATAAACATGACCATAGCCTACTAAACACAACATTGCAACTTAAAATGGCCCCATCCCCAATGACTGAAAAATAGGACTTAAGCTCTTGAGTTGAATAACATCTTATCTCCTTTATTAACTTAATGCCTTAGCCTATGTGGACTTAACAAACAATAGGCTAGCATTATTATTTATTTATTAATTGAGATACTAGGCAAGAAGGGACATTACATGTTCAACTGGAAAGTCAAGGGCAAGAACTTCCTCCCAATCCAGAACGGCAAGATCAAGATGGTTTCACAGAAACAATTCTTGGTGACTTGGAGGAAGTTTTGCAAGAACAAGTGCACATGGAGGTTCAGAATCAGCCAACAACCGCTCCAGATTGGCTGAAGGAAAGGATGAGAAAGGAGCCACAGGAAGAAATGGATCTTGCACAGGAATTGGAAGAACTTATGAGCAGAAAAGACAAACTAATAGAAAATAAGGCAGGTAGGAAGCTTTCTAAGATCACACGAGACAAGCCAGGATCCAGGACATTGCACTTAGTTGTGCCCAGAACAGATAAGGATAGAAGTGAAATCACGCCCAATGGATATGAAATCAGAGAGGTTAACTTAGAGCGTGCTTCCACGGCACAAGTGGTGGAAGACTTTAATGAATCTTCCTTAGCACTGAAAGAACAAATGAAAAGAATGAAAGAGAAGAATAAGAGGCTAAAGAGCAAAAATAGGGCCTTGTGCAAATATCTGTAGAGCTTGAAACATCCACTCAGAGAGGAAGATCCATTCTTTGTTCTTCCCTCTTCTCTTCCCAAAGAATCTATTGATGGCATTGATGAAATAAGGAGACGAGCTTAGTGTTCTAAGGAATGGGTGGAAGATGTCTTCACTTCAGCAAGAAAATTCATTAAATACTTGGCTCACTTCCACTGGAGAATTCTAGCCATCCTGAGCAAGCTGGAGACCGCGGATAGTTTATGGGAAGATGTGCATATTTATCAAGATTTGACTATTCCACGACTACAAGCATTGATGAAAGTTCCTAGGCAGACTTTGATTGATGGGAAGGTGGTCCAGGAGAATGAAATTTATGACTTCCCACGGTGGTTCTACGTTGTCTGCACTGGAAAGAAATCTTTTGAAAGATTCAGGATGGAGTCTACATCGTTAAAAGAAATCTTTTGAAAGATTCGAGATGGAGTCTACATCGTTGAAAGACTCAATCAGGAAGATACAAGGAGAAGTCTTCAATGCAGTTGAGGCATTATTTGCTAGAAGGTTGACTGAGGAGCTGGCAGTTGACTTCCTGAAGGACAAACTACACAAGTATTTTGTGGAATCCTTTTCCAAGGAACATTTATGAAATGTTTCCTTGTTCTCCAGCACGATGCAAAGAACTCAAGAGGCAGCTACAAGTTGGGAGAAGATTTTCTCCAAGTGCGAAGAGGATATTTCCATGCTGGAATTTAATATGGAGAATGCGCCAAGTGTCTCCGTAGGAGAACTGGAGGTCGTCATTGCCAAATTCATTGCATTCGCTATTAATGAGCGAGATAATGGTCATCCAATCTTGGACGAGAATCTTTTGACCGCATGATGGCATAGGTGGCGCATTCATTGTTGAAATGTTTGATCAAGTGGTGGCTGATTCAAAGCATGGCAGTTGTCATACTTAATGAGATAATGGAGCATTTATTGCATGTAGCTGATTTTGGAGATGGTGGAGCATTTATTACATATTGGGCAAGTTTGAAAGGAGTGGTGCATTTAATGCACAATGGGTGCCATTTTTGGCAGGAAGTAATTAATTGATAGTGGGCATTATGTGTCATTAATGTTTATTCCCACTATGTGGCATCATGAACTTGAAATCTTTTGGTCAAACCCTAATTAGGGTTTGCATGTTTAATCTTGGTCGTTGATCAATTTGTAATCTAGGCCATCCATTTTCCTCTTGGTGGCCTATAAAAGGGGGTCACCCCTTCATTTGTAAGGGGGGAGATTGTATGAAACTGTTGCAATAAGCTATTGAAGAAATAAACAGTGATATATTGTTCTCTGATGGTATGCAGTTGTGTTATTTTGTAGATTGCATGGTTTCACTTTCCTCACTTCGATTTATTTTCAAGCATTTAGGTGAACAAGGTTGATTGCAATGTTTTAAGGTGAAGATCACTTGCTCATACCTTTTGTTGATAGATGACTTTTATCAACAGTGCAAGGTTGGACTGAGCTATTTTATTTGTGCACTTAATCTAACTCGTGGGATGAACATTATTCTTTGATGGTGTTCATCACTGGTTTAAAATCTTTCAAACACAACTTCTGAAGATTGCACCCATTTCATGTAGTTGTCTTCTAGTGGCGAAGTGAAGTGTGGTTGATCTCATCTGAATCATTGCTATCTATTGAGTTCTTAGATTTAGAGTAGTTTTCCTAAACCCTTCCTATTTTATTTTTTGCATCTTCTAAATTGAAAAGACCCAAAAAAGAGTTATTTCATTGCCAAATCATTCGCAAGAATATCCTTCAAGTTACAAATTTGCCTAAATCTTTTTTAAGTGTGAGTAAGTCCCCTTGGATTACCAGCATTTCACATCAAGCCAACTGAGTTCACATCCATTGCATAATAGGAACCTTAGAGTCAGTGGTATGAACTTGTCGCAATCTTAGCATACACTTGACTTTGATCAAAGAAAGGGTAAAGTGACCATTCGAAAACTTTATTCTGTGTTGGTGTGGTCGCAAAACACCAGCCAACACTACACTACTAACATCAATGATAGCACTAGATCATGCTAGGATGGACACATTCCTTAAACCAAGCTTTGCTTCACCATGTTGCCAACAACTCCACAAAACCGATGCAATCTTCCAAGGGAAATTAAAAGTTTCCATATCATGAATGTTGATACAAATACCCAATACAGTGGTGCACCTTGAATAAACATATCCATGTGTAGACACTAAAAAATGGTCAACACCTGTGTCTTCTATTTTTAACATATCATGCGCATAGTCTTTACTGACCTAATTCTCCCAATTCTTTCCATTTTTGTCCAATTTGACCCAATTTGACTTAATTTGACTAAATTGGGGTTTTTGGATGTTAGTTTGACTAATTTGGCCTCTTAGGTTTAATTAATTAATTAAACCCCCTTTTACTAACAATTCTTCTAAGTCCTAAATAAATTAATTAAATAATTTATTTATTTGTCTCCTTTGTCCATTAATTAAATAAATTCATTTTATTTAATTAACAAATTCATAAATATGAGCAATAAATTAATAAATCATTTTTATTAATTTATCATATTTATCTTCCTCCAAAATAAAGATAATTAATAAATTTTATTTATTAATTTATCTTTATCTATTTTTTGTTTATTTATTAATTATCCCTATTTATCCTCTCATGTGAGGATATTTCCTATTTTTCTTAATTTTTTTATTCTTCTGTTTTATCCTCTTATATGGAGATATTTAATAATTTTTAATTCATAAATCTTCTCATAAAATCCTCCTAATTTTCAAATTTGGAAACTAATATCTTTCCTTGATTTTCAAAAATCATTCTTTTGGCAATATCTCTTTAATTTTAATTTTTAAATTCAAATATGAGGTATGCATCTTCAAAAATCTGTTTTTTTCTTGTGAGAGGATAATTAATAAATCTTATTTATTAATAATCATATAAGAAGATATTTAATAATTTTTAATTATTAAAATCTTCTTGATATTTTCAACTTGCTAATTTGGTATTTATGAGAAGATAATTAAAGATTTTATCATTTATTTTCATAATATCTTCTCATTTGCTTTCTTCTATCTTCATCCTTCCTCAAATGGCAGCTCTATTGTGCACTCAATCAGGTCCGTCCATCTAACTAAAAATCTTTTTAATCTTAGCCATCCAATCAATCCCAATTTTTCTATGAATTGAACTCTCATTGCTCATTTTTAACAACCACAATTCGAGTACCCTTACATTGTCGCTTTCAAATCCATCTTTTGCAATCTAACTTGCTCTCATTCTCACTTGCATTTGTAGGTGACACCCACATAATTTGAAGGAGAAAGAATGCCAATGGAGGTCAATGAAGGAAACACCTTGCAATGGTTTGCATGTTTGTTTTAGTGTTTTGCTTTCATTCTTTTAGTGAGTGTATTAGGATTCAATTTCATGAGCATGTTAGGTTTTGTGGTTGCCTAATTGTGTGCTTTTGATGCCTATTCCCAAATTCCTAATTACACCATGATTGAACTTAGCACGTTTTAACGTTCCATGCATAAATGCACTATAATTGAAAATCATCCAACCACAAATAGTATGAACCAAGGAATACTCCATCACAATCAATGAACTTCATCTAAGATGAGGATACAGCAAGAAACCATACAATATGCAAGAGAAGCACCACCAGTCACCATAACTTCAATGAAAAGTATGTTTATTTACATGCTTGGCAACAATTTCTGCCTTCTCCTCCTACTCTAGTTCTAATCTAAGTATCTCACTGCTAACTATTCTCTATTGATCAACTATTAACCTTACAAATGAGGAGAGCAAGCCTTACATAGTGCTCTCAATACAATTGAATGGTCAGGATCAAATCCACATCAATGGCCAAGATTACAAGATAAAACCCTAATTAGTGTTTGTTACACCCATTACATAACATTTAATGCTTGACCAATGATAAAATTACATTTTTAGGACACATGTCCATCATTGAATTCCGACCAATGAATGATGAGGTTAGGTATATCGAACATTGTGCCTCCATATGTGGTAGTTATCCTCCTCTTCGGATGAGTCAAGTACATTGAATCTAGACACCTTGACTTGGGATGATGTGATTGGGCTGATGCAGGTGAGTTGTCACTACCTTAGCTTGCTCCATTTGTAGATCATCACAAAGATTTGCTCTTTCATGATGTTGATCTTCATCTTGTGATGATGAATCTTTATTATTCCCTTGCAATGTTGATGAATGTTGGAGTGTTCCTCATGTAGAGCAATTTGCTTCCTTGCTTAGCTTGATCTCTCCCATTGTGAAGTCTTCCCTCTCGCATTGCTCAATCCTCCTTGTGTTTCGTTACACATCTGCTTCCTTGCTTAGCAGGCAAATTCAACAACCCTTCTTAAAAATTGCATAACTTTTGCCTCAGGTGTCGGATTTTCGTAAACAAGTACTTAACGGAAAGCTGGAAATGAGCACTTTCCATCCGTGCAAGTTTCATTAAAAAATTCTGCCATTTTCCATCAAATATTGCAGGTTGAATCAGCTGCATTTTTTTCCTTGAACAGATCACATCTTTCACCTCACAACTTTGTTTTTCAAAAACATAGTTGTTGGAAACATATTGAAGAGTGTCTCGCGTGTCTTCTTTCTTGCACTTTTCTTGATTCATTGCAATCTTCTTTTGTACTATCATGGATGCATCTATAGTTCCTCTTTTAACACCATATAATTATTTTGAATAGAAATCTAAGATGATAATATATTTGAAAAGTGATGGATATCATCGAGTTACTATGGGACTTGAAACTGAACCTCAGGATGTTGCAGAAAAGATTAAATGGTTTAATAAATGTGATGGAGCTTTTGGTACTCTGTGTATTTCAGTCTCCCCTGACCTTTTTCACATTGAATCTGCCACTACACCAAATAGAGTGTGGACCACTTTGGAAAACCTCTTTGGTAAGCAGGATGAGCTAAGAGGTCATCAGTTGGAGAATGAACTCATAGGGTTGAATCCAACCAATTTTGACACTATACAAGACTTCTTCACAAAACTTAAGTCTGTAAGATCGCAGTTGGAACAGTGTGGAACTAAGAAAGATGATAAGCAACTAATCTTGAGTATTATTTCTAAGCTTGGTCCTGTTGTGACCATTTCACACATCGCCCCATTTGAAATGGGGACCCCCTCTTTTTGCTCGCCTTTCACTTCGTTTTTTTTAGGGTTTTGTTAGTCAGTCAATTGTCTGGATTTAGGGTCAAGCCTTAGGGTTTTAATTGCCGTCTTTTCAGGCCAGAATCCGGTCAGTTTTGAGAGCTTTTGAGCTTCCTTTCGAAGGATGCAAATTTTGAATGGAATGAATTCGCCAGAATGGTCTATTTTCAATTGGAATTTTGAGTGCAGAGCTTAAATTTGTCTAAGTGTTGATGATGAAATGTGAATTTTTGTCCGATTGAATATTTTGACCAGATTTTGAGTTTTTTGATTTTTGATCCTAGGCATTGTAAATGATTTGTTTTCGCCGTGTGAAGTGATAAAATGTGTAAAATCATGATATTTTGGCCTGTAGGAGCAGAATCGCTCCTGTCCCTCAGTGAAGGACCGGAGCTCGTTTTCGAATATCTTACTATCCTTGCAGGGTCAAGGTGAATTTCGAGTTGGAAATGATAGAGAAAGGCGTGATCTTTCCGTTCAATATAAATTGAAGATTTTCACAAGCACAGAGGTGCCTCCAGGAATCAAAATCGCTCCTGTCCCTCAGTGAAGGACCGGAGCTACAAATCAAATATTGCTTTGTCCTTGCAGGATTTCAACGACTTGACGATTTGAAGATGTCCAAGGGGATATGTTTTATCGAATGAATATAACTTGAAGAGCAAACATGAAGAGAAATGGTCCAAAATGCCAAAATCGCTCCTGTCCCTCAGTCAGGGACCAGGGCGAAGTACATTGTAGCTCCCGTCCCTCTCCAAGGGACCAGAGCGATATTCTTCATAGGGCGAGATTCAGGCAAAGATCAAGTCAAGTTTATGTTTGAAGGCAAGGAAGGAGGTGAAATGAACTCATTGAAGATAAATTGAAGATTGCCAAATGCCAACAAAGGACCAAAATGCTTAAGTTCGCTCCTGTCCCTCAGGAAGGGACCAGAGCGATTTTTGTTGTAAATGATTTTCTCGCCAAATTACAACCAATCTCAAGGCATGAATGAATGAAAGGAGGCATTACGAGGTCATTGAAGATAAACTTTGAAGGTGATAAAGTGAAGTGAAGCCCACAAGAGCAAGGTCGCTCCTGTCCCTCTCCAAGGGACCAGGGCGATATAATGAGTATGTTGCCTTTTCTCCAAAATTCAAGACACTCCAAGAAAAGGAACAAGGTGGCAAAGGCGTTTCAAGGCATCTCAATCAAGCACGAAGTATCCAAAGTTGCCAATATTGGAGGAACCACACCAAGACATCTAATTCGCTCCTGTCCCTCGGGAAGGGACCAGAGCGATATTTCATAAAGGCATGAAATTTGAAAGTTGATCATCTTCCAAGTAACTAAGATGGATCAAAAGACTACATTTTACACGATGATAGCAATTACAAGTTGGAGAACGCAAGCATAACCTCAAAGTATTGAAGTTCGCTCCTGTCCCTTGGGAAGGGACCAGAGCGATATTGAATGTATTGACCAATTCATGCAAAAATCACGTTAAGTCAAGACTTCACAAAGTTGTAAAAGGTATAAGGTGTTTTTTGAAGATGATATGCAAGAGTTTTGAACGTCAAAATGTTATCAATCAAGCTAAGGAACTCATATCACTCCTGTCCTTTGGACAAGGACCAAAGCGATTTTTACTAAAACACTTATGCTCCTTCAAAATCAAGACAATGTAAGGATTGGCGAAGTAAAGGACGTCCTTTGGAAAGCAATGAATGAAGAACAAAGATCAAAAGTTTGCAAATTTGAGCCAGGACACATGGATCGCTCCTGTCCCTCTCCAAGGGACCAGGGCGATATTTGCCAAAACACATGATATCCTTTAAAGATCACGTTGAAATAAGGTTGCACAAGGTTTTAAACATCATTTGGAAGGCGATACAAAGGGAGATAGACGTTAAATATTACCAATTTGAGCTTAAAATGGAGAAAGGACAAGGATCGCTCCTGTCCCTCTCCAAGGGACAAGGGCGATGATCCTTCTAACGTCCAAATGCCTCATCAAAGTCAAGTGATACAAGCATGGAATGAACAAGCAAGGTTATTATTTACCATACAAGGAAAAGTTGATATCCAAATGGAGAATTTCAAGTGAACACATTAGGATCGCTCCTGTCCCTCTCCAAGGGACCAAGGCGATGAGGTATGTATATTTCATTTTCAAATTTTGGCGCTCAAGCAAATATTTTTGAATTTATTTTAATGCTAAAATTCGATATGTTTTGAAAATTCAATTAATTAGCATTTAAATATTGCGCTTGGTATCAATTAATTATTTTGCCTTGTAAAAAATCAAAATTTATTAATTAAAAATGAAAGGCATTTAATAATTAATTAATTAATTAATAAAAAATCGAATGGAGCATTTGGTTTGGAGAGTCGGCCTTGTTATTTATGTAAAAATCGTTTTTAATTGCTATATTTTTACAAAAGTCGGCCTTGGGGATGATAAGAGGTGAGCGCTATAAAGGGAGGGTGAAAATTGTTATTTTCACATCATTATTTGTCATTTCTTACATGCGATCTTGAGGAAGACAAAGGAAAGTGCGAAGTTGTATTCAAGGAGCGAATTTCATTTCAAGTTTGAAGGCGCTAGTAACTTCCAAGGTGGTGCGAATCTATATTGGGCGAACTTGCCAAGGTGTTAGAGAATCACGTCAAGGACAAAAGGGTGGCGAAATTGATATTTTGAAGAAAGAGATCACGTTGAAGACTATATATTCTCGATCTTGTTGCCTAGGCGAATTTTCCTTATTTTGCATTCTAGAGTTAGCTCTCGATTTGAGGTATGGCGATTTGGTTTTATTGTTTTATTTGTTGATCGTCATATTTTAAATTTTGAATTTTGGATTTTTGAAATTTTGAATTCCTAGCTCAATCGTTTTATTTTAGGAAATGATAACTCAAAGACTTATCATGAAGTTTCCTAAAATTTATTCTCTAATCTATGTTATTTATTGCAAAATCTAGCTTCTCATTATGAAATGTTGTGTAGGTATGGCAACCCCGAAGGCGGGAGCATCCACCAGTCGTTCAGCTCTCATGAAAGAAGATCAGAAGACCGAAGAAGTGGAGACCAAGATCGTGTCGAAGTGGAGCAACATTGGAGATACAAACTTAGGCAACTTCAGCACGAAGAAGTTTCGAGAGATCCCTTACATTGGCAAGCCATCGCCTGTCGCCCGGAGAATAATAGAGAGTGGCATCATTAAGGCGGCCGGCTTTCCTCCAGCTGTTCAGTGCCATGAGTTGATGATCCAGTGTGCTCGTCATTATGATCCACAGTCCAAAACGATCGTGTCCAAAGAGGGAAACACTTTGGCGTACCTTTCAAAGGAAGCTATAAGTGAAGCTTTCCATCTTCCAGAGCACAGGGACATGATATACAAGAGCATAGAAGGAGCCAGATCAATGTACGAAGATGATCCAGATGCTTGTCTAAGCATTATCAATAAGAACTGGTTACTTAAGAGCCGTCCCCGTCTGAGCAAGGTCCCGAACACACCGCACAGGATTGATTTCCAAGAGGAGTACAGAGATTTGATTACCATGCTCAACCGAGTTACAGGAGCCCCTCATGCCTTCTATTTTGAGAAGTGGATGTTTTACTTCATCCAGGTGATCGTTCAGGGAAAAGGTACAATACATTGGGCTAGGATGATTAGCCATTGCTTGGACGTACAGTTGAAGAGACTCAAGGCTACTAAGTCCTTCCACATGAGTTCATATGTCATTTATGCCTTGATTAGGAGTGTTGAGTACGCAGGACTACCTCACAGAGGAGTGATGGAAGAGGACCCAGCGAGGTCAGAGCTTGTGATTCCTATGCCTACTTGCATCATCCGCCAGGGAGCAACTATAAGTTGGTTAATGATACTTTCACGATGAACATCACAAGGACGTTGCAAGGTGGAATTCACAACAGGTTATCTCAGGATGCCCAGGAATTCATAAAGAGGTACGGTGCTTGGTTCATTCAGTTTCCCAAGTTCACTTATATTAGGGTGCATGGATGTCCTTTACCTCCATACATGTTGCCGAGATATCCGACAGACATAATTGTGTTACTTGAAGTAACAAGACAGTTGGCAGCATATGTGAAGGCATTCAGACACAGACATCAGAATGGAGTTCCAGTACCTATCATTTTGGGTAATTCAGTTGAGGTATGTCCTAATGCTTTAGCCATGGATGACGCAGAGAAGGAGTTAGCCTTGTATTCTTTTCCATCTTTTGCTTTGAGAGAAAGCTTTGATCCACATGGACATTTAGAGGAGACAGTCGGCAGGAAGTTTAGACATGAGTATCAGATTGAAGATTTTATGATGAATCTCTTAGATGATCTTGAAGTGAAACGAAAAATGCATTCTAGATTACCTTTGGATTTCATCAGGAAATGCAGGATTTACAGAGTGGCCGACCAAGCTCAGGACAGTGGCAGACATATCCAGTCTTCCTATGATCAAGAAAGCAAAACAATAAGGTTAGATTGGAATGAGCCCGAGGTCGTGGATTTAGATACTTTGATGGCACCAGTCTTGTCTTGTACTCGCAGATGGGTTGACATACAACATCAGAAGTTGAGAGAACAAGGCATAGCTATGACTTTCACTTTGGAAGAGAAACCAGCCGAAGGTGGAGCTAGTGTGAGTGAAGGCAATCCTAATCCTAGAAATTCAGGTGAAGGTAACCTTCGATGTGCCAGTGAGGGCAATATCCATCCAAGAGGTTCGAAGAGGAAAGAGAGACCTGGAAAGGGAGAATCTTCCAAGAGGAAACAAGAGGCTAACAGAGATCGATCATCCGGTACTTCTTCTAGACCTGAGAAGAGAACAATTCAAGTGGAAGAATCCATGGAGTCTATGGTACAGAACGACAGGCAGGAAGGAGGACAAGCACAACAAGGGTCACCAGATGGATCTCTCCAAGACTATGAGTTAGATGAAGATAAAGAAGACAATGAAATATCATCTCCTCCCAGACAAGAAGAAATAGTGCACAAAGAGATTCAAGTTCAAGAGACAAGATCGATTATCCCAGATTGGTTGAAGGAAAGATTAACCAAGGTGATCGTAGTAGAGGACGAGGACAGTGCAATTGATTTAGAGAGCCTTGTTGGACGCTCACACGAAGTAACAGAGAAGAAGAAGGCTACCAAGATGTCCAAGATGATTCGAGATGAAACTGGATCCAGAAAACTGCAGATAGCTACACCGGCAGTAGACAAATATGAAGGTGAGATCCTAGCAGAGGAATATGATATACAGACTTTTGAGTTAGGACCATCCACAGCAGAGCAGACTTTAGATGATGCTACTGACTCATTTGAGGCATTGAAAGACAAGCTTAGAGAAGAAATGGAGAAGAATAGAAAGCTTGAGAGAGAGATTCAGGAACATGGTCCAACGTACAAGTAATTGGATGGATAGATCTCATACAGTGGCCATAGAGTTTGTAACAAGGATGATGAAGATTATTCATCAAGCTATCCAAGTTCTTGAGATAATCCACAATTTGATGATAACAGTAGCTGCATTTGCCCATACCAAAGATGTCATCATTCCTGTCTTGAAGGTAATTAGACACACATCAAGGAAAGATTTTAGCGCAGGAGAAGATCTTGGATGGAGAATCTCACAGTTTGTTTCAGTGGTCAACCTTACTCCATATGAAGAGTGTTTTCTTCGAGGACATCAGTGTTAGATGTGGCCAAGTTGAGGAGGTGATCAATCCGATCCAGGACAGAGTATTTGAGGTACTTCGTACCATTCTTGGCAGAAGGATCGAGGTCGAGACAGATGTGGATATGCAGGAGTTAGAGGATAGAATCAAGGTCATCTTTTGCAAGGACGCAAATGTTACAGATGAGCAATATGATCAAATGTTTGCCACCATGCTCCTGATTGAAAGAACGAAAGAACTTGAAGCTTCATGGGACGCAGCTCTCCTAGATGCATTTGATCAGGTCATCCACTTGGAAGAGAGTATAAAGAATCTTCCCAAGATTCCAATTGCAGAAATCGAAGGAATCGTGACAAGATTCATTGCATATGCCAAAAAAGAACATTGGAAAGGGAATAAGGTTCTAGATGAAAGGTTGTTATAGATGACATGGCATCTTATTTGTCATTGGTTTATGTCTCCTAGGTTTTTGTGCCAAATTTAATATTTGGCTATGCATTTAATATTGTTCAGTAAAAAGGAGGCCATTTGTAACAAACCCTAATTAGGGTTTAGGTGTCATGATCTTGACCGTTGATCTACTTTCAATCTGGACCTTTCATTGTAATTGGGGATGCTATTTATACCCCCATTTTTCATTTCATTTGGTAATAGTGTAATAGTCAATAGTTGATGTAATAGAGAAGAAAGATTAGAGTTAGAAGCAATTTTATTTTGTAGCAAGATTGAGTTTTGAAGAGAGAAATTCAAGCAAATTGTTGTACATGATGATTTGGAAATCAATGAAATATTTAAGTTATGGTGTTTCGTTGCAACTTTCTTAAGTTATCTTCATGGTTGTTTGATTTACTTGAATCATGCTCAATCAAAGTAGCTTGTTAATTTGAAGGACATAGTGTGAGACTTGATTTTTGGTAGGATTCGTAATCCAAACCACTAGCTTCTTGCTGATTGTAGGAACGCCTTGCGTGGTCGACTGGAGAATACCTTGAATCCCTTAATCTTCAATCATTATTGTATCTTGGATATGTACCTTCGTGGTAGTGTCCATGATCTTTGATGCATTGAATATCATTTTATTACCTTAGAAGATCGCACTAATTTCAATTGAGTTGTTATCTTATGGCAAAATTGAAGTTGGTTGAATCTCGCCAAGTCTTGTCCATACTAAGTCATTCATAGGGTTAGACTAGATTAGACCTCTTTCAAACCCTACTCTTTTGTTATTTTTGAATAGTTTCTTAGTTTAGCAAATCTTGAACTTTCGGAATACGTAAGGCCCCTTGGAGGAAATAGCAAATCACATCATACCGCTGGAAGCTTGTCCACACGTAGAGACCCTACTAAAAGAACCTTGGAGTCTACCTAACTGATCCTTTATGCGAATCTTCAGCAGTTAGAGACTATTTTCTCAAGAGAGGATAAGATGCCTATTGGTATTTTATTCTGTGTATGATGGTGTACAAAATACACGTCAACAGGTCCTAACTATTCAGTGTTTGTTTCTACATTCTATGCTACAAAATGTGCCCTAGGTACCACATTCAAAATGTCTTCTGTAGATGAATTTGTTGCAAAACTCACTAGGGAGCAAGACAAATTGGTTCAAATGTGTACAATAAACCCCTCTAAGTCACATGACTTTGCTATAAATCAAGGCACAAAAAAACAAAAAGGGTCTAGTAAGCAAGATAAGAAACAAAAGAACCAAGGAGAGAAGAAGAAAGATCAAAAATCTGCTATTTCAAAAGCAGATAATCAGACCTCTTCATCAAAAGGTGAACAACCTAAGAAAGAGAATGTCCAGTGTTCTTATTGTAAGAGACCTAGTCATGATGAACATAAGTGTTTAAAGAAACAAATTGATCACCTTTCACATCTCCTTGAAAAGAATAATATCAAGGTTCTTGATTCAGTCAAACAAAGTTCATCGGAACGATCTTCAAAGGACACAGACAAGAGTAAGGAGAAAGGAAAGGGTAAGGCCCTAGTTGTTGTTGCTAAACAACCCAATTCTTGGATAATTGACTCGGGTGCTTCGCACCACATGGCTTCTTCAAAAGATGATTTCACCTCTTTAGAGCCATGTTTTATGCCTTCCATCCTAATGGGTGATGACACTCATGTTGAAGTGCATGGGAGAGGGTCTGTTGATGTGGGTGAAGGAACATTTGAGGATGTCCTTTGTGTTCCATCTTTATCAACTAATCTCCTATCTGTTTATCAGATCACTCACACTGGTTTTGGCAAGCGAGTTGAGTTCACACTAGATACAGTGGTAATCAATGAAATGCATGATGGGTCTACTATTGTTGTGGGAAAAGCAGATTATCATTCAAGATTATATCAGTTTTCTCACTTTGTTCATGACTCTCCTTCAACAGTGTTACTCATGCAGATGAGGTGAGTTGTTTGTGGCATCAAAGGTTTGGCCACTTGAACTATCGTTACTTGCAACAGCTCAGTCAACAAGACATGGTTCCAAGGTTGCCTTCTATTCGATTTTCTGATGGAGTTTGCCAGGGATGCATTCTTGGTAAGCATCCTGAGGAGAAGAATGATAAAGGTAAAGCATAGAGAGCTACACAGCTATTGGAGTTGGTACACAGTGACTTGGCAGGACCATTTCCACAACCATCTTTCAACAAGGCTAGATATGTCTTGACATTTATTGATGACTTTTCCAGATATACATGGGTTTACTTTCTCAAACAAAAGTCTAAGGTATTTGAGAACTTTCTAGATTTCAAAGCTTTTGTAGAGAAACAATCTAGGAAGTTCATCAAGATTATGCATACAGAAAATGGGGGTGAATATTGTTGATTGTAATTAGGTAGGAGGGGCAGATTCCAATTGCCTTAGGCAACACTGGAATCCGCCCAAAGGGCTGGCCCCTCTTTAGCATGTAGGGTTGGGCCCTCTCTCACACGCCACTCCCTAAATCCTCACATCACACTAAGGAAACATGCTCCCCATAAATAGGGCCGACCCTATAAGGCAATTCGCTCAAGGAAAAGATATTAATAATTAAAAGCTATTATTAATGTAAATACTAAAAGCCGACCTAACTAGATCTCTCACCTCATATAAATAAAGGTCAACTTCACTTCATACATAACTCAACACATCTACTCTCTCATGCATGCGAATCTGATCTGAAGGACAGCGAACTTAGTCTTTTATCTGCTGGGCATAGAGCGATCCATCTCTGCTGCTAAGGGAGTTACCTTCATCAAGCAATCTGCCATTTGAATGACCTGCTGTTCTGAACTTGACTACAGTCATCAGCTGGAGACATACAAGCCATTTCAAGATCAAATCCTTGGTTGCTAATTGATACAACAAAAGGCAGATCTGAAACTGATTAAGAGGCAGATCCAAAACCACTTGAAGATGCCATTAGCCCTAAGGGTAAACTGAGATAAGTATTGTAATCAGATTACTACTCATAATCCATAATCAAATCTGAGGATCTTTTCTGGCTGGGTTTTTCCTCCTAGGAGGTTTTCCCAGGGTACTTGTGTTGTGTGTTCATTTTGTTCATTTCTCTACTTTTGTTTAATTCTGGAAACTCCTAAAACACTAACAGCAATTAATAGTAATCTGGAAATTAAAAAAAAATTCTATTTTCTGAGTATTGTATTAATCTAAAGGACTAAAATCAACAAATATGTTAACACTCAATTTGAACAATTTTGTGCTTTAGAAGGTATCCACATGTAGCACACAGTTCCATACCGTCCTCTACAAATTGGTGTCGTAGAATGCAAGAGCAGGTCTTTGAAGGAGATGGCCGTATGATTATCTCCAAGTCTTTGGCACCTTAGTATTGGGGTGAGGCCATCAACTGTGTGTGTTACATCCAGAACCGAGTTCCTCACAAAGCTATGAAGAGGGTAACTGGTTTTCAATAGTTAAGCACTTTAGAGTGTTTGATTCTCTTGCATGGGCCCACATTCCAGTAGAGAAACGCAAGGCTATGGATCCACAGAGCAAGCCTTGTATATTTGTTGGGTATCTAGATGATGTCAAAGGGTATAGACTTCTCCATCCCACTATTCATGAGTTGTTCATTGAGAGGAGTGTTCGTTTTGAGGAAAGTTCTTCTAGTTCTTCTCATACCACTTCTCCATCCACTATCTGTTGTGACCATTTCACACATCGCCCCATCAAAATGGGGACCCCCTCTCTTTTTGGGGGTCTTCCTTTCTCTTTACTTGGCTTTTCTCTGCTTGTTGGGTGTTTTCAGTGAGTTAGTGGTGGCCTAGGTTTGGTAAGTTAGGGTTTCCTTTGTAGAAGCTTGCCTAGGGTTTCTTTTAGGGCCAAATTTGACCTAAGCTTGGGGAAGTCATTTTTTTTTCTTTGCCTAGAACCCTGATGTAATTTTAGCAGGATCTTGCCTTAAAAAGATGGAGAATGTATATTTTGCAAAGAGGTCTTGAGGAGTTTGAGTCAGGATGTGCCAAAGTCTTGTCTTTTGTTGAGTCAAAGTCAATTGGATGAAGCCAGTGATCGACGTGTAGGCACAAAGGACGAGTGCTAGCATGAGCAAGCTTTGAAGGATGTAATTATAAGGAATTGGCTTGAAAATTTGAGAAAAGGTTAAGAGTATGAGCTCAAAGATGAATTTCGTTCCTGACCCTTCCAAAGAGTCCAGGGCAAATTCTCCTAAGAGTCTCCCTTAGTCCTAACTTGGGCTATATTTTTTGCTCCCAGGCTTCAATTGGATAAAGAAGGATTGATCCATGCCATTGGAATAAGTTGCAACCATTTTGGATTAGGAATTTGTGCAAAAAGAGAAATTTCGCTCCTGACCCTTCCAAAGGGTCCAGAGCGAAATTCTTGGATAGGTCCTGTCCCTCCAAAGGTACCTGAGTGAAATTGTTAAGATACACTTTTGATCCAACCTTTTGAGCTAGGAACTTCCTTAAGGTGGTTTGTTAGTATGTCTTGAGGTGAGAACAACATGAATGAGGGTGAAGTTTGGGTGTTTGGATGATACCTAAGACTAGTTTCTCAAAATCGCTCCTGACCCTTCCAAAGGGTCTAGAGTGAATTTCCTAATATCTCCCTTCCTGGTCCTAATTTGCATAGAAAAACTTGTCCTTATGGCATGATTAAGAAAGAATTGATGTGTTCAACAAAGCAAAGTGATGAAAAGGTCAAGGAATTGAGCATAATTGCAGATTTTGCTCTTGACCCTTCAAAAGGGTCCAAAGCGAAATTTCATTTTCGCTCCTGACCCTTCCAGAGGGTCCAGAGTGAAATCCCTAACTAGACTCTCTATTTTGCCTAATGCACTAAAAGGACCTTGTTTTGGAGCTAAATAGATGGCAAATTGACTTGATTATGGTAAGAAGAGATTGGACAAGTCAAGTTTGAAGTGAGTTGAGAGGAAAAGAAGTGTGAATTGAGCCTAAGGAAGAATTTCGCTCCTAACCCTTCCAAAGGGTCCAGAGCGAAATTCTTAAAACCTCTATTTTGCTCATGTTTGGCATCAAGATCTTGATTCCTAAGGCATTGTTGGGAGAGAATTGTTAAATCTTGCCTTGAGAAGTGATTTGGAGCAAAGCAAATGATAAAATTGAGACTTGTTTACAAATTTCGCTCCTGACCCTTCCAAAGGGTCCAAAGCGAAATCCTTATGACTCCTTATTTTCACCTTGTTTCAAGCTAGGATGGAGGCAAGATGCATAATCATGGTGAATGGAGGTTTGAAAGGTTAAGTTCAAGGCTAAGAAATGGTGAAAATGTGAGGTAAAAATCGCTCCTGACCCTTCCAAAGGGTCCAGAGCGAAATCTTTGAGATGGCCTAATTTCTTGCCAAAACACTTTGAAGTAGACATCACTTTGAGGGTAGATGAGCTAGATTGAGATGGGGAGAGGACCCAAAAGCCAAGCCTAGAAGTAGAGTTGAAAGAAATGGTGAAAGGTTTGAGTGCAAATAACTTTTTCGCTCCTGACCCTTCCAAAGGGTCCAGAGCGAAATTTCTTGAAGAGGAGTATTTTGTTAATTAAGATATCTAGACAAGCCTCCTTGAAGGTGATTTAAGCCTTTGCTGCATCATGAACCTTCTAATGATCATGAAGATTAAGTGTGTTTTCAGTTAGTGAGTGAGAAAACTAAGAGCAACTCATAGTTTGCTCATGTACCTTCCAAAGGTACAGGAGCGAATTATATTAAGGCATTGTGATAAAAACCGAATGGAGAGGAGACTAGATGCAAGTCGGCATAGAAGCAAACAAGGCGGTTTGATGCATTAATAAACCAATCTCATCTTTGGCGCCAAGAGCAAATTTGAATTTCCAATGAAGAAGTCGGCCAGCTTGGGGAAGATACAGTTAATTTTATTTATTCAAACAAAGTCAGCTTTTCAAGAGAGGGGTGAAGGCGCCTATATAAGAAAGAACAAGTCTTAGTCATTCATCATTCATTCAAACACATTCTTTTCTAGAGCGAATTTAAGAAGCAGAATTAGGAAGCGAATTTAAGAAGATGAAGCGAATTTTATCAGCAGATTTCATCAAGTATCAAAGAAGCCGATTTCAAATCTTAAGAAGGAAGGTAAATAATCTTCATGAGCCAAATTCTACAAAAGAATAAACTAGAAAGAAAGCGAATTCCAGCAGATGGTAGGCGAATTTCAAGATTTAAGAAGGCTGGTCAAGGTCTGAATCATTAAGGGGGCAATCTTGTGAAAACATCACTTAGAAAGAACGCGAATCCAGCAGCAAATTTCCCCTTTTACCCATCTTTTTCAGGTTGATAGCCAAAGATCAAGATTAAGGTATGTGCAATCTGATTTATTTGAAGGAGTTTTGAAGATCTGATTCAATTCAATATCAATTATTTTTGAAGTTAAGTCTTCATGATTTAGATTAATTCATTTGTAATTTCAATTTGTAAATTTCAATGCTTTTTCATTTAAGTCCAAATTGAAGTTCAATTAATCTTTTTAAGGTCTTCACTTGCCTATCTTTGTGACAATACCTAAAAACTAACTTAGCCCCTTTTTATAGGTAACAAATGGCGGCCCCCAAGGCAAGTAGATCCTCTACCTAGCAAGCCCTCATTAAAGAAGATCAAAAGAATGACGACTTGGAGACGAGGATCGTATCCAAATGGAGCAATATTGGAGACACCAACTTAGGAAACTTCAATGTGAAGAAGTTTCGAGAAGCACCCTACATCGGCAAGCCATCACCCATAGCCAAGAAGATAATTGAGAGTGGGATCATCAAGGCCGCAGGCTTCCCTCCCGCAGTCAGATGTCATGAGCTAATGATCGAATGTGCCAAGCACTACGATTCGCATTCAAGGACAATTGTGGCCAAAGATGGGACTATCCTCGCCTATCTCTCAGAAGGAGCTATAAGTGAAGCTTTTCATCTTCCAAAACAGAGGGATATGATCTACAAGAGCTTAGAAGGAGCCAAATCTATCTACGAAGATGATCCTGATACCTGTCTAAATTTCATCAATAAGAATTGGTTACTCAAGAGTAGGCCTCGCCTAAATAAGATACCCAATACACCTCACAAAATTGATTTCAAAGAAGAATTCGAAGACTTGATAACCATGCTTAATCGAATTGTAGGTGCCTCTCAAGCCTTCTTTTTCGACAGGTGGATGTTCTTCTTTATACAAGTGATCGTTCAAGGGAAAGGAATGTTCAACTGGGCCAGGATTATCAGTAACAACCTAGATGTGCAGTTAAGGAGGCTAGTCCCTACTTAGTCATTCCACATGAGTTCATATGTTATATATTCTTTAGCCAGATGCTTTGAATATGTAGGACTACCACACAGAGGAGTTGTTGGGAGAGGACCCGGAGAGATAAGAATATGTGATTCTTATGCTCAATTGCATCATCCGCCTCAAAATTACTACAAGCTAGTCAACGATACTTTCACAATGCATATCACCAGGACACTACAAGGAGGAATTCACCAAGATTGTCTCCAGAAGCACGAGTGCTCATGAAGAAACATGGTGTGTGGTTCATTCAATTCTCTAAATTCACCTACATCAGGATCCATGGATATCCTTCACCTCCTTATATGTTGCCAAGGTATCCAATGGATAGGATAGTACTACTTGAGGTGACTAGACAGTTGGCAGCTTGTGCTAAGGCATCAAGACATAAGCATGGGAATGGTATCCCTATACCTATTTCACTTGGAAATTCAATAGAAGTTTGCCCTAATTCTCAAGCAGTTGAAGATGCAGAAAAGGAGCTATCTCTCTACTCATTCACATCTTTCGCTTCGAGAGATAATTTTGATCCTAGTGGTCACATGGAAGAAACAGTTGGGAAGAAGTACAAGCATGTATTTCAAGTAGAGGATTTTTGGATGAATGTTCAAGATGATGTAGAAGTAAAAAGAAAGATGCACTCTCAATTGCCCTTAGATCTTATTAGGAAATGCAAAGTTTATAGAGTAGCAGATCAAGCACAAGACAGTGGCAAATATCTTCAATCTTCCTATGAGAGAGAAGACAAAGAAATGAAGATAGATTGGGACGAGTAAGAAGTCGCAGACTTGAGAGCATTGATGGATCCAGTCTTGAGTTGTACTCGCAAATGGGTGGATGTCCAGCATCAAAAGTTGAAGGAACAAAACATAGCTATGACATTCAGCTTAGAAACAAGAACGGAAGAAGGAGAGGTGAGTGCGAGTGAGAACACTTCTCATTCTAAGGGGTCGAAGAGAAAGGAAGGACCTAAAAAGAGAGAATCGTCCAAGAAGAGACAAAAGGTGAATCCTGATCATCCCTTGAGTGCTTCTTCTAGACATGAAAAGGAGATAAGTCAAGGAGAGGATCAAAGAGAGAAGGTGCATGAGACAGATGAGTCCATGGAGTCAACAATACAGAATGATAAACAAGACAAAGGAAGGACACCTCAGCACTCATCAAGTCAGTCTCTTCCTCTCCAAGATAATGTTAATGAGCAACAAAGAGAAAGAAATGATGATGAAGCGACATCTCCTTTTAGGGGCGAGAAGCCATTGCCTAAGGAAGTGCAAGTAAGAGAAGGAAAGTCTTCCATTCCGGATTGGCTTAGAGAAAGACTTACGAGGGCAGTTGTGGTTGAAGATGAGGAGCAAATGTTTGATTTGGAAAGCCTTCTAGGAAATTCTCAAGAGGAGATTGAAAGGAAGAAAGCTACAAAGATGTCAAAGGTAATCAAAGATGATACAGGATCCAAAAAGATACAGATAGCTACACCAGCAGTGGACAAGTATGACGATGAGATCATGGCAGAAGAATATGATTTAGAGACATTTGATCTTGGCCCACTTACCTCTGAGCAAGCCATGGAAGATGCGACTGATTCAGTGAGGGCGGTTAATGATAAACTAAAAGAAGAAATAGAAAAGAATAAAAGGTTGGAAAAGGAGATTAATGCTTGGAGGAATTATTTTAGCCACCTTGATCAGTCATTAAGGCGACAGGATCCAGTAGTATCACCCTTGCAGGCACTCCCTCTTGAGTCAATAAATCAGGCAAAAAAGATGAAGAACTTAGCCCGACTCATGGATACATGGATTGATAGATCCTACATGGTAGCTAAGGAATTTGTCGGAAAAATGATGAAAACAGTCCACAGGGCCATCCAAGTCCTTGAGATCAATCATAATCTAGTGGTAACTGTCGATGCATTCACTCACACTAGAGACATTGTCATCCCAAGATTGCAAGTGGTAAGAAGGACATCAAGACAGGTTTTAGCACATGAAAGGATAATTGATGGAGGAACCCATAATCTCCTATTATGAGGCCCCACCTCGACTCAGTCTGACATTTCAGTGGTTTTTATATTGAGACTATGACGGATACTTATTTTTATGCATTTTGGAATTTAGAACTTATATGATTTCAGGATTTGGATAACATTGCTATATATTGATGATTTATTTATATGCTTTATGAAATAGAACACTACATGATTTTTGAATAAGATGAATTTGCGGTGATAAATGTCGTTATTGAATTTGCAAGACTTTACCATGATAATAGAATTATGATGTATGTTTAAGTGTGGATCAACATTATGAGAATTAGGATGAATTGCTTATGTGAGATTTCTTGGATAAAAGATGTATTTAAATTGTTCAAATACAAATTGTATGCAAGTGATGATGTGTATTATTATTCCTGTAATTTATATTATTTGTGGATATTTGAAAGTTACTAATGTGTAAATTGAGATGCGCAGGAAGTTATCCATGTGACCATGGAAATATTACGGAGAACCAAACCTAGACCTATGTATGTTCGTAAGCCAGGGTTTGTCTATTTAGAGAGGCAACACCCCGTTTGTGTTGTATTTTATTCATAACAGTATATGATGCATGTGTGTTAAATGTTATTTAATTGATTTGTGTAAAATCCACAAGAGACGATTTCATGTATTAAATTGTACAAGTGTTTTCTTGTGTCACTTGACACATGTGTGGATTTAAGTTTGAATTTTTATTTTTGTCTCTTGGTGGGAAAGTGTTTAACTATAGCCTTTTCAATTAATGTAACGTGATGTCATAAATGCCTTGGGTAAAGAATCTTTGGGATGGTCAACATAGGTTTGACCCGAAAATAAACTTCAGAGGCATTTAAAAAGGGTTAAATGGACACCTAGGGGTAGTTTAATAGGGTTTCCTAAAGCCCATAAGGTATACCTAAGGGTTAGGGGTAATTTAAGGCAAGTTTCTACTCCCAAGTGACCTTTTAGACACCCTAAAAATTGACTTTTCTGAGTTGTGCGAAAATTGAAATTAAAAGATTTGAACCTAGTTGTTAACTTTTCTTTTCGAATGAGAGTTCCCTTTCCCATTCTATCTTACCTTCCTCTTTAGTTTTTAGAAACTTGTGGGAACTCTCACAATGGGCTTCTTAAGCAAGAATTAGAAAATTTGTCAGTAATCACCCACTCTCCATTTTTGGAGACGAGAAATTTTGAAAAAAATAGACTAGATTTTGGAATAGAGAATTTTGGCTAAGGGTAGAAGGAGAAGAACCGTGGAATTGGGCTGCTCATCCTCAACAAAACTAACCTACCTTTGGGCAGATTAAGGTTGGTTGCACTCTTCTTAAAATGGCTTCTTTTTGCATGTGTTTGAAAGTAATGTTGGTGTAAAAGATTTGCTTCCTTGCATGTTCTTTTGGGAATTTCATTTGGTATTTTGGGTTATGTATTGTATGTGTTTTTTGGGAGTCATCAAGACCTCTTACTCTTGGGATAAAGGAGGATCTTGTGGGTGGTAGCAGTGACAGCCCTCGAGTGAGAGACTCTCATTATGAGAGCGATCACAAGGGATTTTGTGTGACCCTTGCTGCATGGCTTGTTTGTGCAATGGGGGTCATAAAGAGAGAAATAAGGCATGAATGCATTGGGGGGCATAAGGATTTAAGGGGTTGCTATACTTGATGTATATGATTTGCCATGAGGTGGCTACATGTTCTTTTTCATACTTGCAGTTCTCCTCGGGGTAATTGGTCCACTACCACCCTTAAAAAGGTCATCACCAAGGTGTGGTACAGTGTAGCCGGGATGGGAGTGTGTTTGAATTTGTGTGCATTCTGTCCCTTTGTGTTTGCATGTTTGTTTCCCGTCTAGGGCTTGGTTCTCCGAGCTCAGGGGTGGCTACCAGTTAGCCTAGGCTGGGAGGTGAGCAATCCATGGTCATAGTTTTGATTTAAAATGCAAGATTGTCAGGAGAAAAGAATAGGACAAGTGGAAGGTTGCAGGAGTTATTTGTTGCAGGAAATTATTTGCAAATGCAATTATTAGTTTTGAAGAAAAAAATATATCCTCATTCGTTGAAATGAGAGGCTAATTGTAAAATAGAAATAAAGACATGGGATTATGTTATTTGTTACTTAGATAAAGAAAATATCTTGTTATTTTGCAGAATACTTCTTGAAATGAAATGAGCTAGATATATTCTTCTTTTTTATTGAAAAGAAATGCCTTTGAATTGCATGCAACAGTCCACGGAAATATAAAAGTCATTTTTATTTAATTCTGTGATTTCTTTTTTATCTATGATTTTGTCTTTTATTTTAATTACAGAAAATATGAGATTTAGTTGTTGATAAATTTTATTAAAAGTTATTAATTAAATAGTTGTTGTAGGAATTGCAGAATCTGTAAATTTATTTATCTCAGAAAAAGAAAAATCACAATCTATTATAGTTTTTATTTAGATAAAATCTAGATTTATTTAGTTGCTGGTAAAACTATTAAAATCTAAACATGTATATAGCTGAAGGTAGAAATAAAACACCTGTATAATTATTGCTTAGAAAAGTATACCCTTGCTGTAAATGAATTGGAAAATTATTAATCCATCTATTTCTTTTTCATCAAAAATCAAAATACTAGGACCTATTTATTTTAAATTGCTGTCATATAAAATATATATAAAAAAAAAAAACTATATAAAAAAAAGGGGGGGGGTTTAATATGGGGAAAAGGGCCGAAGGGCCGAAGCCACTGTGTGGACACACAATGGTCAGCCGCGGACTCCACTGTGTGTACACACAGTGGTCAGCCCCGCGGCTTCCACTGTGTGGACACACAGTGGTGCCGCTCCCGCCACTGTGTGGACGCACAGTGGTGCAGCAGGTTCCACTGTGTGGACACACAATGGCGCCACCGCCTCCCTTCCCTTTGCCGCGAGTTCCCATGGCCGCCGCCCATCCCTACAAAAGTCGCCCTTGCACAAAAAAATATGGATGCAAGAAAATAACAAACCCTAGCCGAGTAGGGCTAGGTTAGAGAGAGGAATGAGATGTTATCACAAAAAAATAAAAGATAGAGCATTTTTATAATAATAAAAGAATGTTAGGGTTTGCATGGTGGTTAAGTTTAATGATAAAAAATATATATATTTGGGAGTTATATATATATATATAAGTTAAATATACTTTTACACATAGAGCCCCAAAGTAAGAGAATAAGACAAATTTTAGATTGTATAATTTATTAAGTTTTATAAACTATAGTTGTCTTAATAAATATATGGGTTAGTAATGGTTTTTGATAGCCATAAGGATATTTTAAAGATGTTTTTAAAAAAATATATATAATAATATTTTCGAGGTCTAAACATTTAGAACTTTTATAATAAATGGGGTAAAATTAATTTTGGTTATGGGGCTATTTAATTTATAGGTAAGTATTCATTATAAAAATTTATTGGCCCGTTTGTCAATTTAATTTAAAGCATATTATGATTATTGATTAAGATAAACTTTTTAGACATTTTAAACAAAGTACTATGACTAATTTAATTAGTTCCTTTAAACCGTAAACAACTTTGGAGACTAATTCTATCTTCGTCAATTATATTTAAGGGAGATAATTTAAAATAAGTTATGAATTAAAATTGAGAAAATGATATAACATTTCTTTTAGTATTCGGCATATGATTTAAATTATTTTTGATTACTTGAGTTAGTGGTTTAAGTTAACCCAACATAGTTAAGACAAAACAAGTTAGAGTTTTTCTTCACATTCGTAAATTTAATGCTTAAGATATGATTTTAAAAAAAAAAATATCCCGTTCTTGCCCTAAATTTTGGGCATGACACCTACAATGGTCAACTTTGCTCCAAATGAAGGAAGTTCTATTCAAGGACGTCAATAGTAGGTGCAACCGAGTTGAGGACACTATCCATCGTATTCAAGATAAGGTGTTTGATGTACTGTGTACAATCCTTGATGGAAGGATAGAGATTGAAACAAATGTGGACGTCCAAGAATTGGAGAACAAGATCAAGGTCATTGTTTGTAGAAAGGAAGACATAATCACAGAAGAGCAGCGAGATCAGATGTATACTACTATGTTCCTGATTGAGAAAACAAAAGAGTTGGGGCACGGATGGGAGATGACTCTTCTTGCGGCCTTTGATGAGGTCCTTCACTTGGAAGAGCGAATGAAGAACCTGCCTGAGATTCCCATTGCAGAGGTTGAAGGTATTACGTCCAGATTCATTGAATATGCCAAAAAGGAACAAGGAAAAGGGAACAAATTTCTAGATGAGAAGCTGTTATGAAATGATGTGGCTATTCAATCCCTATTGGACGATGCTTCCTCATTATTTGTGCCAATTTCTATTGGCTATGTTATGATAATGCTTATCTAATTAGGGTTATTTTTGTAACACACCCTAATTAGGGTTTAGGTGTCAAAATCTCAACCCTTAATCTTTTTTAAATCTGGGCCATTCATTGTATTTGAGAATGCTATATAAGCTCTCACTCATTTCATTTTATGAGGTTAAGGTTAAGAAGAATAAGTTTATTAGCAGCAAAGAAGAGGAGTAGTTATTCATAGAGAATACAAATTTGGTGAAGAGAGAAAGTTGAACAATTGTTGTTATATTTTGCTATGAGATCAATGAAATATTGAAGTCATGGTGTTTTATTGCAATCTTTGTGGCTTTTTACATGGTTGTTCATCTTCTTGAATCACTCTTATAAAAGATAGTATTTAGATGTTGAGTTAGATTGAGTGATAAATGATGTATTTGATCTTTTAGTGAAGCTCATAGTCCAAACCACTAGCCTCTTACTGATTGTAAGTGTGCCCTATGTGGTCGACTGGAGATATTGAAATTGTTTAGGGTTCAATCATTACTTGAATACTGATATGTAACCTATTGATAGTATCTATGTTCATTAATGGTTCGAAAATCTTTGAATTCCCTTAGAAGATCGCATCGATTCCAATAGAGTTGTTGTTCTATGGCAATACTGAGATTGGTAGAGTTTCACTAAGATCGCCCTCCATTTGGTCATTCTTAGGCTTAGTTTAGCATAGCCCTCTCGAATCCCTTATCTTTTGCCTTTTTTGAAACATCGGTTAGTATTAGGAAAATTTAGTTCCTCATTGGTAAAGTAGTTGCAAGATCCAGCTTTCATAGAAAGTATGTAAGACCCCTTGATGAAAACAGCAAACACAACGAACACTGGTGCTTATCCACAAGTAGAGAACCTAAATACGAGAACCTTGGAGTTGCCTCGATTGATCCTTAGGCGAAATCTTCAGCATTCGAAGAAGCTTTGTTCAAGAGAGGATAAGATACTTAAGGTATTTTATTTTGTGTTCGCATGTGCATGAAAAACACATCAACACTATCACATTGGAGACATTGCATCATGATGACAATTCTTTAGAGGATCTTAATCCTCCTAATCTTGATGAGGAGTCTTCTTCTTCCACTTCAGATGGCGACAGTGATGATGAGGATTCAAATTCCTCTCACAGTCATCATTCAAAGGTTGATGATTCTCCCCCAGACTCTCCAACCTCACTGCCTCTTTGGGCTCGACAAACATTTGAGTCAACAGGACATTGGCTTAGTGATCCATCAGATACTAGAAGAACAAGGTCACAATTTTAGTAGGCTCCACATCTCTTCATTACTTCAACTTCTGATCCACAGTCTTTTCGAGAAGCTTTAGGTGTTCCCGAGTGGGATGCTGCAATGCAAGAAGAGTTCAATTCCTTGGAAAGGAATCACAGATGGGATTTAGTTCCTCTTCCTAAGGGAAGGAAACTTGTTTGATGCAAGTGGATCTATCAAACAAAATCTGCAGCAAATGGGTCAGTTGATAAGTATAAGGCTTGCTTGGTAGCAAAAGGATTCTCCCAAGTTCCTGGGGTTGACTACTCTGAGACTTTTGCACTAGTTGCAAAGATGAATTCCATCCGACTTGTCCTTGCTATAGCTGTAGCCCGTCGTTGGGAAGTTCATCAAATGGATGTGAAGAGTGCATTTCTTCATGGTGACCTTCATGAGGAAATCTACATGGAGCAGCCACGTAGGTTTGTCCAAGATCCCTCACTTGTGTGTCGACTTCGAAAGTCTCTCTATGGCCTTAAACAAGCTCCTCAAGCTTGGTATGCCAAGATGGACTATTTCCTTCTGACAGTTGGTTTCACTCAGTGCCATTCTGATCCAAATGTATACATTCTACAACAGGATGAAACTCTCACATTTCTAGTTCTCTATGTTGATGACTTGTTGATCACAGGGAGTCACTCATCCACCATCAAGGCAATGAAAACTGCTCTACATGATAGATTTCTGATGTCAGACTTGGGTTTTCTGCATTACTTCTTGGGGATTGAGATCACTCAATCATCTTCAGGTATCTTCCTTGGACAACCCAAGTATGCACTTGATATGCTCTCCAAATTTTGAATGGCTGATTGTAAGCCTGCACCTACTCCATTTTTGTCAAGGGTCAAACTTGAGGCTAAGTGCTCTTCACCCTTGGTTAATGGCACTTTATATCGACAGCTTGTTCGGAGTCTCATCTACTTGACTCATACAAGACCCAATATTTCATATGTTGTGGACATGGTCTCTCAATTCATGCAAGAGCCACATGAGTTGCATCATTGGAAAGCAACTAAGCGGATCCTCCACTACATTCAGGGTACTCACAATTATGGAATTCAATATGCAGTAGGCGTGGATATTGACTTGGTGGGATATACAGATTCAGATTGGGCAAGTGATTCTCAAGATCGCAAGTCCACTTCAGGGTATTGCTTCTCACTTGGTTCCAGTCTTCGAGCAAGAAGCAATCTGCAATTGCTCTTTCATCGACAAAGGTTGAATATCGAGGGGCAGTTAATGCCACCACTGAGGCTATTTGGCTTCAAAATATTCTCACTGAGTTTGGTATTCCAATCAGAAAGCCTACCATCATCTTTTGTGATAATCAGAGTGCTATACAAATAATAGACATCAAGTTTCCACAATCCATGAGATATTAATCTTAAGTGTTTCCGGATTAGATTGTGTGTGAGTTTTTAGCATCAACGTTTCGGATCACACTCCATGATCCATCATCAGGATGACAAATAGAGAGCATGCAGAAGTGAAGATGGCCAAGAAGCAGACCAAAGCAACTAAAAAGGAGGGAGGAGGCACTGACAGGACCACCAAAAAGGAACAAGGGAAAAAACAGAAAGCAAAGAAATGATAATAAAAAAAGAGAAACAATCCAAAAAGCAAAAAAAATTAAGACCCATACCAACCAACAAAACAAAAATAAATAAGAAAATAAAATAACAAACAAACAAATTATATATAATTCATCACCACCAAATCCAGTTCATCACTAGAGGACGAAACACATTGAGATACATATGCACTACATTTGGGAGTTGATTCAAGAAGGCATCATTGATCTTCAGACTGCAAACATCATCACCAACCCCTTCACCGAAAGCAAGTTCCTTCATTTGTGATCTTTGCTTCGGATGCGACAGGTGTCTGCTTCAAGAGGGGCTTCTTAGTCCTTCGTTCTTTCTCTCTCTATTTAAGGAGGAGGGGGGCGACTTCTTCTTTTGGGGAGCATATCTATGTACATGGGTACCTAATGTGGCCTCATTTGTCAAGACCCATGTTTTCACCCACCTAAGCTACGCTTAAGGAGGGATGTTAGTGTAGGTTTTTTTATTTTTACTTATGTTAGGGGGTAATTATTTTTCCTACACATATTATTTAAGTTTGCTTAGGTTATTAGGAGTGGTTAATATGAGGACACGTGGCGAAATACTTCAGCTACATGTGTAACTCTCAACCTCACATGGGTAGTTGAGTTACACACCCTCTTTTGGCTTGTTGTGCCACCTCTCACAACCACTATTTTGTCATTTCCTAAGTGGGTTATGGGGCAGTTGGGTTTCTCACCCTCTTTTGGCCTTATGTGCCAACTTTCTTAACTCCTTTCTTGTCTTCATGTAAGGAGGTTATGCCACATGTTTTGCCATTTACCAAGAAGGTAAAACCTCCCGCTTTTTATGGGGAATAGAAGTTAATGCACCCCTTGGATGTATATGCTATTATTTTTCTATATAATAAGCACTATACTCTCACCTTCACTAGTTCAGTGATAGCTTGGTGAGAGTCTTCTCCAAAATTCTCTTTTGTCTCTAATTTTTTCTCTCATATCAGATTTATCTTTATTCAGCTATTTGATCTTCAATAATCTGTTGCTTGGAGTTGCATGTGATCTACGACCGACATCAGATCCTGGCTCAGTTCTTGCTTCTCGCAGAATCTAACAAACATAAACTATAAATGTCTATGTGAACAAAAGTATAAACTAAATTATATTATGTCTAATACACCCATTGATGACTAAATTGGAGACAACTCCAATCTTGCCCCAAAATTTAAAACAGAAATTTGAACCAAGAGGTTTAGTCATTAGATTAGAAGAGTACTCCTACTATGCACACTCATGGGTTTAGTCATTAGATTATAAGAGTACTCATACCATAAATAATCATTGAAATGAATATAACCAATGTCAAACGTTTGAAAAATGTAGTGATAATGAACCTCAATATGTTTGGTGCAAGTATGATAAGAAATCTATGTAATATGAGAAAGTTGTTTATAACTAATAAAATTTCACAACAACAACTAACTACTACTTTGTTCTCAACTTCAATGATGAAAAAGCCACATTGTATTGAAGCTTAGAAATGAAACTATTGGTTCCCAAAATCTCTGGTCACGCTCCTCGAGCAATCAATCTACCTCACGACGGGGAAAATGTTGTCCTGCTAGAGGATTGAACAACTCATCAATAAAATATGAGTGATTAAAGGCCAAATGCTGAGAGTGGATATTCTCTCCTTCACTTTAGGCTCACTAGAGGTATCCTTAACAGAATTAAACACAAATGAAGTTAGACAAATTGATGATAGAGCAATAACATTCAATGTATTCTTAGTACCAAAAGTTGTCCCCATACCAAAGACTAACCTACAACAAATATGACCTCTATTTAGTTGATAAGGACATCACCACATAACTACAAGATGAGGTATGCAAAACATGATTCTCTAGGATTAATAAAAAATGTTATGGTTTGCTAAAGATGTTTCCCTAGAGAAATCGCTAAATCACAAAGGATGTTATGGTTTGCTAAGGATGTGTAAAGGGTCATAAACTTCCAGAACCAGTGCCTTGTTTAATGGTTTATACAATCGCAATTACTAGAAGAGAAGACACATCGAAATAACAACACAAGTATGACATCAAGCAACTAAATATTTAATAATCCCTCTCCAAACTCCAGGAATCCGTTCACGATAAGGAAATGACCATTACAAACAATGCTTGCAATAATTTAAAAGTTTTGCAACACTTATCAAATTCTTATTACAATAACAAATGTGGCAAGAGGAAACCCTAAGTTATAATGTTGTCACAATTCATCACTTACAAAATTCCCTGAAAATCTACAAATGTCCAAGGGGCATTCAGTTACAGATATTTGCCACAATTGAACTACCTCTTTGAGATTTACAAAACATGCTGCTCAACAGATGACTAGTTACGGAAGTTGAAACCTTAAACTTTACTAGAAGCTTGCAGTCACATGGATATCATTAATGTGGCATGTGAAACAACTTGAAATCCCACGAAATCCACTAAAATGGCAGCCTGTAAATGGCATGAAGACAATCTACATAACGAACTTCAACCAATGCATTCATGGTAGCACGGTTGTCTTCTCTTCCATTGTTATCTTGCATCAAGATTCACACCTCTAGAGATGGACACGTTTTTTTAGGCAATAAATTCCTTTTAAAGTAGTTGCACGGTCAAATTGAGTTATTAATAGCATCCTGGGAGGTTATAAGAATTCAGTGCGAAAGTAGGCATGGGAACAAGATATTGGAGTTGTCATCCAAGTGTAATGTAAATTTAATTTAGTTTAAAACAAAACAGGTCAGCCATCAGTCTAATTCCATTCATCTTGATTTAAGTCGGCCCTCCTTATAATTGATCATTCCAAATCTTAAGTACCTTTATCCTGGTCGACCCTTTGCATTATTTAATCACTCATGCTTATTTACATAAATCTGCAACTAGGTTTAGAACTGCTGTGTCTAGGGTTTAAGACTGCTGTGATTAGGGTTCTAAGACTGCTGCGACCAGGGGGCATGACATTTCCCAATTAAATCCTGATTCTTGAAAAATTTAAATCTTCTAGTTTGCCAACTTTTTCTCCAAAAGACTTTTGCTGCTATGGTCTACCATATGTATATTTCTTAATTTAAATCTAAATGACTAATTTTGCACAAGAACAAAAAATTAGATTGGCCAATTAGTAAGTTTTTGAAATTCACTTCACCAAAAGTACCCCATCAAACATTCATAAATTTCCACGGTTATTTCCCAAACATCTTGAATTATGATATTATAGAGTCCCAAGGTTCGAAAGTCATGATTAAGCAAAACTCAGGAAACCCAATTTTGATTCAAATTCAATAATGTTGAACTGCAGTTCATGAACCAGCTAGGATTCAAACCTAAGACCTTTCATTTGCTGCTGAAGTGATCTACCACTGAGCTACTAGCTCCTATGCAGCCAGTCCATCATTGGTCCCGGTGTGGCTTATTTCCAACACACCCTAATAAACCACACTGTAGGTGCTTGGGGCTCCTGGCCTGGCTCTAATACCATAATGAGCTATTGCTCATGGACCATCATAGAACTGAACGTAAGACCTTCCATTTGCTGCTAGGGGGCTCTACCACTTAGCTACTGGCCTCTTTGTCGCTAGACCAGTCCATCATTGGTCCAAGTGTGACTTAGTTAAAACTTGGCAAATTAAAAACACTTAAAAATTCATCCAAACTGGATAAAAACTTGGCATCTGACAAGTTTTCAGTACAGACTCGCCATGGGTTCCAGCTTGCAATTCACCTCCGAATAAGTAAATGAGTCACTAGGCTGCAGTTGCATTTAGAGAGTTTTAAATCTATGTTATAAATTGTGGAAACCTAATATTTATAGTACATAAAATTGTTCAACTTGCCAATATATACATGTTTCGGTTGTAAACTCTATGTTTTCCGGCGCAATTTATCCAAAATACTATTTCTCATTTTTTTATCTTATTCATCTAGCGTTTTATAATTAGAAAACATTTCAGACAAAGGCAGGGGCAAAAGAATCGACAACTTTGATCTAAGAGATACCCCTCAGTCGTGGCTAATCCAACACTGTTCAAAAAGGGTGAATTCACAAAACAAAATATATCTAAAGGGCAAAATGGAACCATTTATAGAGACAGGCAAAAAAATGAACATACTTGAGGGTATCAAGGTTGGTGCAGACCTGCAGCCACTGCGCGGGATCTCCATACACATGCTCTCTGCTAAACAAAGCCGCCGCTACAGCAGGCACGCGTGTGCGGTTCTTTACTAGCCAGTCAGTCTTGAGAATTCCATGGGGTTTCGTGGGCTGGATCATATGACCAGGGGCTTGCTCTTGTTTCTCCTTTTTAGCAATAATAGAAGCTTTATTGAAATCGGGAAGAGCGAGGGTATTTATTGGGGGCTGCTCCGAGTGCAAGAAATTGGATATGGTGGAATGCAACTCCGGTACTCCTACCAGAGAGACCAACGCCACAGGAGGCGTTCGAAGCTCCTCTGGGTATTCCTCCATAGATTTAACACTGCTTTGTAAATCTTTCCTTATTGTTCTTTCGCTTCCACGCCGAGTGCCAATTTTCTGAAAATTATGTCAGTTTGTTCGCATTGTTCTCAATTTGGAATGTGAGGATCAGGATTTAATGCATCTGCACTGATCCCTGAAGAAGTGTAGCTGAATTTGCAGGGTTTGCCAGTCAGGTCTCGATCTGGCCAGGTATGCAAAGTGGAGTTGTCTTGTAATCCAAATGATCGGGGAAGGCTTTTGTTGGGGTGTTGTAACTTTGGATCTTACCGCTTTTAGTAGTGTCATAAAATTAGGTGTGAACCAAAGCCTTAGGAGTTTCTATATATAATGTCTTGAAATCAATTAAGTGGTAAAAATTATGACAAGAGCCACATAATGTATTCTTGATTGTGAGTTGTGGGTTGTAATGAAGATTTGAATATTGTTTTCCTCAACTTGAGATTTTTGTTGGTAGGTTTGAGGTGGAAAACAAGTTCATTATAGATGATTTTTTTATTGTAAAATTAACATATTAGTTGATAGGCTATTTTTTATTTCTAGTTTTAGTTTTTTTAATTCTTTCATGTCATTATGTGTATTTTATTGATAAGGATTTTTTATTTGTTGTTAATTTTAACGAATATTGTATGAATATGTTTGTATTGTGAGGTTCAGATATTTTTGTTTTAGCATTAAGTGGTTGTAAATCGTAGAGAATCTTGTGTGTTCATATTTGTTTTGTAAGGTTTGGGCGTGGATTAATAGTTGGAAGGAAAGCTTAGATTCTTGGTTGTTTTGTGGGATTGACAACTTTATAGTTGTTGGGAACCCATGATTCCTGACTATAGAAGGATGAAGGTAGGTCTACCTATTTTAAATGAGTTTTAGAAGTGGGCATTTTCACAACTTTTGGTGGGCTCTAGTCAGTCCTTCTTTCAGGGAGGCTTTTTCAATGCAAGGCTACCTCTAATAGGTAGGCAAGTAGGCCTTGATATTACAATTATGTTACTTGATTAATTATTTTTTCTTGCAATAGAAATTTAATCATTAATAAACATGATAAACGAAAAGGAAATATTCAACCTTGTTGAAACAAGCCACTTGATCAAGTAAAGATTACAACATCAAATACAACTTGGATGGGGATCTAGACAAATGCAAATTATATTTGTGGTATCTTAAAGCATAGGCTTACCTTCTTAAAATGGGCACAAGCAAGAAGAAAGTAGTCTCAAAGGGAAAACAATGCAATTCTTAGCCATAAGTGTAAAACTCTCTCAAACAAGGCTCTCCTACAAGTATGTTGTGGTAAAAGGTCCAAGGAATGAAGCGGCATGGAAGAATCTATTATTTATAGCCCCACCTCTACACCTCTTGTCTGATACTCAAACCTTTTATGTGTAAGATTTGTTAAATGCGAAGAAGAGGTTGGAAGTTTTAGAAGTCAATAAGTGCCAACTCACAAAAATGATCCACTATATAGAAATATTTTACAAAAGAGGGAGCTAACTGCTCTTGACTTGCAGACCAAGGCTAACTGCTCTTGGGGCAAGATACAACAAAAAGACTTGTGCACAAGGCAAGATATAGTATTACAACTTATAGAAAAAGAACTGTATGAATAAAAGCATCTTAGAAGGTTGATTATAGTCTCTATTATAGCACAAACTCTGACCTTCCTGAAATATCCAAACCACCAAGCCTTCGGATCACTACTCTTATATCGTATATCACCTTTGTACTTCTAATGTAGCAACTTCACTCACATCATCGTCCTTACATCAAGTCGCACTTTGCATATCATCACTGTGTTCATACTCCTGCACACATATCACTCCCTTTCTTTTCAACAAATCATCAAATATATACCAATCCAAAACGAAAACATCCTCACCAAGTCGGACAAAAGAAAGGTTGTAACATGTATGCACATCACAGACCCAAACTATACAACCGGACCAAAATATGAAATGTGTAGAACATAATCCAAACCAAAACCAAAACTAAACATGCAACACTAAACCAAAAGAATACTTCACACGTCATCACCGGACCAAAAATATATGTTACATCTAACTCTAATAGCATAGCCCAAACACATGTACCAATCATATCATTTCAGAATTGCGAAAGTCCAGACCAAAACAAACAACACCCGGACCACAAAAAAATCAGACTTCCAATAAATATCAATCAGATCAACTATCAATGCAACCTCTCGAAGTCCAAACCAAAGCACCAATCCATAGTGACCTCTGGTCCAAAAGAATAACTATAAATACTTCAACACTATAGCTAACTTTGTTGATGTCCAGACCAAAACCCATCTGGACCACATTGTTTGGCATCAATGACAACAAAGCATATATTTGTAACAACCTTTGTAACCATACTGCCTCCTTAGAAACATGGGTAGCAACCATGTACTTTGCTTCAATATTGGATAAAGCAACTATAGGCTGCCTTTTACTCATCCAACTTACAGCTCCTCCAAACAAAGTAAACACATACCCACTTATGGACCTTCGACTATCCAAGTTACCCACCCAATCTACATCAACAAATCCCTATATGTCCAATATCTTATCCAAATGTTAGTCCCAGAATATTCTAAAAAATAATTAGAAGTTCCTTGCAAATATTTAAACACCCTTTTAACATGATTCCAATATTCTCTACCAAGCTTAGACATAAAATTCCCACTGCTTGTGCAATATCTAGTCTAGTGCAAATAATACATACATTAAACTTTCTATAGCACTAGCATAAGGCACTTTAGACGTATCCTCTAAATCATCATCATTCTTAGGACACATATCTAATGAAAGCTAAGTGCCAGCCTATAAAGGAATTCTTACTAGTTTACAATCTTGCATACTAAATATATTCAAAATAGTGCCAACATACTTACTATGTGACAACCAAAGCTTTATGTTTACCCGATCTCCTTTTATTTCCATACCAAGTATATACTTTATAGCTCCCAAATCCTTCACATGCCCCTGAAAGTTGAGCTTTTGGCTCACTAACCATTGCCTTAGAATTATTGATAAGAAGCATATCATCCGCATACAAGACAATGATTAGAATATGATCATAAGTATATTTAATATATACACAGTGATCTTCTTCACTTCTAACAAAACCCAATTTCATGACAAATGAATCAAAGTTTTGGTCTCGCATTCGAGGAGACTATTGTAAACCATAAAGATATTGTTTTAACCATCAAACCAAGCGTTCATTTCCTTTTACCTCGAATCCTTTATGTTGTTGCATATAAATTTTCTCTTCTAAGTCTCCATGCAAAAAAAAAGTTTTAACATCCATTTGCCCAATCTCAAAATCATTAGTAGTAGCAGTGGATAAAAGAAATCTAATAGAGGATAATTTAGCAATAAGGGATAAAATCTCACCAAAATCAACTCCCTCACTCTTAGAGTAGCCCTCAGCTATTGGTCTAGCTATATACTTTTCTAATGAATCATCTTCTCTAAATTTCTTTTGTAGAACCATTTACAACCAATGGCTTTTCTTCCATTTGAAAAATGAACAAGATCCCATGTATCACATGATTCTAATGCCATCATCTCCTCTAGCATGTCTTGTTGCCAAGAATCACAATCATCTGCTAAAATAGCTTCCCTATAGGACTAGGTTCATCATTAGTACTTAATAAGGCAAATATACAATGAAAATCCGGTGGTCTATACCTATCAACTAGATTTGGTTGTCTTGTGGACCTTCTAAGATTAGGAGTATGGAGCTCTTGTTCTTGATCTTGCTCAACCTCATCCTATTCTTCAATTTGATGAGTAAGTATTTCTGAACTCTTATCTTCTTCTTCCCCATCCTTATCCTCATCCTCATGTCCATCTCTTTGTTCTTCTCAAGGTGCACTTTCATGCTTGATTTCAAAATGCACTCGCTTTTCCTTATATTTTTCTTTTATTTGTTTAGGATCAAAAATAGCACTAAGCTCTCAAAAATCACATCTCCAAAAAAGATAATTTTCTTGGCTAGCGGATTTCATAACTTATATCCTTTTACATTATCACCATATCTAATAAAAAATGCACTTTTCAACTTTTGGATCCAACTTAGTTCATTTTTCTTTAGGCACATGAACATAAGCCTCATAGCCAAATACCCTTAAATACAAAATCGAAGGTTTGTTACCTATCCAAACTTCATTTAAGGTGTTGTATCAAGAGCCTTACAAGGAGATCTATTTATAAGTAACAATTAGTACTTATAGCTTCTGTCAAAAATCATTTATCAAGTTATGAACCACTTAAAATCCAACTCTTTCCATTATTGTCTGATTTAACCATTCCACCACTCCATTCTGTTGTGGAGTATACAAAGTAGTTTTTTGTCTTTCAATTCATACATGCTTACAAAATTTATCAAATTCCTTAGAACAATATTCTCCTCCATTATCAATTCTTAAAACCTTGACTTTACAATATGTTTACTTTTCAACTGAGGCCTTAAATTCTTTAAACTTAGTGAAAAATTCAGATTTATGTCTCATAGAATATAACTAGGTATGTCTAAAAACATCATCAATGAAGGAAACAAAATATCTAGATCTTCCAATTGATTCAATATCCACTAGACCAAATACATTTGAGTGAATAATTTCCAATTTACTCTTAGATTTATCACTGTTTGAAAGAAAAGACTTTCTATTTTTTTTCCAAACACACAATATTCACAAAATTCAAAACTCTCATTAGAATAAGAAAAATCATCTAACAATTTTTTAATCAAAATGGTTTTTAAGCCATTCTCATTAATGTGGCTCAATCTACAGTGTCACAACATACAAGCTTTTTTAAATTTAGTCACATTAGAATATTTAACAATTGTAGTAGCTTAAATCTTAAAAAGAGTCCCTTTCCTTGTCCCTCTTGCCACCACCAAGTTTCCTCTTACTAATTTACAACCATGCTTGTCAAATGTTATATGCAATTCCACATCATTCAACATAGAAACTGAAATTAAATTTCTTTCTAAACCTGGGACATGCAAAATACTTGAAAGAGATTTTATTCTCCCATCACTGAAACACAACTAAATCTTCCCCTTTTTACAATAGGATATGAAGAATTATCATCAAGGTAGATTTATCCTTCATCATACTGATTATATGTGGAAAACCACTCCTTATGAGGAGTCATATGGTATGAGCATCCTGAATTAATTAACCAATGTTCTTTAGTCATAATATGAAGAGAAGAAATCAAAGCATCATCACCTGAGTTTAAGGATTTCTCTACAGAGGAATCAAACCATTTCTTTGGATTCTTGCATTCCTTCTTGACGTGCCCTCTCTTATCGCAATTCCAACACTTCACTCTATTCTTTTAACCAGGAGTTGTAGATCTTCCCTTAGACTTGTCCTTAGGTCCATTCTTATTTCATTTAGACCCTCTTTCTTTAGGCCTTCCCCTGACATTAAGAGCATCACCCAAACTATCCATAGCCTTTCTCCTTATTTTATGTGCCAACAAAGCTCCAACAAGTGCATCTATCTTTGGATCTTTGAGGTTAACAGTGATAGCAAGAATGAAATTTTTCCATGAATCATGTAAAGAACAAAGAAGCATAATGCATTTATCCTCTTCTTCAACTAAAATATCAATAGAGGCTAGTTGACTCAAAATTAAAATAAACGAATTCAAATGCTTAGCTATAATATCACCTTCCTTCATCTTAAGAGAAAACAATTTATGTTTTAAGTAAAGTTTATTTATCGGACTTTTGGCTTGGTAGATCTCATCTCATCGATTTCATAAAGCATATGTCAACTTCTCTTTTGACACATTTAAAAAAATAGAATTTGAAAGACACAATCTTATCTCATGCATTTTCATCCACCTTCTCCCAGTCTTCATTAGAAAGTTTATCTGGCTTCTCTTTATTTGTTATAACCATCCATTGATCTTGTTCTTCGAGGAGATCTTCTATTTTCAACTTTCACAACTCATAACTCATTCCATTGATCTTCTCTATGTCCAAACGAGATGAAATTACAACCATGATATCAACACAAATTTGCAAAAAAACAAATCAACCAAAACTCCCATAAATGCTTTAAAAACCTCCCTTCTACCACCCAAGACACATAATTGGCCAAGCTTTGATACCAAATGCTAGAAAATAAGAGGTGGACAACAATAATAGAGGTTTCAAATCAAATTGTAAATCAAATCTAACAGAGTTTATCATACAAAATAAATTAGTTATAACATCAAAAGATAACACCACAAAATAATAGACATAATACTAGGATTAAGTGGAGAAACCCTTTCAGGGAAAAACTCCACCAAGAAAAGAGGGCAAATCTATATTACTCTTCAAAGAGATTGTAATACAAAATCCTTTTTTTAATCTTGCATCAATTCGGCAACATCTGTGTACCTATAAAACAACTTGTTTTGTCTCCAACTTAACCCCTCAATATATAGAGCCTTCAGGGTTCAATTTACCACCATAAAACATTACCATGGACCAAAACATGGTTCCAAAAACCAATGTTAAAATTCTATATGACTCTTACATGCCAAACATAGCCTCTTACATGACATTACACCTTCTTACAATTTGTCATAATTATCCCCCAAATATAGGAGATACTCTTACATGCATCATAGATTGTTAATAACAAATGTAAGGATTATCTTAAGTGTGCCATAATATCTTATTCTCACAACCAAAAATATTCACCCCACTTTTAGCCCTTAGAGTTGTCATAGAATCCATCATAACATCCCTAAAAATAGGTCTTACATGTTATACCACTTAATGGACATATTTTGACAACTAAAAACTTGATTTTTAAAGCATCGTCATGTGGCAAAAGTGGCAACTAATAAAACCCATGCCCCTTATGTTGGAGCACACTTATTTTATTACATAAATGCTAAATAACCATGAGAAAATATAAAATAATTGTAGACACCTATTTCTGTCCACCTAATTAAATGAATTTTATAATTACCATTCATCCAACTATTAATTAAATTCACATTTAATAAATCTTTCATCTTTTTTCAACTATTAATTAAATTAATATTTAATTAATTCATCTCAACCCTCTTCTCCTATTAATTAAATAAATTATTCAATTTATTTGATTTAATTCACTTAACCAAATTCAGACCATTAATTAAATAAATAAATCATATTTGTTTAATTAAATCTTCTCTCACATTTAAATAAATTAATATTTATTTAAATCCCCCAAAATCTCATCTCTCACATTTAAATAAATTAAAATTTATTTAAATCACCTTTATCATCCACCCACTTGCATTTTCCTACCACTATTTTCAATAAATTAGTTATTTATTAATTATTTATTGAAGACTCTTATAAGGAAACCTTTAATGGCTTTCCTTATAAGAGTCTTCAATCCTTTAATGACTTCCTTATAAGAGTCTTCTCAAGCCTTTAATGGTTTCTCTTAAAGTCTTCAAACTTAATGGCTTCCCTTAAAGTCTTAAAACCTTTAATGGCTTATTTCTAGAGTCTTCTTAAGCCTTTAATGGTTTCCCTCAAAGTCTCCAAGCATTTAATGCTTTATCCCCCTTTTTCTAATTTAAATAAATTAAGATTTATTTAAATAAAATCGAAAATTCACATACATTTAAATAAATTAATATTTATTTAAATATCTATCCAAATGCAAATTGCACCATTTAATTGAAATAAATGATTTTATTTTAATTGAAAATCCCAAAATTCCTGCCACTTGCATTCTCCTACAAAATCCACTTGCATGCCTAAATCCACTTGCATTTTCCTACAAAATCCACTCGCATGCCTAAATCACTTATCATGCCCAAATTTTTGGGCAAAAATGCAACAACAATTTTTTTTTTTAAACAACACTAAAATACTAGATGTTTTACAATCAAAAGATGTGATAACTAAATTTGTTTACACTAAAGGTTAACTCAAATTAATTAATCATCACAACTTAATTAATTAATTAATTAATTCACCCAAATAAATATTCAATTTTTAATCAAGAGATAATAATCATCCTTAATAGTATTAATTACTTCTAATACTAATAAAATAAATGCTAATACATATTCCATTGTATTCATAAATAATTAATTGAGCAAATGCGAATAATGTTTTTAAATTCGTCTATAAAAGTTAACTAAATTAAAAATAATAATTTCCTAATAGATAACTTCACATTAATGTCAGAACAAATCCCCCTTAAATATTAAATATTAAATATTTAATATTCAACAATAAAATACCCCTTTAGCCTAAAAATAATCATTATACTTTAATAATATCCATAATAAATTTAATAAAAGAAATTAAACCTACACACACACACACACATTTAAAGCTAATCCCCCAATACCAATTATAAAAATAACTATCTTAAACAATTAACTTAACTTTAAATGGGGTTTTCTCATATTAATATTTTATTTCTCTTTTCTCTTTTTTTTTATTAAACCCTAACTAGGGTTTACTTTTCTTTTACATCCTTATATTTTACCTTATGCTTCCTTTGTTCATTTACTAACCCTAACCCAAAATTGGGTTAGGGTTTTTATTACTAACTATTTGTTTTATTGTGTTTGTGTGTGCAGGTGAGAAGGTTTGGTCGAGGGCATGATGGACCAAGGCAATGGAAAGGCGGAGGTGGGGTGTTGGGCGCAGAGGGCAGCACGCAGAAGGGGCGGATTGTGGGTGTCAACCCACAGGGCGGCCGAGGTCGCCCCTGTGGGTCGTGGCCCACAATGGCGGCCGAAGCCGCCCCTGTGAGTCGCGGCCCACAATGCAGCCGGAGCTGCTTTGTGGGTTCCGACCCACAATGCCTCCATATATATATATATATATATATATATATATATTATTTATTTAAGTTTTTTTTATATATACAATTTTCTTTTTTTAAACATCATATATATACATATACATACATATATATATACATACATATATACATACATACATATACATGTATATATATATATATGTATATATATATATATATACATATATATATATATATATATATATGTATATATATATATATACATCTATATATATACATGTATATATATAGATGTATATATATATATACATATATATATATATATATATATATGTATATATATATATATATACATATATATATATATACATGTATATGTATGTATGTATATATGTATGTATATATATATGTATATGTATATATATGACTGTGAAGAAAGATGTAAATTTTATATGAACCAAAATGTTGAATAAATGTATTTTCATATACAGGTTTAGATTTTAACTTCACCATTTTTTTATTTTTAAAAACAACATATATCTATATTTTTTTTAAAACAACAACTTAGTTTAAAAGTAGGGAAATATATATTTAAATCTGCAACATTCCATTAACTAAGAGCAGGTTATTTTATAATCAGAATAGATTGTTCAACAACATATAGTTTTTTTTTAAGAAATAAGAAGGCATAGATTTAACATTTCCTCTACAATGTGTATTTCCAGTTTTACTAAATGTAGAGTTTTATAGAAATGGAATGTTGAACTTTCATTTCCAGATTAACATATTTAACAATAATGTTTTATTTTACAACAGCATTTACTCTTCTATTTCTTATTTATCCATTATTACAGCAAGATACAAATATTGAATAAGTTTAAGTCTAAACTATAAGAAGTATATTTTTTTTGTTTGTTTGTTTAATTTAAAATCAGAAATAAACATTTAATTTCTATTAACAACTATACAACTAACATAACACATTGTAGAAAAAGATAAGATTAAATAAATGATTTGACTTAAATGTTTATCTACCATTTTTCATTTTAACATGCATTTCTTTTCCATAGATAATAAAGCAGAAAACAAGATTACCATTCCTACTCTATGTCAAAGTAATAAATAACTATATAGGAATAAACTCAAATGCTTCTTTGATTTCTTTGCAATGAATATACTCAAAGTAAATATACTTTTTTTAATTCATGTACACAACAATAAGAAAGTTACAAACTCAAGCCTCTTCATTTCTACAAAAATGAGGACTTGTTAAAATACATTTTTCTTTGAATGCCCAAGCATTAAATAGAAAACTTGCACAAGCTTGACTTTACTCCATCCTTTATTCCCAAAGAAACCTGCAAATCAATTTTGTAGGTTGTGACCATGGAGGCTCACCTCCCAACTTAGGTTTACATGAAGCCACCTCCGAGGTAGGAGAACCAAGGCTAAATGGGTTACAAACATCTCAAACACAAAACAAGAAGAAACTCAACAACACTTGAACTCCCAACCCAAGGATAAACAATGTCACCAAGTGACTTTTTTTTTGTGGGCTGAAGGTGGACCAAGTACTTAGAGGAGATATGCAAGAAGGAGAAACCAATGCCTTTACAAGGCTACCAAAGTAAGACCATCACAAGTCACATACTTGTCCCAAAATACCCTTATGTCCCCCATGGCATACAAGCTCATATCTCCCCTTATGACCCCCTTTGTATTAACATAAAAATATTGCAGCAAGGGTCTCATAACCCTTGTGTATCTCTCTCTTCAAAGAAGAGAGTCTCTACACTCTTAGGTTGTCAAGCAACCCTTCACCCCCAAGGCTACTCTACCCTCCCAAGGGTGAGTATGGCCTTGAAACACCCAACATACATAAACCATACAACACATAAAAAGAAAATAACTCCAAAACTGAACTTCCCAATCTACATAAACAACAAGCAAAATGCACATACAATATTTCCTTCACAATGACAATAAAATGCAATATGCAAGGAAGAAATACTACCAACCTTAATCCTGCAAATGGAATGAGGAAAGGTTGAAGGAGAGCTGCCCAATCCACTATTATTTTTCTTTCCAAAGCTTAGAAATGCAACTCCAAAAACCAAAACTTCCAACAAGAATTCTAAGTCTCCAAAAAATGGAGAGTGGGTGATCAAAATCCTAAGTTTGAATCCCTTCCCTAAGTAGACTCTTCTCACACTTTCCAACCTCTTGGAAAGGGTGTGAGATTTCATAGGTTGGTCTTCCCAACCTCTTACAGGCTCTCTAAAAAAGGCAACTAAAAAAGGTAAAAGAAAATAGGGAAGAGCAACTCACTCAATTGGAAGGTTGTCTAACCTAGGAGAAATCCTCAAAAGTTGAATTTTGTCCATCTTGAAAATCTCAACTTTTGAGGTGACTTGACAGTTACATGTGAGTGGACACGTGGTTAAAATTGACTTTTACCCATAGGTATAACATATGGAATTTTAAAAATACCCCTAACCTAACTTAGGAGTTAGTTTGACCCTCTAGAAACTCACCTAAAGTTTACCTACAGGTCAAACTTGAGTTGACCTTTCGAATGGCTCTCTATCCAAGACTTTTCTGGGTCCACACTACGATATTTTGAGAAATGCATTGGTTATACAAATTCCCTCCAAGGGACATGTCACTGCCAACTCACTTCACAACACAAGTGTTAAGTGACACCATAAAAATACACAATACTTAAATACACATGGCAATGTCCCTTTTTGGAATTAACAAATTTAACAAATTCAATCTAAACACACATTCAAGCATTCACATTTACAAATAAAACACATTACACATAAGGTGTTGTCTCTCCAAATAGACAACCCTTGGCTTCACAAATGCACATAGGTTTAGCTTGATTCTCCGAATAATTTCCATGGTCACATGGATTAGTTTTCTTACACAACTCACTTTGCACATTAGTAATCCCAAATAATCACATGCAGTATTAATATATGAAAATGATACAATTCAAACACTTTGCATATAATTTAAATCATAACAATCAAATACAATTATCCAATAAAATCCATATAAAATAATTTACTCAATGGCATCATCATAATCATCATGAAATTCAATCATTCATAAGGCATGCATCCATAATTTCTAACATCATAAATAAAGTACTGCAAATCAGAAATAAATGACATACACCAATCAATGTTATCCAATCACTGGATCATATAGAATCTATATCCATAATGCATCAAAATAAAATGTCAATAATAGGTCCAACATGAAAAATAACTGCAATGCTATGACGGCTCGGGGAGGGCCTCACACCCTCCCCCTCTAGGCATGAACTTCCTCCTGGAGTTCATCAAAAAGATGGGGGTACTAAGATCTCATCTGTGTTGCATCCTCCCATGACATTGTAACCTCGTCATAACAATCCCACTGGACCCTAACCTATTCCAGCTCTCAGCGAACCAAAATGCGAATGGTCTCCAAGGCCAACTGCCCGTCCAACTCCACCCACAAGGCATCCCAATCTAGAATATGAGACTTGTCATAAATATAGTTCCTTAGTACTGACACATGGAACACACCATGGATGCGTGACAGGCTAGGTAGCAAAGCTAGACGATATGCAACTGGTCCTATCCTCTCAAGGATCTCAAAAGGTCCAACAAAGTGAGGTGTGAGCTTAGATCCCTTTCCATAATGGATTGGAATCTTATGCGGTCGCACTCTCAAGATGACTTTGTCCCCAACCATGAAGCTATGATCTATCCTCTTCGCATCTGCATACTTCTTATGTCTATCATGTGCCTCTCTAAGGCGCTATCTAATCAAATCCACCTGTTGCTCCATATCTCGAACTATCTCAGGACCAATAGCTACTCCAACCTCAATGCGGTCCCAACTCAAAGGTGTCCTACAAGTTCTGTCGTACAAAGCCTGAAAAGGTGGCATCCCCAAAGAAGTGTGATGCCCATTATTATAGGCAAACTCTACCAAAGGAAGGTACTCTTCCCATCTAGTCTGATGATCCATGACATATATATGGAGCATATCTTCTAACACCTGGTTCACCCTCTCTGTCTATCCATCTGTTTCCGGATGATAGGTTGGTCTAAAGTTGAGTTTGGTACCCAATGCTGCCTGCAACGCCTTCCAAAAGGAATAAGTGAAGAGGGAGTCTTTGTTTGAAATAATATTGCGTGGAACGCCATGAAGTCTAACAATATCCTGCAAGAATACCCATGTCACTGCTGGTGCTGTGAAGGTAGTCCGAACTGGTGAGAAGTGGGCCACTTTGGTCAACTTGTTGATTGTCACCATGATGGCATCTGTTTGTGGTTTAGTTATTAGATATTTGTTTACCAAATTTATTTTTGTGGATTATGTAAAATATAATAATTGGAACAACTGATTTACCCCCCCTCTTAGTTGTTTGAGATATTTAACAATTGGTATCAAAGTTTTGGTTCCTAGAAAGTGAGACTAACCACTCAAGGAAGAACTGATGGCACATAAATTGACTATTCCTACCTTTGAAAGATCTAATTATAGTTTCTAAAGAGCAAAGATGAGAGGATACTTGATTTCTTTGAGTTATAAGACTTGGAAAGTTGTGGAGACAAAGTATGTAATACCGACAAATGGTCCTACTACCCCGAATGAGATGGAAGCCTATGAAGAGGATGAATGAGCAAGGTATGCTATCTTTAGTGCCCTATCTAAACTTGAGTTGGCAAAGGTTGTTACATTGGATACTGCTTATGAAGTTTGGGAAAGATTGAAGAATATCTATGAAGGAAATGATGTAGACTGCTAAAGGAAGATATGAAAACTTGAGGATGGAAGAAGTGTTGGATATTACTGCTGCTAGGATATGTTGTTGTCATTGATGTCAACATATTCCTATGTTTTGGTGTTGCAGAGAGTTATTTTGATGATCCGATGATTGTAGTGAGAATTGATTTGGTTTGGTTTGTTGATGAGGATTTGTGGTTCAGTAATGAAGTATCTATAGTATCTCTACTTCATTCTTTATTGATCCTAAATTTTACTTGATCATATCTTTTGATCTAGTTTGAGGTTTGGTATTTCTATTCAGTGATTGACAGAGTTTGGTATGTTAGACAGTTCAAATAACCAGAAAAAAACTGAGAGGGGGGGGGGGGGGGTGAATCAGTTGTCATAGATTAGAGAAACTATTAGCAATTCAAACTTTAATACTAGAACCCAAAACATTAATACCGAAATAGCAAATAAACCAATTAAGCATAAACAATAATCACAAAATAAAATCCATCCACATAACACCAAGATTTGTACGTGGAAAACCCGGTAAAGGGAAAAACCACAATGGGAAGCCTACCCACAGTTAGATAATACTTCTGCAATAAGTATGTGAATTACAATTGAGGGGCCTACACTTGCAAGAAGGCCAACAACCTAGAGCGCACTACTCATCACAAAAGGAGCCTCATTGACTACATATAAATCCAGACTACAATATAGAGAAGTGTTGAACTGCAAAAGATAGCATCTCCTATGCTTGAGTACAATTCCAGTTAATCTCAATACCAGAGGACTAAATCCTCTTACATAAACCCAATTCAATCTCCAATGATTGACCAACTCCTCTGCCTGAATGATATTACATTATTTGCACATTACATTCCTTGACCATGACCTCTAATAATAACCATGATGATCTACAATGAGATCTTACATCTATATATACAAACCCCTCGACCATAAACAATCAGGTCAGCCACCAGATAATAAACCAATTACATAATTACAAACCATGTCGGCCTTAGACCAAACAAATAATATCAACACATAAGACATCTTGGAAATACATTATTAGGTCCTATCCACACATTACATTAAAGCTGATTCATAACCTAGATCAACCGGGAGCTAGTATAGGTCCACACGCTTCAAGAATGATCTCCAGCCGCCAAGTCTCGAACATGATCACCAACAACATCCTGAAACTCCATCAGAAACACCACTTATGCAATTCATCAAAGATCTTCATCAAAAGCTCTGCTAGTGAAACCCTCGCCGAAACCAAAAACCAATCTTCTAAGCAAGCAGGATAACATCTGATCTTTAGACCAAAACCAACTGACCAAATATGAGTATAAGTATCATGAACAAGCCAACTCCATCACCAGACTATATCGGAGCCTACCGGATCATGTCGGATCCAAGTTAACCAAAAACCACTCAACCTACTGGGACCATAAGGGTGTCGGTAAAGCATCCAAACATCTAGTGTTGGCATCAATGACAAAACATCAATGCAACATATAATCAATTCCACCAAAAGGCCAAAATGGTATTTGATCCGTTGTGCTCTGGTATGATTAGATCTTTGGTTACAGATTTGAGAGAGTGTTTTGGATGTTCATGTATATCTACATTTTAGATGATTCGTGATTTGGTGCCAAGCAAATTATCTTTCTAATCCGAATTGTTGTTGATAAGTGTTTTTGAGTGTTAATGTGTTGATCGATGAAGATTTGAATAAGTGATGTTGGTGCGGCTATTGCGGATGATTCTAACGTGCTTATTGGTGTTTCCTGATTGTGTCCTATTTGTTTTGGTGGTCTGCATTGATCATTGTGCACATTATTGAAGATCTTATGGGTCCGGTGATATTCTTCATGTTATGCGGTATTTTTGGTGGCGTAGCGTGTTGAAATTGTTCTTGGCGATATTTTTGGTGGTGTTGGGTGTTCAAGGATTTGATTTAGGTCCATGCTATGTCATATGTGGCATTGCATTGGTCTGGTGGTTTATTTATGTATCATGTGATATAATTTTGGAATTAAGGGTTGAGGGTTTGGCCGACCTTGTAGTCAAGGTTGATGATCTGTATAAATTGGCATTATATTCATGTATTTTGTGTGTTAATGTGGTGTCTGCATTATCAGAGAGTGATGTATCTGCGCATAAGAGAATTTATCCTTCAATATGGTGTATTGAGCACTGATTGTTGTAGAGTAGACAAATAAGCTTAACCAGAACTATCATCAGGCATTAGCAGATGCTATCTTTGCAGTTCATGTAAACTAGATTGTAGTCTGAATATTATTGTAAGGTAGTGAACCTTCCCTGAGGGTTGGAGCCTTCTAGGTCATTGTAATTTGAGCACTGAGCTCTAGGCAATGTGCCTAAATGCATGTGCATTCCCCATTATAATATTTACATATACTACTGCAAAGTATTATCTTATTGTGGGTAGGTTCCCACTATGGTTTTTCCCTTAACTAGGTTTTCTACGTCAGAAACATTGGTGTTGTGTGTGTTGTTGTTATTGTCTTTATCTTTATTCTTGTTTTAGTTGATCATATATAAGATTGTGCTTAAATTTTATAATCTGGTGAAAACTGATTCACCCCCCCTCTCAGTTTTCCTTCGTTGTTGTTGCCAACAATTGGCATTAGAGCTAGATCCTTCAAAAGAACCTTGACCACTTGAGGAGATCTAGGATGGCAACTTATGTGTTCAAGAAGGGATTCCGAGATTTGATAGAAGTAATTATACTATATGGAAGGACTAGATGGAAGTCCACCTGAAGTGTCTTGTAGATGAGTACTGGAAGATTACAAAGAATGTCTATAATTTCCCTCAGAATGGGCTGGTTACTGTTGTTGAGATCAGGTATGCTAACCATAATATAAGAGCTAAGGAAGCATTGTTGAGTGCCTTGACCAATTCAGAGATGACTAATGTGATGTTTGTAGATTGCACATGAGATTTGGAAAAAGTTAGAAACCCTGTATGAAGGAGATGCTTAAGTCATAGTAGCTAAGTTGCAGAGTTTGAAAAGAAAGTATGAGGCATTGAAGATCGGAGAACATGAAAACATAACATCCTTTATGGCTAAGGTGAATGAGCTTGTCATGAACATCAAATGTGCCAGTGGAACTCTTGAAGAAGATGAGATTGTTGCTAAGGTGCTAAGATCATTCCCTCCTACTTACAAGCATAAAGTAGCTGCTCTTGATGAAATCCAGAGTGTGACTAATGTGACAAGAGACATGTTGGTTAGTATGCTTGTTGCATTTGAGTTGAGTGAGTTTGGAGAATCATATGGAAAATTTGAGACAACATTTAAAGCATCTGTATCCAGGAAGTAGAAGTATGATTCAGGAGAAAGTTCATGTTGGGTTTTTAGATATGAAAGAGAAAAGAGAGAGATGGAAGAGCAAGAAAGATAATTAGATGAGCTTGAAGCACTTATTAATAGAAGATTGCCTAAAGGAGCTGGTAAGTATGATGGAAATTTACCTTTAAAATGTTTATCTTGTAATAAGATAGGATATTTTACTTCTAGGTGTCCTGAAAGAATGTCTAGATATGACAAGCATGATAAATTTGAAAGGAATGATAGATATGAGAAGCATGAAAGAAATGATAAATCCTATAAACCTAACAAGAAGTTCAGATATTAGGAAAAGATGTTATTATGCTGTTGATGAAGGTGTGACAGATGAAGAATCAAAGAATGGGAATTCAGAAGATGAATTTGTATTTATTGTTATCAAGAAAGATGATCCCGTACCAGTGAATTCTAGAAGATGCATTGTTGAGGAGAAAGCTTTGGCTGCTAATATTATGGAGAAAGATGAATGGGTGATTAACAATGGTTGTTCACATCATATGATAGGTGATAAAAGAAAATTTGTGAATATGGAGAGGTATGATGGTGGTATAGTGAGATTTGGAGATGATAAAGCTTGTGTGATCCACGGTAGAGGTTCAATTTTATTTTTTATGGTAAGAATAATACAGACGATGTCTTGTATGTTGAAGGTTTAAAGAATAATCTTTTGAGTGTTGGACATATGGTTGACAAACGATATGATTTGCAATTCAAGACTGGTAAGTGGAAGATCCTAAATGCCTCCAATATTGAGATTGCATTAGGAACTAAGACTCAAGTTAATATATTTCACTTGAATGTTGGTGAGAAAATTTGTGTTAGACACAATGCACCACCCAGAGGGGGGGGGGGGGGGGTGTATCAGTGGTTCTCAACTTTTCCCTTTAGCTACCCTATGTTTGCATATTGGTTAATAGATGTAACTCAATGCAGACTTACCAATTAGTGGGGAGACAAACACAAATGCAATCACACAAGGGACATCACATAACACCAATATATACGAGGAAAACCCAAGATGGGAAAAACCTTGGTGAGCAATGTTGTTGGAGTCTACTGCTCCAATCCATCCTCACAGTGAAAAATTAGTTACAATGTTTAGGGCACCAACCCAAGGAGCTACAACCCTTGATTTAGGGCACCAACCTAAGGAGCACCAACCCCTGATTTTGTTTATGGGCTTCAATCCAAAGGAGCTACAACCCCTGCACCAATCTAAAACTTAGAGTTCACAATGAAAACATCAATTACAAAAGTGGTCATCTTGTTACAAGTGAATCTTGCAACCATTTCTCATACCTTACTCTATCGGTGAGATACCTTCTCTGCTACATCAACTCACTCTTCTGTTGCTCTCACCTACTACGCTATTGTCGGTAAACCCTGCCGATACACCTCTTCTCTTCTTCTTCTTCTTTGTTGGATCTCCTCCTCACTGCTCTGCACTTTACCAATGCTATACTCTACTGGTCCAATGTTTGCCTTCTCTGCAGCTCTCTTCACTTCTGCTCTGCCGATATTACCATTATCAGTTCTTCTCTTCACTCTCCCTCTTATCTCAGATACTCGTTGAGCACTTGGTTGATTTGCTCTCACATGTAGAAGTAACACTCAATCACTTCACAGTAGCACTATCCTCTTCTCTTCAGTAACACCTTAACTATGTCTTTGGCCTGCATATTTATAGACTGGTTTTCCTGCCAAAAGCCAATTAAAAAACTAGTCGGTTAGGGTTTCCTCATCTCCCTCGAGGCAAAAAAAATCCAATTAGATCTTCCCTGATCTGATCTCCCAGACAACCAATTGTACAACTCCGCCAATAACGCACCTTCCAATACACATTTTCTAAATGTAACAAACACGGTCATGTATCTTGACCTACCTGTGTCAAAACGCCATTAATGTTTCTATTGTTTCCTCCTCAAGGTCTTCTCACAACCTGATCGTCTTGCTTTGATCCAGATGCCAACAACTCCCTAATTCTTCTTTGTCATTCATTCTTCCTTGAGCCACACTTCTCAGATCCGATCCATAAATCACGGGATCCATATTCAATACACACCTCTAGAAATACCTATCTCTACACGATACTTCACCAATCTCTGCAAGTTTGCCACCTTGACTCCAAGTGGAATCCATGTCAACCAACTACCAACAAGGATCTTCAAGTCAGTCCAGATAGGATCACCAACCAAATGCTCTACCGGTCCCTCTTTCCTACTGATTTTCTAACCCTGTCGGTATCTCACATTCTACCGATTAACTCCTCATGTCTGCACTTGTTGAATTGTCGGTGGAACACCTAAACCAGTCTTCAAACATGTCTATCCCAAGCATGCACATTCCCACAAGGTGGGGAGGACATCTGCATCTACACCTTGCTCATATTTCTGGTGGACTTACATACTGACAAGCACTCTTCATCTATATCGGCATCTCAACATGCCTTCTCAATCGATCCAGTGCATATCCCCGATTTCATGCACTTAATGCACACCTCTTCTTCCTTATCTCACAAAACTATGATGCACACAATGCATGATAGGAGATAAGTTCCACTTACCGATGGAGTGGCACATTGTCTTTTGCATCTTGCAGTGTACTCATGCGACTTCCCTATTTGTGCAACATATCTTCAAACAGGCACATGTGATCCGGTGTGGGCACATTCACTGTCAGTCATTGCTTCGCATGATGACTTCATCTTCATCAGGTGGGAATCCTGTTGTCCTGCAACCTTATAGCATACTTGTGATCTATTCATTCTTCTCCTCCAGTGTTGCTGTGATTTAGGTAACACTTTGTCTCTTCATCACAAACAACATCCAAGCACCTTGCTCATCCTACTTGTACACTGGTCATGACCATTGTAGGTTGACAACCACTCACTTGGTTGATCTGACTTCCCCATGTCAACACATCACTTACCAGTTGACAACCTTTCCTTATCAGTGATGCACTATACCCCTCCTTGACAGTGTTGCACATACATTTCTCATGCCAGTAGTCATCCCAAACCGATTGACATTAATGACAACCCAATGCCAACAATCTCCCCCTTTGGCATTGATGTCAACTCATGTAGTATCCGACATACTACAAAGTCTTTCTCCCCCTTTGTATGATCCAATGGATTCTCACACATGTAGTATGTAGTATACTACAAAATATTTCTCCCCCTTTGACAACAATGGCAAAGGGCATTGTTAGGGTATCATTCCTCCTTGTATTTACCAGGCATTGACATAATTCTTTCTCCCCCTTTGTCTTTAGCGGATGTCTCTCCTTCTTTGATACCAATTGTTACATTTTGTTGCATTTTTCTCAAGTCACAACACTTGAGATGGAGGACACAACTATCAACTGACACCAATTGAGCATGCAAATGTTATACTATTTGTTACACTACTTAATTTCAAAGGGATGTGCTATTAAACACTACTCACCTGTCAGTCAACCTGCATCACCTCCTGTTTGATCCCAAAATTCTTTAGGAATTAATTATGATTGTACTACCAATGCAACCAACTCACTGACAAGTAGGAACCAAATGTGATTGTACTATTAATACAACCAACCACATGACAGGTAGATACCCCTTGCAATGAAATTCTCTTGGGTATTCCTACCGTGACTTTTCATTATCTATAGTTTTGGGAAGTCAGTGCACTTACTCATCTAAGTTCAAGCATCCTGTCTTTGTGTCATAGCCACTTGAACTCCCCCTGAGTCATACATCTCAGGTCCTTATCTCTGATGAGGTGTAATACCAGGGCTCCAATTGTCTTCATACCGGTTGAGTTGTGCAACTGTGATCATTTGATGATCTTTCAGTTCCATTATATCAACGATAGCCTACGACATGATCCTGGATGAACACAATGCCATACGATGTCATTATTAAGTCATAATTCTAACTAATTAGCCCAAAACTATGCATGCCTGCATGATCAACCACTAGGCCAACATATGTCATTCAGGTCTTTTCCAATACCACCCAAGACATGAACTCCACATTCCATGCTATCGGGGCTAATGCAATGATTTCCAACTTCATTGTCTTACATAACCTGCAAGTACCTGTAGGCATCTATGTTGATAACATGCTGCACATACTAGTTAACATCTGATACCAATTCTCAACCTCCAATTATTGACACATGTAGTAGTGATCCAACATTGATATGTAGGTGTGTAGTTAAGGCAGCCTCTACACACACATCATATCGTTTCCATCCTTCATACTGGCAACAACATGTTCTTCCATGTTGCCTTCTTCACTAAGGGGGTGAATGATAAATTCAATGTTCTACTCCCCCTAAAATCTTACATATCCTTTAGGTCTTAGGAGATATCACCTATGAAATGGGTGCATAGTGTTGGTTCATGGTCTTCTTCCTCCATACCTACTTGGTCTCATTCTTCTTCCCATTTTCAGGCTTGGGAGTAGGTCTTTCCTTCTTTTGCTGATGGGTCCTTCTATTTCCTGATTCTCCATCACAGCTAGAAGCAATGCTATTGAAGCACACAACATCCGTCCCAACTTCATGTTTGGGGAATCTCTTGACATACCGGTTTGACCATCTCCTTCTGGTCATGTTGCTGTGACTAGCAACTGAAATTGGTGGACTTCTTGCTCCTGCAGGGACATTCCTCCTTCGGTTCCATGCAGGTCTCTGACTTCCAAATGCTCTGAATTCACCTTTCTGTAGAGCATAGTTATACCGGCCTCCATGTGACTGTAGATTCCTCTTCTTGCATTCAAACTCTCTATGCCCAAATCCATTGCAGTTATGACAGACAAAATTTACATAACTGGGAGAGGGGACATGCATGTATCTACTCCTGGATACATTTTTCTCATATGCATGATGTCCATGAGATCCTATATTATTCTTTCTAGACCTCTTTCTACATTCCTCTACCCTATGGCCATAAGCATTACATGCAAGGCAGTAATCGGTAAAGGATGACATATGACTTACAATTTTATTTTGCCATGCATGAGGAGATCTTACCGATTTAGCCTCTCCATTTCTTCTTCTTTGAGAATGGATCCTTGGTTGTCCATTCTAGCAGCTCTTCCATCTAGTCACTTCTTCTCCCACACTTGCTTTGCCTTGTGGGTGATAGCATTTCTTTGTCCACTACCGGTAAGAGGTCTTCTTTGCTGACTTCTCATGTTCCTTCTTCCAGTGAAGCTATCTTCTCCCATCTTCCCTTTACCTTTGTGATCGGCATTGTTCCTCCTTGCAGCACCGATCTTCATTCTTGTTTGCAAATCTTCACCAGTTGTACTTAAATCAACCTTCTTCCGGGGAGCATTTCTCACTGTGAAGGTTTGGTCTTTGTTTTCTCCATTGGAGGAGACAAACATAATGTCATTGTGGGGGACATTCTTGTTGGTGGAGCATTCACCGGCACCACTTCCTAATCCTTCAGTGTCCTTGGCATGCTTTTTCTTTTTTAGCATATTGTCCAAGACATCACTGCTGCCATCAAGCCGGATTCTTACCTTGAGCTCATCCTGACATTTCTCAAGGTCATTTTGGAGAGTCTCCATTTCCCCAATCAGCTTCTAATATTCTTTATCTTTAATTTCTATCATGGATGCTAGATCTTCGCACCGACACACCTTGGTGTTCTTTGCCTGAGACTTCAACTCTGAGATGATTTTCTCAGATTCCTCAAGGCATTTTGTCAGCTGATTCTGCTCTACTATAGCAACATTCTTGAATAGATTGTATTCATTTCTCAATTTATCTCTTTCACATTCCTTGGAGTCCAAGACTGATTTCAAATCATTAGTCAATCTTTTTGTCTCTTCTAGTTAAGAGGTCAATAAGCCAACCTTTTGGTTTGACACATCAAGGCAGGTTCTCAACTTACTGCAATCCTCATGAACTGATCTTTTATAGATCTTAAAATCATTTCTAACATTTTGAAGCTCTTCTAGAGCACTTACTAGTTCACACTCAAGATCTACTTCCACATCTTCTTCTTCTTCACCTTCACTATCAAATAGATTTTGATGGCTAGATTTATCTACCTTGTCTCCTTCTTCCTCATCATCATTGCCAAACACATCTTGTTGGTGGGATCTATTTGCCTTATCACTTTCAAATGTGTGCACCTCATCTTCAGATCCTTGAGCCATGAGGAGGTGGGTTCCTTCTTCATCAATGCTATGACTACTAGTGGATTTGCCTTCATCATTTGCACATGTATCTACTGCATTGTTCTTCTCACTTCCACACACAAATCTAGTGGTGTAGGGTTCATTTTCATAGAGCCTCCTTAGTCTATCCCATAGACTCTTTGTTGATTTACACTTATCCACCTGAGAGGAGACATCACCAGTGAGCCCACTGAATATAGCCTTCATGGCTTCTTCATTGCACATGCAATTTCTTTCTTCTTTAGATCCGGTGGGAGGACTGACATTCTTAGGGAGATCATTGATAACCGACATCCATACATCAAACCCTAGAGAGGATAGGAAGACTTCCATTCTACAACTCTAAATAGAATAGTTTGAACCATCAAACATAGGAGCATGGATTGACACTAAACAAACCATTGTGTCCTTAAGCCAAAATCTACCCAAGTTGGAGAAAGCTTGTCTAGCTGGGAACCTATGCTCTAATACCAATTGTTAGACACAATGTACCACTGAGAGGGGGGGGGGGGGGGTGAATCAGTGGTTCTCAAATTTTCCCTTTAGCTACCCTATGTGAGCATACCGGTTAATAGATCTAACTCAATGCAGACTTACCGGTTAGTGGGGAGACCAACACAAATGCAATCACACAAGGGACATCACATAACACCAATATATATGAGGAAAACACAAGATGGGAAAAATCTCGGTGAGCAATGTTGTTGGAGTCTACTGCTCCAATCCAGCCTTACAGTGAAAACTCAGTTACAATGTTTAGGGCACCAACCCAAGGAGCTACAACCCCTGAATTAGGGCACCAACCCAGGGAGCACTAACCCCTTATTTGTTTATGGGCTTCAACCCAAAGGAGCTACGACCCCTGCACGGAGCTACAACTCAGTGTTCACAATGAAAACATCAATTACAAAAGTGGTTATCTTGTTACAAGTGAATCTTGCAACCATTTCTCATACCTTACTCTGTCGGTGAGATACGTTCTCTACTACACTGACTCACTCTTCTGCTGGTCTCACTTGTTTCTCTATTGCCGACAAACCCTACCAGTACACCTCTTCTCTTCTTCTTCTCTATTGGATCTCCTCCTCACTGCTCTGCACTTTATCAGTGCTATACTCTATTGGTCCAATGTTTGCCTTCTCTGCAGCTCTCTTCACTTCTACTCTGTCGGTATAACCACTACCGGTTCTTCTCTTCACTCTCCCTCTTATCTCAGATACTCATTGAGCACTTGGTTGATTTTCTCTCACATGTAGAAGTAACACTCAATCACTTCACAGTAGCACTATCCTCTTCTCTTTAGCAACACCTTAACTATGTCTTTGGCTTGCATATTTATAGACTGGTTTTCTTGCCAATAGCCAATTCAAAAACTAGGCGGTTAGGGTTTCCTCGTCTCCCTCGAGGCAAAACAAGTCCAATCAGATCTTCCTTGATCTAATCTCCCATAGAACCAACTATACAACTCCACCAATAATGTGCCTTCCAATACACATTTTCCAAATGTAGCAAACACGATCATGTATCTTGACCTAGCTCTGTCAAAACGCCATTAATATTTCTGTTGTTTCCTCCTCGAGGTATTCTCACAACCTAATCTTATTTCTTCAATCTAAGTGCTAACAACTCCCTGATTCTTCTCTGTCATTCATTCTTCCTCGAGCCACACTTCTTAGATCCGATGCATAAATCAAGGGATCCATATTCAATGCACACTTGTAGAAATACCTATCTCTACACGACACTTCACCAATCTCTGCGAGCTTTTCACCTTGACTTCAAGTGGCATCCATGTCAAACAACTACCAACAAGGCTCTTCATGTCAGTCCAAATAGGATCACCGACCAAACACTCTACCGTTCCCTCTTTCCTACCGATTTTCTCACCCTGTCGGTATCTCACATTCTACCGGATAACTCCTCATGTTTGCACTTGTTGAACTGTCGGTGGAACACCTAAACTGGTATTTAGACATGTCTATCCCAAGCATGCACATTCCCACAAGGTGGGGAGGACATCTGCATCTGTACCTTGCTCATATTTCCAGTGGACTTACATACTGACAAGCACTCTTCATCTGTACTGGCATCTCAACATGCCTTCTCAGTCAATCCACTGCATATCCCTGATTTCATGCACTTAATGCACACCTCTTCTTCCTTATCTCACAAAACTATGATGCACACAATGCATGATAGAAGATAAGTTCCACTTACCGGTGGAGTGGCACCTTGTCTTCTGCATCCTGCAGTGTACTCATGCAAATTCCTTGTTTGTGCAACATATCTTCAAACAAGCACATGTGATTCGGTGTGGGCACACTCACTGTCAGTCATTGCTTCTCATGATGACTACATCTTCATCAGGTGGGAGTCCTATTGTCCTGCAACCTTACAACATACTTGTGATCTGTTCATTCTTCTCCTTGAGTGTTGATGTGATTTAGGTAACACTCTGCCTCTTCATCACAAATAACATCCAAGCATCTTGCTCATCCTGCTTGTACATTGGTCATGACCTTTGTAGGCTGACAACCGCTCACTTGGTTGATCTGACTTCCCCATGTCAACACATCACTTACTAGTTGACATCCTTTCCTTACCAGTGATGCATTGTACCCCTCCTTGACAGTGTTGCACATACATTTGTCATACTGGTAGTCATCCCATACCGGTTGACATCAATGACAACCTAATTCCAATAAGTTGTTTGTTTGCTTAGATTGATGAAAGTTGGTTTTGGCATAGAAGAATGTGTCATGTTAATTTTGATTGCATGATAAGGATAAGCTCTACTCAAGTTGTTTGAGATTTGCCTAAAATTGTGAAGCCATCTAATCCGGTATTTAAAGAATGTCATATGGGAAAGCTAACAAGAACTACATTCAAAAGTAAGTTATATTTGTTAGAATCCAAGAACACTGAGAGGGGGGGGGGGGGGGGGGGTGAATCAGTGTTCTCTTGGAATGATTAATTTAAACCTTATTGGCACAACAAGTTAGCAACCGATATGCATAAAAGCAGATAACAACAAGTAATAATGCAACCACAAAGATGAACACCATAACACCACAAATTTATATGTGGAAAACCTCAATGAGGAAAAACCATGGTGGGATTGGAGACCCACAATATCTATCCACTGATCAGATGAATAAATATTATATATAAGGGGTCTGCACATGTAGGAAGGCCAACATCCTAGATCACACTTCTCATCACAAAAGGAGCCTCACTAACTACAAAATATCTTTGGACTACAATCCCAGAAATAAGATTGAACTGTAAGAATAACATCTCCTATGCCTGAGTACAGTTCCAGTTAAGCTCATTGGCAGAGGTCTTAAACCTCTTACACAAACCCAATTCGATCACCTATAATCAACCGAATCCTTGACATATGATTACAACTTTATTCACACATAGATAATCACATAACCCATCCATGACCATCTATCCTATGATCTACAAAGAGATCTTACATCATATTTATATGAACCCAGGACCTAAACAATTAGGTCGGCCACCTAAAAGATAATACAATAAATCCATTACATAAACCTGCAAACCCATGATAATCCAAGTTGGTCTGAGACCGAAACAACATTAACCAAACAATAAATCCAATCAGTAACACATCGGGAGCATCCACCAACACGTTACATAAACCGGTCCATAACCTAACAAAATAACACAAAATATGACCAAACCTAAAATAGGTCGCCATAAGCCAAATGCAACACCATTGATCAATTGGAACACAAACATGATAACCATTAGCATCCCGAAAAACCTTCTAGAAGCTGCACCAACAACACTTATCGAATCCATCAAAAGATCTTCAACAAAGCTCTGTTAGTAAAACCCTTACTGGTAACCAAAAGGCTTACTAGAACATATGATAGCTTCTAGATCACCAAATCTTGAACCAACTGAATGTGACACACACATGAATGACCAAACCAAACTAATTCCACCAAACTGAATGTACCGGAGAATAATCTCCTGATCATCATCACAATCCAACCACTCTACCAGAATCCGGTAGACAACCAAACAAGCTAGTTTTGACATCAATGACAAACATCAATGCAACACATAATGAATTCCTCCAAATTGCCAACAATATCCCCCTTTGGCATTGATGACAACACTAGATGTGAAAAACATCCAGTGCAAAGAAATTCCAAACAAGTCTCCCCCAATGGAAGACATCCAACAAACTCCCACAAATGATATATCAATGAAGCTTTGAATCGATTATCTCTGTACCAATTAACCATCCATAGACCTGAACCAAACTCCCCCAGTGGGATACAACCAATATGAAATTTTGTTCCTCCCCCTTTGACTAATATCTCTGTTAAGTTCTGTTTTTCACATGTATATCTCTCCCTCTTTGACATCAATGCCATAAATCTGACATAAACATCAAAGAAAAACCATCGATCCTCTGAACCACACAACTGACTACTCCTCCTGAGTAGTAGCACCAACTCATCAATCCAGAATGAATGATAGTTTTGATAATGTATTGCAGACTGATGCCAATCAACATCACTTAAGTCTCTACCGAAGGGGCATAGACCCCCAATTTGTCTCTAAAGTACTCAAATGATTCCTTGGGCAAAGGTTTAGTGAAGATATTTGCAATTTGCTCTTTAGTGTTCACATAAACCAATCTGACTTCATTTGTTTCTACCTTTTCCTTAAAAAAATTATACTTGATTGATATGTGCTTTGTCTTAGAATAAAATACCAGATTCTTTGATATGTCAATAGCAGTAGAGTTATCACAGTGAATAACTATCGGTTCATCACAATCTACCCTTATATCTTTCAACATTTGCTTCATCCATAAAACTTGTGTACAACTAGTAGCAGCATCAACATACTCAGCTTCAACAGTAGATAAAGAAGTACATGACCGTTTCTTGTTGATCCATGAAACAAGTTTTTTTCAAAGAAAGAAATCTCAATCGGATGTGCTTTTCCGATCATCTATATCTCCAACCCAATTTGCATCTATATATGCACATAGCGTAAAGTCATCATTTTTAGGATACCACAAACCATATATTGTTATTCCTTGAAAATATCTGAAAATCCTTGCTACCAGAGAAAATGATTCATCATAATCAATTCCTTCCTTCTGAGAATATCCTTTGTAGACCAATCTAGCCTCGTTCCTCACAACTTGTCCATCTTCATTCAATTTATTCCTAAAAACCCATTTAGTTACAATAACATTCTTATTTTTAGGCCAGGGAACTAAAGTCCATGCGTTGTTCTTTTCAATCTGATCCAATTCCTCTTCCATAGATTTCATCCAATATTCATCTTTACATGCCTCAACTACTGATGCCAGTTCAATTTGAGAAATTAAGCATACCTCTTCAACTGCCAACCTTCTCCTTGTCATCACTCCTTTGCTCTTATCTCCAATGATTTGATCTTTTGAATGATTCAACCTTACATACCTAGGAGTCTTCTGACTTTCTGTTTCTCTACTCTGATCTTCAGTTATTGTTGATTTTTATGATACTGCTGAGGTAATTAGTTCAACATTATGTTCTAGTCTAGGCATTACCGGATCATTTATGATCATTTCCACTTCTGGTTCTCTTTCATAAGTTCTAATTTGACCTCTATACTGCTCATCCATCTTGACATTAGGCACTCTTCACAATTCTCTGGAAGCTTTTGTTATAACATCTATATGCTTTACTTTCATTTGAATAACCAAGAAATATCCCTTCATCACATCTAGGATCAAACTTTCCAATTCACTACCAAAGATTTTGAAATACATAACAGAAGGTGTATGACCAAACCATAGCTCATAAAGTGTCTTACCGATAAACCAAACTAGATCCAAGATCCAACAAATCTTCGCCAGTTAACCTTCAAAATGACTTCTCCAATATCTAAAATAGGTTTTCAGACAACTGTAGGGGGTAATGCATGATCTGTCTTCAATTTGCCTCCCCCTAAGGCTAATACGTTAGATACTAGATGAGTTTCTTGTAGGTGAAGGAATATTTTGCTCTGCTGGTTGATCCTCAGACTTTCTAATCCACTTCTTCTCATGCTCCTTCTGAATGTCATCAGCTTTTTTCTTTCCTTTCTCATTGGATTTGTCATTTCCTCCTGATAGGTTCTTACTTCTGCAAAATTTAGCAATACATCCTACTTTGTTTCGTGCATAACAAGTGACATTGTTCTTTTGAGTTGCCTTGTTGTAACCTTGATCATTTCTTGACCTACATTGATTAGCCATATGTCCAAACTTTCCACATGCATGACATTTCACATTCATTCTACAATCTGCTGTCCTATGACCATACATTTTGCAATTGAAACATTGACCGGTAAATAAATTTTTGTTCTGATTGACTCTATTTCTGCATTGACTTGCCATATGACCAAACTTATTGCAAACAAAGCATCTACCATTAAATTTGTGTGCATTGGGTTGTCTTACCAATGACCTCAGATTCTGGTTAACTAGTGGATTCTCCTGATTGGTCTTTTGACCAGATGTATCATCCTGATTTGCAGTGCCAGAGCTTTCTGCATGCTCAAATCCTAGACCTCTAGTGTCTCCACTGTCCCTTTTATTCTTCAATAATTCATCAAGCTTTGCAGAATTGACCTTGAACTTTTCGTTGTACTCATTTATAGAATCCTAATCACCTCTTAGGACTGTTATCATTCTTTCCAACTCTTGCTCATTGTTATGAGATTATACCAATTCAGTTCTAAATATATCATTCTCATGTGCCAACCTAATGCATTCTTCAAATATTTCTTTCAGAGATTTGGAAATATTTTCTTCATTCTTCTTCTGATCTTCAATCTCCTTGGACATCCTCATGGTTAGGGCTTGCATTTCATTCTTCATCACACCATTTTCCTGACTCAAATTCTGACATAGTTCCTTACAAGCATTCTTTTCTTCATCATCCTGATTTTGTAATTGATCATAAAGTTCTTTCCTTTTGGCTTGCGCAAATGACAACCTCTCTTGCAGAGTAAAGATGAATTCCTTCACATAGCTCAACTCATCTTGCAGCTTCATGTTCTTCAATCTTTCAACATCATAGTCCTCAAGTGCTACTTGAAGTTCTTTCCTCAAACTCATCTCCATAGATTCCAAATACAGGATCTTCCTCAAGTGGTTAGACTTATTCCGAGGTACCAGGCTCTGATACCAATTGTTGGAATCCAAGAACAGTGAGAGGAGGGGGGGGGGGGGTGAATTAGTGTTCTCTCGGAATGATTAATTTTAACTTTATTAGCACAACAACTTAGCAACCAGTATGCATAAAAGAAAATAACAACAAGTAATAATGAAACCACAAAGATGAACACCATAACACCACAAATTTATACATGGAAAACCTCAATGAGGAAAAACCATGGTGGGATTGGAGACCTACAATATCTATCCATTGATCAGATAAATAAATATTGCATATAAGGGGTCTGCACATGCAGGAAGGCCAATAGCCTAGAGCGCACTACTCATCACAAAAGGAGCCTCACTGACTACAAAAGATCTTTAGACTACAATCCCAAAATAAGATTGAACTACAAGAATAGCATCTCCTATGCCTGAGTACAATTATGGTTAAGCTCAATGGCAAAGGTCTTAAACCTCTTATACAAACCCAATTTGATCACCTATGATTGACTGAATCCTTTGCATATGATTACAACTTTATTTGCACACAAACAATCCCATAACCATCCATGACTGTCTATCCTGTGATCTACAAAGAGACCTTACATCATATTTATACAAAACCTAGACCTAGACAATTAGGTCGGCCACCTAAAAGATAATACAATAAATCCATTACATAAACCCGCAAACCAATAATAATCCAAGTCAGCCTGAGATGGAAACAACATTAACCAAACAATAAATCCAACCGGTAATGCATTAGGAGCATCCACCAACATGTTACATAAACCGGTCCATAACCTAACAAAATAGTATAGAATATCACCAGACCTAAAATAGGTCGCCATAAGACAAATGCAATACCACCGATCAACTGGAACATAAACATGATAACCATCAATATCTTGAGAACCTTCTAGAAGCCACACTAACACCACTTATCAAATCCATCAAAAGATCTTCAACAAAGCTCTGCCAGTAAAACCCTTACCGGTAACCAAAAGGCTTACTAGAACATATGATAGCTTCTGGATCACCAAATCTCAAACCAACTGAATGTGACATGCACACAAATGACCGAACCAAACTAATTCCACCAAACAAAATGTACCAGAGGATAATCTCGTGATCATCATCACAATCCAACCACTCTACCGGAACCCAGTAGACAACCAAACAAGCTAGTGTTGACATCAATGACAAACATCAATGCAACACATAATTAATTCCTCCAAATTGCCAACAATATTCATCTAATGGATTGCTAGATCTCATGCATACTGACTTGTGTGGTCCTACTAGAGTAAGAAACATGCAGGGTGACAAATATTTCATGTTGTTGATAGATGACTATTCTAGGATGATGTGGGTTACCTTTCTAAGGGAGAAATCAGAAGCACTGGAAAAATTCAAGATATTCAAAGCTAAAGTGGAGATTGAGACAAGATTGAAACTGAAATTCCTGAGATCTAACAAAGGAGGAGAATTCACATCAAGTGAATTTGATACATTTTGTGAAAGAAATGGAATTAGAAGATAATTATTTGCTCCTAGAACCCTTCAGTAAGACAGAGTTGTTGAAAGGAAGAACAAAACCATTTTGGATGTGGCTAGGACTATACTAATTGAAGGGAATATTGCATAGAAATTTTGGAGAGAAGCTGTTAGCACTATTGCTTACACATTAAATCGGGTGCATATAAAAGGTGATTCCGATAAGACTCCTTATGAGTTGTGGTTTGGTCATTTTCCTATAGTAAGATATTTCAGAGTTTTTGGAAGCAAATGTTATATCAAAAGGGATGAGGATATAGGAAATTTTTATGCAAGATGTGATGAAGGAATATTCTTGGGTTATTCTACTAAAAGCAAGGCCTACCGGTATTATAAAAAAAGACTGAGAATGATAGTAGAGAGTGAAAATGTGAAGGTTGATACTGAGAAAGATAGTAGAGAGTGAAAATGTGAAGGTTGATGAATGTCTTGGAAAGCAAACCAAAGCATGCAGATACGAATATGATGATCAAGATGTTATTTTAAAGCCGATGCAGACGAAGATCTTAAAAAAAAATGATCCGGTGGAGATAGTTAATTCAGATATTGTTGTTGTCGGTGAAGAAGTTCAAGAGCTTGAGAATCAGAATAATCAAAAGACTCCGAGTTATGTAAGATTGAATCATTCAGAAAATCAGATTATTGGTCATAAGAATAAAGGTGTGATGACTAGGGGAAGGATTGCTACTGAAGAGATATGTTTGATTTCAAAGATTGAGCCTAAAGATGTTGCAGAAGCATGTAAAGATGAGAATTGGATAAAAGCAATGGAAGAAGAGCTGAATTAGATTGAGAAGAATAACACTTGGGAGCTTGTTTCGAGGCCTAAAGACAAAAATGTGATTGGCACTAAATGGGTGTTCCAGAATAAACTAAATGAAGTCAATGAATTTGTTAGAAACAAAGAAAGAGTAGTATGTAAAGGGAATTCTTAGATGGAAGGAACTGATTATGAGGAGACTTTTGCTCTGGTAGCTAGAATTGAAGTTGTTAGATTGCTTATTGCATATGTTGCTTACAAGAATTTCAAGGTGTATTAGATGGATGTCAAGTCAACCTTTTTGAATGGGGATTTGGAAGAGGAAGTTTACATTGAGAAACCAGATGGATTCTCTTTATCAGATGATAACATTCTGATTGTTTAAGTATTTGTTGATGATATCATTTTTGGAGGAGATGATGATTTGAGTATGAAGTTTGTTGATGATATGCAAAAAGAATTTGTGAGATGAAATTCTTCTTAGGATTACAGATTACACAGATTGACAAAGGCATTTTCATTTCTCAATCTAAGTATGTGAAGGAATGGTTGAATAAGTTTGGGCTAGATGACTCTAAACATGTTGGAACTCCTATGGTGACTAGATGCAAGTTGTCTAAGAATGATTAATCTCAAAAAGTTAATGAGACTTTTTATAGATCTATGGTTGGTGGATTGTTGTACTTAACTTTGACTAGATCAGACATTTTGAATGTTGTTTGTCTTTGTGCTATATTTTAGGTTGATCCTAAAGAGACTCATGTTACTGCTATGAAGAGAGTTTTCAAATACTTGAAGGGGACTATTGACTATGGCTTTTGGTATCTGAAGAATGATGATTTCATGCTATGTGCTTGTATTGATGCTAATTGGGCAAGTGATGTTGATGACCAAAAGAACACTACCGATGGATCTTTCATTTTAGGAAAGAAATTGATTTCATGGTCCAGTAAGAAGCAAGATGTTGTATCTCTATCTACTGCAAAAGATGAATACATTGCTACTGCTAGCAACTGTACTCAAGTAGTTTGGATGAAGCAGATGTTGAAGGATATTAGAGTTATTTACGATGAGCTCGTTGTTATATATTGTGATAATTCAAGTGTTATCAATATGTCAAAGAATTTGATACTGCCTTCTAAAACAAAGCATGTATCAATAAAGTATCATTTCTTGAGGAAGAAAGTTAGAGATGAAGAAGTTAGATTGGAATATGTATCTACAAAGGATTAGATTGTAGATATTTCCATGAAACCTTTGCCTGTAGATACATTTGTCTACTTGAGAGACAAGTTAGGAGTCTCTGCCCCTTCTGATGAGAACTAGATGCATTGAGATGCGTCAATCCGGTGGACTTTAGAGCCTTATCTTCTTATCCAGGTTGATGAGTTGGTGCTACTATTCAACCAGAGTACTTAGTAAGTGGTTCAGATGTTTAGAGTTGTGAATTTATCGTAAGGAGGAGATTTTCCTTCTTAGAGGGAGAGATTATCTTATAAAGGGGAGAGAAGCGTGATTTGGTTATGTCTTTGGTATTGCTGTCAAAGGGGGAGAGAAGCATGTGAAAACTTGCCTTATCTTTGAAGCTTCGTGTGCATGATCTTAGGGGGAGTTTTTTGGATATTTCTGATGTTGATCTATTCATTTGCATTTGATTGTTTTTCACATTCATATGTTACCATCAATGCCAAAGTGGGAGATTGGTGGATATTGCTGCTGCTAGGATATGTTGTTGTCATTGATGTCAACATATTCCTATGTTTTGGTATTGTAGAGAGTTGTTTTGATGATCCAGTGATTGCAGTGAGAATTGAGTCAGTTTAGTTTGCTAATGAGGATTTGTGGTTCAGTAGTGAAGTATCTCTAGTATCTCTACTTCATTCTTTATTGATCTGGAAGTTTACTTGATCATATCATTTGATCTGGTTTGAGGTTTGGTCTTTTTGTTTGGTGATTGGTAGAGTCTGGTATTTGATCCGTTGTGCTTCAGTATGATTAGATATTTGGTTGCGGATTTGAGAGTGTTTTGGATGTTCATGTGTATCTACATTTTAGATGGTTCATGATTTGGTGTCCCACAAGTTATCTTTCTAGTCTGAATTGTTGCTGATAAGTGTTCTTGAGTGTTAGCGTGTTGATCGATGAAGATTTGAATAAGTGGTATTGGTGCAGCTATTGCGGATGATTCTAACGTGTTTGTTGGTGTTTCCTGATCATTTCCTATTTGTTTTTGTGGTCCACAATGATCATTGTGCATGTTATTGAAGATCTTATGGGTCCGGTGATATTCTTTGTGTTATGTCATATTTTTGGTGCTGTAACGTGTTGCGGTTGTTCTTGGTGAGATTTCTAGTGGTGTTGCATGTTCGAGGTTTTGATTTAGGTCCATTCTATGTCATCCATGATATTGTATTAGTCCGGTTGTTTATTTATGTATCATGTGATGTAATTTTGTAATTAAGGGTTGAGGGTTTGGCTGACCTTGTAGTCAAGGTTGATGATTTTTATAAATAGGTGTTATATTCATGTATTTTGTGTGTCGATGTGGTGTTTGCATTATTAGAGAGTGATGTATGTGTGCTTAAGTGAATTTATCCTTCAGTATGGTGTATTGAGCAAAGATTATTGCTGAGCAAATAAATGAGCTTAACCAGAACTGTCATTAGGTATTAGTAGATCCTATCTTTGTAGTTCATGTAAACCGGATTGTAGTCCGAATATTATTGTAAGGTAGTGAACCTTCCCTAAGGGTTGGAGCCTTCTGGGTCATTGTAATTTGAGGAGCGAGCTCTAGGCAATGTGCCTGACTTCATGTTCATTCCCCATTGTAATATTTATACATACTACTACAGAGTATTATCTTATTGTGGGTAGGTTCCCACCATGGTTTTTCCCTTAACTAGGTTTTCCACATTAAAAATATTGGTGTTGTGTGTGCTGCAGTTATTGTCTTTATCTTTATTATTGCTGCAGTTGATCACATTTGAGATTGTGCTTAATTGTATAATCTGTTGAAAACTGATTCACCCCCCCCTCTCAGTTTTCCTTCATTGTTGTTGCCAACAAGAAGGTGAAGACATAACAAGTTACTTTCAGAAGGTTGACAGTGCAGTGAATGAGATAAGAGATCTTGGTGGTACCTTGGATGACAAGGATGTGATAGAGAATATCACAAGGACTTTATCAGAATGTTACAGTGACAGGATTTCAGCTATTGAAGAAACTTATGATCCATCCAAATTCATTAGAGAATAGTTGTATGACACCTTGACTACATTCGATATGAGGAAGTTTGGTAAAGACAAACAAAAAAATGAAACAACATTTAAAGCATTAAAATATTTGGATGAAGACGTAGATGATGAGAGCCTAGATGAAATGGAAGCAAAATTTGTGAGAAAGTTGAAGAGAGGAACTAGAAAGTATAAAGGTATGTTACCCCTTAAATGTTTAAGTGTGGAAAGATTGGTCATTATGCATCTAGATGTCCATAGAGAGGAACAAAACAAAAGTTTAAGGAAAATAAAGGAAAGTTCAATAAGAAAGCCTACTATGTTAAAGATGATGTTGGTATTTCAGATGATGAGTCAGATTATGAAGATAGTGATTGCTTGTTCTTAGTTGAAAAAGATGAATCTAAACCTAGAAATAATAAGGAGATGTCCAAAGTTGTTGAAACTGTTGCATCAACATTTCATGTTAGAAGAGATAGGAATGAATGGTTGATTGATAGTGGATTTTCAAATCATATGACTGGTGACAAAATTAAGTTTGTAAAACTTGAAAAGTATGATGGTGGTTTTGTTAGATTTGGAGATGATCAAACTACTTAGATTGTTGGAATTGGTTCTATTACTTTTGATGGAAAACATAGCACTAACAATGTATACTATGTGAAAGGATTACATCATAATCTGTTGATTGTTGGATAGATGTGAAAAAAATGGTTATAATATTGTTTTTCAGGATGGTGGCTATGAGATCTAGAAGAGATCCAAAATTGTTATTGCTATAGGAAAGAGGACAAATGGAAATATGTATCAATTGGAAGTTGCTATAGGACATTACTTATTATCTTAGATCAATGATAGTTGGCTATGGCACCAGAGGATGTGTCACATCAATTTTGATAATTTGGTGAAGATTAGTTTGACTAAAGACGCGAGAGATTTAGTGAGACTGACTAAACTGAAAAATAATGTTTGCAAAAAATGTCAAGTGGGAAAGCAGACAAAATGAACATTTAGAGGAGAGGGACAATCTTCTAGAGGGCATTGTACTTGGTACATAGACTTATGCGGTCTGACTAGAACAAGGAGTTTACAAGGTGAGAGGTATTTCATTCTCTTAATTGATTATCATTCTAGAATGACTTGGGTTGCATTTCTAAGAGAAAAATTAGAGGCATTAGAAAAATTTAAGATATTGAAAGCTAGAGTTGAAAATTAAGTTGATAGAAGAATTAAATGCCTAAGATTAGATAGAGGAGGAGAGTTTGTTTATGATGAATTGGATACTTTTTTTGAGAAATATGGGATTAGAAGGCATTTTTCTACCCCTACGACACCTTAGAAGAATGGTGTTGTTGAAAGAATGAGCAAGACTATTCAAGAAGTGGCAAGAACTATTATCAAATAAGAAAACCCACTGAAAGTGTACTAGAGAGAAGTAATACACACTGTAGTATATACCCTTAATAGATTTCTATTTAGAAAGAAGTATCAGAAGACATCATATGAGTTATTGCATGGAAGGATTCCCTCCGTAAGGTATGTCAAATTTTTTGGAAGTAAATGCTATATCTGAAGAGATGAAGGAAATCTTGGAAAGTTTGACAGTAGAGGAGATGAAGGTATATTCCTAGGATATCATACAAAGAGCAAAGCTTACAAATGTTATAACAAAAGGCTAAATAAAATTGTTAAAAATGCAAATGTGAAGGTTGACCAAAATATTTCTAAAGACTTAGGTATACAAGCAAGATATGAATCTGATGAGTCCACGGGCAAACGAGAAGAGAAGAATAGAGAAGAAGACAAGCAGAAAGAAACTTAGGTTGCTTCAGCAATTGTATCTAAAACCCCAAGGTATGTTCAAAAGAATCACTCTAGAAATCAAATCATAGGAGATAAGAATAGAGGTGTAATTACAAGAAGTAAAGTTGTTGAAGAATAAGTTCTTCTATGTTTAGTTTCTAAAACTAAACCTAAGACAATTAAAGAAACATGTAATGATCAAAATTGGATGAAGGCTATGAAGGAAGAGTTAGATCAAATTGAGAAGAATCAAACTTGGGAATTAGTCCCTAGACCGTCAGATAAGAATGTGGAACAAAGTGAGTGTTCCAGAATAAGCTGGATGAAGATGGTCATCTTGTAACAAAAAAGGCTAGATTAGTATGGAAAGGTTACACTTAGGTTGAAGACATTGATTTTGAAGAGACTTATACTCTTGTTGCTTGAATAGAAGCTATCAGGATGTTTTTGGCTTTTGCAGCATGCAAAGATGTCAAAGTTTATTAGATGGATGTGAAGTCGACATTTTTGAATGAAAAATTGAAAGAGGAAGTCTACATTAAACAACCAGAAGGATTTAAAGATTTAAGTTGTCAGATGATCCATATTTTGTTTTCAGATTGAAGAAGATGTTGTATGGGTTGAAGCAAGCACCTAGAGCTTGGTATGGAAAACTGGACAAGTATCTAGTAAATCAAGGTTTTCAAAAAGGGTTTGCTAATAGCAATCTTTATTTCAAAATTGAATAAAAAAAGATCCTAATTGTTGTTGTATATGTGGATGACATAATATTTGGAGGAAACGATGATGCGTACAAGAAGTTTGCTGGTGAGATGCAAATGGAATTCAAAATGGCTATGATTGGTGAGTTGAATTTCTTTCTTGGATTGCAAGTAAATTAGAATAGTAATGGTATTTTTATTTCTCAGTAAAAGTATGCTAGAGAGTTCTTGAATTTTTTTGGATTGGAGAATTCTAAATTGATATGTACTCCTATGGCAATCAGATGCAAGTTGACTAATGATAAATCTTCTAAGTTAGATGTAAGCAAGTACAAATCAATGATTGGAGGATTGTTATACCTAACTGGTACTAGTTTGAATAGCATGTATGTTGTTTGTCTTGTAGCCAGATTTTAGCAAGATTTGAAAGAGTCACATGTTGTTGTAGTAAAGAGAATTTTCAGATATTTGAAAGGTATTAAACATTTTGGACTATGGTATCCTAGAGGATCAGATTTTACTCTAAAAGTTTATACTGATGCAGATTGGGTAGGAAGTGTTGATGACAGGAAGAGTACCAGCGGTGGATCATTTTTCCTTGGCTCTCACTTAGTTGCATGGTTAAGTATAAAGCAAGATTTTGTGTCTTTATCAATTGCAGAAGCTGAGTATGTTGTAGCCACATCATGCTGCACTTAGATACTTTGGATGAAACAAACAATGAAGGATATTTGTGTGATGTTTGATGAGCCGATCTCAATCATGTGTGATAATACAAATGCAATAAATATCTCTAAGAATCCAATATTGCATTCTAGAACAAAGCATATCTCTATTTGGTATCATTTTTTAAGGGAGAAAGTGTTGGACAATGAAGAAAAAACTAGAATATGTTCCTACAAAAGAGCAAGTTGTAGATATATTTACAAAGGCTTTATGAAAAGATACTTTTGAGTATCTTTGATAGCTGTTGGGGGTATTACCCCTTCCTAGTTTGAACTAGTGCATTTTGCAATGCATTAGTCCAAAAAATTTCAAGCATATTTAGTTTGGGCTAATGTTTGGGGCTTCCTCTTAGGGGGAGATATGTGGATTCTAAGCTAAGTTATTGCTTACCTTTATATTTGATGTCAAAGGGGGAAAAATCTAGTCATTTTTCTAAGGGGGAGAGATTTGAAAGATGAGATTTGTGTTTGTCATTGATGAATGTTGCCATCAATGACAAAGGGAGAGATTATTGCACATTTGAAGTTGATGATTTACCAGTATGGTTGTCATTGATATCAACGTACTGATTCCGTGTTTTAGTGGTTTTTTTTTGTTTCACATTTTTGACATATTATAGAACTATTCATGATGTGTTGGAATTTTGTTGGATATTGCCTTGAGATGCTATTCTTGTGTTTTGGTGGTTTGGAAGATGTGCTCCGGAAGTCTATTTAGGGTTGGTGATGTTTTACGGCAGAGTTTGCAGAGCTCCATGTTTCTTTGCATTTTCCACTCTATTGATGAGATTTTGGATTTATATTATTCATGTCTTTAACTTTCATATTTTGATTTGGAATGTGATAATGAGCTCTATAGTCGTGGTTGTTGGTATGTTCATTCTGGGTCTGGTTGACCTTGAATGATTCTATTTTTGCTTTGACATTTGTGGCATATACATAACATTTTGTTTTGATCGATGTTTTGCATTGTAGTGTGGTTCACTTCTCATTCCTTTTTTCACCATAGGAAGGTTTAGTGTAGACCTATTTCAAATTGTGTTTTGGTAAAAAAAATTATGGACGACTTGGAGAGATTCTTAATTCAAGAGATTAGTATAAATTGAGGATGATTGTAATGAAAAATATGTAATGGAAGCAAATGGATTCAAAAGGAAAATATATTTTTTGTGAATGTGTGAAAGGTTGTGAAGTTGTGGTTGTGCAATGAGATTGTCTGTTGTTATTGTTTTGTACTGGAGGTAGTGAGCCAAAGGTTTCTTCAGGCATTGTAGTGTCATGCTTTAGTGGTGGATTCTTTCTTTTTCCTTCTTCTACTTTCAGGCATTGAGCCCTTCTTTTTTGGCAGTTGTAGCCAGGTAGTGAACCCACCTGCAGTGAGCATTCTGGCAGTGAGCCACCCTTTATAAAAATCACCTTAACCGGTGTCACCCTAACAGGTGTTTCAAAATTCAGAATTAGCATTCTCTGTGGTTTTTCCCTCCTTGAGTTTTCCACGTGTATCTGGTGTTCTTATCTATGTGTGTGCTCTTTCATGCTTATATCTTTTTATGGTTTAGTTATCAGAAGTTATTTTCTCGAATTTGTTTCTATGGATTAAGTAAAAGATAATAATTGGTACAACTAATTCACCCTCCCCTCTCAGTTGCTAAAGATATTCAACATTATGTTCCTAACAACATAGGCCCTACACAATTTCAAGCCTCAACAACACATTTATCTACCACATACCATCTTAGTTTTACCCAATCTAATCCTATGGTTCTTGATCCTAATCACATCTGCCCGCTTAATATTGAAGCCGTTATTAGACACTACAAGGTAAAGTGAGTTCTGATCGATAATGGTTATGGCTTGAAACTTTGTACATTGAAGTTTGTTAAACAAGTGGGGTAAACTGTCATGGATTTGCACAATCAATGTATCACCATCAAGGCATATGATAATGCAAAGAGAAGCTAAGTGGGGATCATCAATATTCCAATTCAGGTGGGCCCAATAACACAAGACATGCTTTGCCACATCATTGATCTTGATCTTCCATTTAATATCCTTCTTGATCGTCCATGGATCCATGCCATGAAGGTCGTGTCATCTACTTACCATAAATGCCTTGAATATCCATACCAAGGTTATGAAATCACTATTTGTGAAGACACTCAACCATTTGAGTACTGTTGCACTCTTGAGGCATCTTCACGATACTCCCATCATTGTCCAAATATCAACATTGGAATCCCTCAAGCTACTCCATCATCCTCATATGTTGACCATGATTCCATACTTACTCCTACCAAATAAAAAACCTCCATCTCATCCACCTTTTTGTAAGGAAGTTAAGTAGCGGAAACAACTTCCTACACTAACCTTGAGAGGAGGGTAATGCAAAACTTTTTCAGATCATTACAACAGTTACAGAAAATAGAAATAGATATAATAGCATTCATACTACAACACAATGATTTACGTGGGGAAAACCCTTTCGGGAGAAAAACCCCACCCTCCAAAAGCAGCTCAATATTTTATTCAGCAATCAAAAACAGATTACAAAATACTTGCAGAGCAAGCTCTTCGCAGGAGTACCACTAATCAGAGATTCAGAGGCAACTCAATAGCCATAAGACTCTTACACACAACCTCTATCTCACACACCTCATAAATAGGAGATACAATACAGGAAACCATCAAACGGTATTACAAAACCATGGGCTAAAACCACCCAATAAGGTGTAGCCGACCTTATCTCCTTTCTAGATGCCCTATGACATGTTAAAGCACACATCAACACGTGTCGCTCCCTTTTACAGCTCATTTATGTATCCGATACAAATTATTTTTCCTATTTCAGGAGTACAAACTTCCGGAGGCCATAACTTGAGAACCGGGTGTCCGATTGACGAACCGTTTGAAGCGCCGGAAAGCTCGCGAAGTGCTCTATCACCTCGTAACCCGCTTCGCCGGTTACGGCCACTTTTCAGGGCGTTTAGGAGCCTCTAAAGTCCCCAAATTTAAGTTTAAATATTTTATTGCACCCCTCCAAGACGAAAACTTTAATATCTTCAAAACTAGCTGTGACCTTGCGACAAAACTTTACCGGAATGCTTATCTAGCCAACCAGAAGCTTCAGGGAGAGTTTCGCACTATTTCGTGCTCAAATGAAAACTTACTATAAATAGTAACCTCACATAAATGCAAGGTTGAGACACCATTTTTCCCAACAAATCTCCCACTTGTCGAACACCTTGCATGAGCGGAAGGGAATGTCAACACAATGAATCAATTGCTAGGGGCCATAAGGCCCATAGACTCTGAACACCATCTGAAATTTTCTGTGCTCACAGCCTTAGTTAAAGCATCTGCAACATTCATCAAAGTTTCCACCTTAACCAGCTTCACCCTACCATCTTCGACCATATCTCTAACAAAATGATACTGAATATCAATATGTTTGGTCCGGGCATGAAATGTCGGGTTCTTAGCTAGGCTAATTGCACTCTGACTGTCACAGTAAACTGTCACTGTACCTTGTTTTATTCCAATATCCGAACACAGTCTCTTAAGCCAAATGGCCTCTTTACAAGCATGAGTAGCTGCCATATACTCTGCTTCAGTAGTGGATAAAGCAACCACAGCCTGTCGCTTACTCATCCAACTAATTGCACCACCAAACAAAGTAAACACATAAGCACTGGTGGATCTTCTGCTATCAATATCACCTGCCCAATCTGAATCCACATAACCATGGATATCAAGGGAAGTCATGTCTCCAACTGAATTACCATGATAACACAAAGAATACTCTGAAGTACCCTTCAAATATCTGAAGACTCTTTTGACTGCATCCCAATGAACTCTACCAGGATTATACATATATCTAGAAAGTACTCCCACTGCTTGGGCAATGTCTGGTCTAGTACAGACAATAGCTTACATCAAGCTTCCAACCGCACTTTGGTAAGGCACTCTGCTCATGTCTTCCATCTCCAATGGGGATGTAGGACAATCTGAAATAGATAGTTTCATTCCAACTGTAAAAGGAACACTCAATGGTCTACAATTCTGCATGTTGAACCTCTGTAACACTGAATTCACATACTTACTCTGGCCTAGCCATAGCTTTCTGTTCACCCTATCTCTTCTAATTTCCATCCCAAGGATGTGCTTTGCTGCACCAAGATCTTTCATTTCAAATTTAGCAGCGAGCTGAGACTTCAGTTCTGAAATCATACCTTTCCCTTTACCAATGAATAACATATCATCAACATACAATGCAATGAATAAGAAATGATCACCATAAGATTTATAATAAACACAGTGATCTGATTTAGAACGTTCAAATCCCAAACTCAACACATATGTATCAAATTTATGGTACCACATCCTAGGACTTTGTTTGAGGCCATACAAAGATTTCTTCAATTTATAGACCAAATTTCTTTTGCCTTTCACGACATAGTGCTCTGGCTGTGTCATATAAATATCTTCCTCCAAATCACCATGAAGGAAAGCAGTTTTCACATCCATTTGCTCAACCTCTAAATCATAAGCAGTAGCAATAGAAAGCAAAAATCTAATAGACGTCATTTTTGCAACAGGAGAAAATATCTCACTGTAATCAACACCCTCAACCTGAGAGTAGCCTTTTGCAACTAACCTTGCTTTATACTTCTCAATGCTTCCATCTGAACCAATCTTTTTCTTGAACACCCATTTAAAACCAACAGGTTTTCGTCCTTCAGGTAATGGTACAAGATCCCATGTATCATTCTTTTTCAAAGCTGCCATTTCTTCCTCCATAGCAATCTTCCAGGATTCTGCATCATTCATACCTAATGCCTCTTCTACAGATTTTGGTTCATCCACACTAGTATTCAGAGCAAAAATACATCTCCAATCTTTAGGTGAATACCTTTCAGGTGGTTGTCTATGTCTTGTAGACCTTCGAACAAGCTGAGTTGGAGGTTCTTCCTCCTCTTCTGAAGATTCAGAGCTAGACGAGCTCTCCTCAAATTCTTGCCTATCTAGGGGTCTCGATTCAACTCTTTCAGGTGTAGAAGGAAGTTGAATCACATCTTCTTTTTTAGTCTGTTCTGGCTGCAATGTAACAGAAGGAGACTTAATTTCTCTAAAAATAACACTTCTACTGTGAATTACCTTTTGTGCAACAGGATCCCAAAGCTTGTATCCTTTCACACCATAACTATACTCGATGAAGATACATTTCACAGCCTTGTTCTCCAACTTTGTTCGCTTCTCCTTTGGCACATGTGCATATTCCTCGGAACCAAAAACTCTAAGATGTCTCAATGAAGGCTTGTGACCTGACCATGCTTCCATAGGCGTTTTATCAACAAGAGCTGATGTAGGAGACCTGTTAATCAGGTAGCAAGCAGTGGCAACAGCTTCAGCCCAAAACTTTTGTTCGAGACCAGCACCACTCAACATACTCCTAGCCTTCTCCATCAGTGTCCTGTTCATTCTTTCTGCAACTCCATTCTGCTGTGGAGAATACGGAGTTGTCTTCTGCCTGTTAATTCCACAGTCTTTACAGAATCTATCAAAATTATTAGAGCAAAACTCACCGCCATTATCAGTTCTCAAACATTTTATTTTCTTTCTAGTTTGCAACTCAACCATTGCTTTAAATTCTTTAAAACGACTAAAAACTTCAGATTTACTCTTTAGAAAATATACCCATGTCCTTCTACTAAAATCATCAATAAATGAAACATAATATGTGGATTTTCCAATCGAAGAGACATCTACTGGACCAAACACATCAGAATGGATAAGGTCCAAAACACCACAAGTTTTATGAGAACTCGAGTAAAACTGAACGCGGTTTTGTTTTCCATAAATGCAATGCTCACAGAAATCAAAGTCAAGATTACAATCATTCAAACCTTCAACAAGATTTTTATTTTTCAAGGTCCTTAGACCCTTTTCTCCAATGTGGCCAAGGCTCTGGTGCCATAACATAGTCTTCTCTGCAGGTAACTTTGCTTCAGACGAAAGTGCACCCTTAGGTACCCGAAAACCATTTCCATCTGCTGAAGGTGAAACCTTCAAATCTTCCAGTGAGGTATCCACAGATTTACTTTTTACAGAAGTGCTATTACACTCAACAGTGTATGCTTCAAGCTTATACAAAGTGCCAAACCTGACACCTCTAGCAACTACCATAGCACCCTTAATCATCTTACATCCTGTTTCAGAAAAGACTACCTGCACACCTGCATCTATTAGTTTGCTCACAGATAACAGGTTTCGTTTTAATCCAGGGATATGCAACACACCATTAATTCCTTTTATTCTACCATCAGAAAACCTGATTCTAACTTTACCTCGACCAACAATGTCTAGATGTGAATCATCACCCAAGTACACCTTATCTCCATTAAATCCTTCATATTTAGAAAACCAATCTCTATTGGAAGTCATATGAAAAGATGCACCTGAGTCAATTAGCCAGGCATCATTACCTGTATGAGTCGTCAAAGCCGCAATAAATGCATCGTCGTCTTCCTTGTCGGACTCAGAATCAGAATCAAACTTTTTCTTTTTCTTCTTCTTTTCTTCTTTGCAGTCCTTACGGATGTGACCCGGTTTACCGCAATTCCAGCAAATGACTTTGGACTTTCCAGGAGATTTCGATCTCCCTTTGGATTTGGACTTGCCGCGCTTCTCATTCTTCTTGCCTTTCTCCTTAGGTCTTCCACGAACGGTTAGGGCTTCCTTTGAACTGATGGATACCTTCCTTCGCATCTCTTCACCGAGTAGGGCACCCACCACGTCTTCAGATTTCAAAACAACAGAAGTACTACCGATAGCCATAACAAGAGAATCCCACGAATCAGGCAAAGAACAAAGCAAGATCTGACATTTCTCCTCCTCATCCATCTTAACACCGACGGATACTAATTGAGCCACAATCATATTGAATGCTTCTAGGTGGTCTGCAATTCGTCCACCCTCTTCCATCTTCAAGGAATACAATTTCTTTCTTAAGAAAATTTGATTTAATAAAGATTTCACTTGATACATCTCACCAAGCTTAGTCCATAGCTTCTTTGCAGAGTTTTCTTCATGGACATTGATTAGAACAGAGTCTGCCAGGCACAGTCTGATTAGACCCTTGGCTTTTCGGTCCATAACATCATACTGAGCTGCTACAGTAGGATCTGAGGGTCTTTGGACATTCGCATCAATAGCATCCCAAAGATCTCGATCTATTAGCAGATCTTCCATCTTCAGCTTCCACATCTCAAAATTACTTCCATTAAATTTCTCCACCTGTATTCTCCCTGACGAACTCGCCATCTGAATATTCCTGCAACAAGATCAAAAAGTGTCTTCTGCACAAGCTCCCACTCAAATCTGGATTAGTTCAGAAAAACCCAACTGCCCACAATTGAAACCAAAGGTGATCAAGCTCTGACACCACTTGTAAGGAAGTTAAGTAGCGGAAACAACTTCCTACGCTAACCTTGAGAGGAGGGTAATGCAAAACTTTTTCAGATCATTACAACAGTTACAGAAAATAGAAATAGATATAATAGCATTCATACCACAACACAATGATTTACGTGGGGAAAACCCTTTCGGGAGAAAAACCCCACCCTCCAAAAGCAGCTCAATATTTTATTCAGCAATAAAAAACAGATTACAAAATACTTGCAGAGCAAGCTCTTCGCAGGAGTACCACTAATCAGAGATTCAGAGGCAACTCAATAGCCATAAGACTCTTACACACAACCTCTATCTCACACACCTCATAAATAGGAGATACAATACAGGAAACCATCAAACGGTATTACAAAACCATGGGCTAAAACCACCCAATAAGGTGTAGCAGACCTTATCTCCCTTCTAGATGCCCTATGACATGTTAAAGCACACATCAACACGTGTCGCTCCCTTTTACAGCTCATTTATGTATCCGATACAAATTATTTTTCCTATTTCAGGAGTACAAACTTCCGGAGGCCATAACTTGAGAACCGGGTGTCCGATTGACGAACCGTTTGAAGCGCCGGAAAGCTCGCGAAGTGCTCTATCACCTCGTAACCCGCTTCGCCAGTTACGGCCATTTTTCAGGGTGTTTTGGAGCCTCTAAAGTCCCCAAATTTAAGTTTAAATATTTTATTGCACCCCTCCAAGACGAAAACTTTAATATCTTCAAAACTAGCTGTGACCTTGCGACAAAACTTTACCGGAATGCTTATCTAGCCAACCAGAAGCTTCAGGGAGAGTTTCGCACTATTTCGTGCTCAAATGAAAACTTACTATAAATAGTAACCTCACATAAATGCAAGGTTGAGACATCATTTTTCCCAACAAATCTCCCACTTGTCGAACACCTTGCATGAGCGGAAGGGAATGTCAACACAATGAATCAATTGCTAGGGGCCATAAGGCCCATAGACTCTGAACACCATCTGAACTTTTCTGTGCTCACAGCCTTAGTTAAAGCATCTGCAACATTCATCAAAGTTTCCACCTTAACCAGCTTCACCCTACCATCTTCGACCATATCTCTAACAAAATGATACTGAATATCAATATCTTTGGTCGGGGCATGAAATGTCGGGTTCTTAGCTAGGCTAATTGCACTCTGACTGTCACAGTAAACTGTCACTGTACCTTGTTTTATTCTAATATCCGAACACAGTCTCTTAAGCCAAATGGCCTCTTTACAAGCATGAGTAGCTGCCATATACTCTGCTTCAGTAGTGGATAAAGCAACCACAGCCTGTCGCTTACTCATCCAACTAATTGCACCACCAAACAAAGTAAACACATAAGCACTGGTGGATCTTCTGCTATCAATATCACCTGCCCAATCTGAATCCACATAACCATGGATATCAAGGGAAGTCATGTCTCCAACTGAATTACCATGATAACACAAAGAATACTCTGAAGTACCCTTCAAATATCTGAAGACTCTTTTGACTGCATCCCAATGAACTCTACCAGGATTATACATATATCTAGAAAGTACTCCCACTGCTTGGGCAATGTCTGGTCTAGTACAGACCATAGCATACATCAAGCTTCCAACCGCACTTTGGTAAGGCACTCTGCTCATGTCTTCCATCTCCAATGGGGATGTAGGACAATCTGAAATAGATAGTTTCATTCCAACTGTAAAAGGAACACTCAATGGTCTACAATTCTGCATGTTGAACCTCTGTAACACTGAATTCACATACTTACTCTGGCCTAGCCATAGCTTTCTGTTCACCCTATCTCTTCTAATTTCCATCCCAAGGATGTGCTTTGCTGCACCAAGATCTTTCATTTCAAATTTAGCAGCGAGCTGAGACTTCAGTTCTGAAATCATACCTTTCCCTTTACCAATGAATAACATATCATCAACATACAATGCAATGAATAAGAAATGATCACCATAAGATTTATAATAAACACAGTGATCTGATTTAGAACGTTCAAATCCCAAACTCAACACATATGTATCAAATTTCTGGTACCACATCCTAGGACTTTGTTTGAGGCCATACAATGATTTCTTCAATTTACAGACCAAATTTCTTTTGCCTTTCACCACATAGTGCTCTGGCTGTGTCATATAAATATCTTCCTCCAAATCACCATGAAGGAAAGCAGTTTTCACATCCATTTGCTCAACCTCTAAATCATAAGCAGTAGTAATAGAAAGCAAAAATCTAATAGACGTCATTTTTGCAACAAGAGAAAATATCTCACCGTAATCAACACCCTCAACCTGAGAGTAGCCTTTTCCAACTAACCTTGCTTTATACTTCTCAATGCTTCCATCTGAACCAATCTTTTTCTTGAACACCCATTTACAACCAACAGGTTTTCGTCCTTCAGGCAATGGTACAAGATCCCATGTATCATTCTTTTTCAAAGCTGCCATTTCTTCCTCCATAGCAATCTTCCAGGATTCTGCATCATTCATACCTAATGCCTCTTCTACAAATTTTGGTTCATCCACACTAGTATTCAGAGCAAAAATACATCTCCAATCATCAGGTGAATACCTTTCAGGTGGTTTTCTATGTCTTTTAGACCTTCAAACAAGCTGAGTTGGAGGTTCTTCCTCCTCTTCTGAAGATTCAGAGCTAGACGAGCTCTCCTCAAATTCTTGCCTATCTAGGGGTCTCGATTCAACTCTTTCAGGTGTAGAAGGAAGTTGAATCACATCTTCTTTTTTAGTCTGTTCTGGCTGCAATGTAACAGAAGGAGACTTAATTTCTCTAAAAATAACACTTCTACTGTGAATTACCTTTTGTGCAACAGGATCCCAAAGCTTGTATCCTTTCACACCATAACTATACTCGATGAAGATACATTTCATAGCCTTGTTCTCCAACTTTGTTCGCTTCTCCTTTGGCACATGTGCATATGCCTCGCAACCAAAAACTCTAAGATGTCTCAATGAAGGCTTGTGACCTGACCATGCTTCCATAGGCATTTTATCAACAAGAGCTGATGTAGGAGACCTGTTAATCAGGTAGCAAGCAGTGGCAACAGCTTCAGCCCAAAACTTTTGTTCGAGACCAGCACCACTCAACATACTCCTAGCCTTCTCCATCAGTGTCCTGTTCATTCTTTCTGCAACTCCATTCTGCTGTGGAGAATACGGAGTTGTCTTCTGCCTGTTAATTCCACAGTCTTTACAGAATCTATCAAAATCATTAGAGCAAAACTCACCGCCATTATCAGTTCTCAAACATTTTATTTTCTTTCCAGTTTGCAACTCAACCATTGCTTTAAATTCTTTAAAACGACTAAAAACTTCAGATTTACTCTTTAGAAAATATACCCATGTCTTTCTACTAAAATCATCAATAAATGAAACATAATATGTGGATTTTCCAATCGAAGAGACATCTACTGGACCAAACACATCAGAATGGATAAGGTCCAAAACACCACAAGTTTTATGAGAACTCGAGTAAAACTGAACGCGGTTTTGTTTTCCATAAATGCAATGCTCACAGAAATCAAAGTCAAGATTACAATCATTCAAACCTTCAACAAGATTTTTATTTTTCAAGGTCCTTAGACCCTTTTCTCCAATGTGGCCAAGGCTCTGGTGCCATAACATAGTCTTTTCTGCAGGTAACTTTGCTTCAGACGAAAGTGCACCCTTAGGTACCCGAAAACCATTTCCATCTGCTGAAGGTGAAACCTTCAAATCTTCCAGTGAGGTATCCACAGATTTACTTTTTACAGAAGTGCTATTACACTCAACAGTGTATGCTTCAAGCTTATACAAAGTTCCAAACCTGACACCTCTAGCAACTACCATAGCACCCTTAATCATCTTACATCCTGTTTCAGAAAAGACTACCTGCACACCTGCATCTATTAGTTTGCTCACAGATAACAGGTTTCGTTTTAATCCAGGGATATGCAGCACACCATTAATTCCTTTTATTCTACCATCAGAAAACCTGATTCTAACTTTACCTCGACCAACAATGTTTAGATGTGAATCATCACCCAAGTACACCTTATCTCCATTAAATCCTTCATATTCAGAAAACCAATCTCTATTGGAAGTCACATGAAAATATGCACCTGAGTCAATTAGCCAGGCATCATTACCTGTATGAGTCGCCAAAGCCGCAATAAATGCATCGCCGTCTTCCTTGTCAGACTCAGAATCAGAATCGAACTTTTTCTTTTTCTTCTTCTTTTCTTCTTTGCAGTCCTTACAGATGTGACCCGGTTTACCGCAATTCCAGCAAATGACTTTGGACTTTCCAGGAGATTTCGATCTCCCTTTGGATTTGGACTTGCCGCGCTTCTCATTCTTCTTGCCTTTCTCCTTAGGTCTTCCACGAACGGTTAGGGCTTCCTTTGAACTGATGGATACCTTCCTTCGCATCGCTTCACCGAGTAGGGCACCCACCACGTCTTCAGATTTCAAAACAACAGAAGTACTACCGATAGCCATAACAAGAGAATCCCACGAATCAGGCAAAGAACAAAGCAAGATCTGACATTTCTCCTCCTCATCCATCTTAACACCGACGGATACTAATTGAGCCACAATCATATTGAATGCTTCTAGGTGGTTTGCAATTCGTCCACCCTCTTCCATCTTCAAGGAATACAATTTCTTTCTTAAGAAAATTTGATTTAATAAAGATTTCACTTGATACATCTCACCAAGCTTAGTCCATAGCTTCTTTGCAGAGTTTTCTTCATGGACATTGATTAGAATAGAGTCTGCCAGGCACAGTCTGATTAGACCCTTGGCTTTTCGGTCCATAACATCATACTGAGCTGCTACAGTAGGATCTGAGGGTCTTTGGACATTCGCATCAACAGCATCCCAAAGATCTCGATCTATTAGCAGATCTTCCATCTTCAGCTTCCACATCTCAAAATTACTTCCATTAAATTTCTCCACCTGTATTCTCCCTGACGAACTCGCCATCTGAATATTCCTGCAACAAGATCAAAAAGTGTCTTCTGCACAAGCTCCCACTCAAATCTGGATTAGTTCAAAAAAACCCAACTGCCCACAATTGAAACCAAAGGTGATCAAGCTCTGATACCACTTGTAAGGAAGTTAAGTAGCGGAAACAACTTCCTACGCTAACCTTGAGAGGAGGGTAATGCAAAACTTTTTCAGATCATTACAACAGTTACAGAAAATAGAAATAGATATAATAGCATTCATACCACAACACAATGATTTACGTGGGGAAAACCCTTTCGGGAGAAAAACCCCACCCTCCAAAAGCAGCTCAATATTTTATTCAGCAATAAAAAACAGATTACAAAATACTTGCAGAGCAAGCTCTTCGCAGGAGTACCACTAATCAGAGATTCAGAGGCAACTCAATAGCCATAAGACTCTTACACACAACCTCTATCTCACACACCTCATAAATAGGAGATACAATACAGGAAACCATCAAACGGTATTACAAAACCATGGGCTAAAACCACCCAATAAGGTGTAGCCGACCTTATCTCCCTTCTAGATGCCCTATGACATGTTAAAGCACACATCAACATGTGTCGCTCCCTTTTACAGCTCATTTATGTATCCGATACAAATTATTTTTCCTATTTCAGGAGTACAAACTTCCGGAGGCCATAACTTGAGAACCGGGTGTCCGATTGATGAACCGTTTGAAGCGTCGGAAAGCTCGCGAAGTGCTCTATCACCTCGTAACCTGCTTCGCTGGTTATGGCCATTTTTCAGGGCGTTTCGGAGCCTCTAAATTCTCCAAAATTAAGTTTAAATATTTTATTGCACCCCTCCAAGACGGAAACTTTAATATCTTCAAAACTAGCTGTGACCTTGCGACGAAACTTTACCGGAATGCTTATCTAGCCAACCAGAAGCTTCAGGGAGAGTTTCGCACTATTTCGTGCTCAAATGAAAACTTACTATAAATAGTAACCTCACATAAATGCAAGGTTGAGACACCATTTTTCCCAACACTTTTCCTATCTCAAGATCAATGATGCCAGTTGTGGTGAATATGCTTTACAAGGAACCCTTGTAGTGGGTGCACTACTCTTAGATCCTCATACTCATGGGAAACCTACCAAAGAGTAGAAGAAGTGTGTAGGGGAAAAAGTGAGACTAAACAAACAAGCCCTAATCCCACTCTCATGTACACACTATGGAATATGAAAGAGCTTAGGGAGGTAACACACTTTGGCTACTTCTTGTGAGGAAGAGAGAGCCAAGGATTACCTCTTAGGGTTTCTATTCCTTTTTTGCAAATGAGGGGAAGAAGTGATGCAAAAGTGCAGATTTGAATAACTTAACCTAGAATGCAAGTGTACACAAGTAACCTTAATATGAGAATACATAATTGAGAACAACTGATATGCTAATGAAAGTATAGATTAGGAGACAAATTCAGAGGTGTACCTGTGCAAAAAATTTGAGCCAAAATGTCTGGGACCATAGTGTTGTGCCCCTGTCCTGATTTTGCAAACTGAAAGCTGTACCTGACAGACTGGGATCTGAGGACTCTGAACTGCTGATCTGCCAAATTGTGCTAAAAACAAGGAGGACCAGGGTGCCACACCCCTATCTTGGACAACACCATGGCACCACACCCCTGTCCTAGGGGTTTCTATCCAAATCTGACCCTCGAAACAGTTTATGTGCTCTGTCGGTCTTGAAACTTGCAGACGCTCTCATCCTGAATATGCACTTATACCTGAAAATAGGGTTTTGGGTGGCTATGTAGGGTTTTGCCTTAGTCAAACCCCTATTTTGGTGATTTCTACCTCAACAAATAGCTGATTTGTATAGTAAAATAGTGCGTGTAATAACCTTGTGTGTGTGCAAGATCCTAGGATGAGAGTAAACAATATGGAGCAACCCTAAAGAGTAAACCCTAATTGCTTGTAGTTGACAAAGTAAATGCTCTAAATCAATGACGCAAAGTGATCTACAGATATAAATTAAGTAAAATTGATGTAATGAATTTCATACAAAGACATAGAAACAACATGAAACCATACCCAGCCCCAAGGGAGAGGTACAAGCCAATCTTCAGTCAGTGATCTCCTATTGCTTTCCTATATCACCAAAAGCCCCAAATTGATGAAAGAATGCTTGATGAATGCTTGATAGGTGTTGTTGAATATTGTTGAATACTCCAAAGACCTTCTCTTTCACTATATAGAAGGCTCCTTGTGATCGCTCCAAAATATTTTTTCTAGATTTAATTCCTTAGACCTTCAAATGAAGAAAGAGAGCTCTTATGTATGAAACCCTAGATCTTAATTTTGTCTTTAGGCTGACCTAGGATTTGAATTTTCAGCCAATTTTTTGGGGTTAAGTATTATAATATCATATAATTGTGCTCCCAAAATTTTGGGAAAAATGTCGGGGAACAAGTGCAAAGTGCACTCGGTCTGATCAACTTTTCACCAAAATTTTAGGACTATTAGATATGATGATATTAGAGTGAATCCCAAAGTTACAGCTGACTCTGAGATGTTTTGATATGCAAAATAGGGTCTTAACAATCAAAATAGGACATAATTAGGGTTTATGATTAAATGATTTATTGAAGGAATAAAATGAAAAGGGGCACGCTTAGGGTAAAGGGCCCAACTTTATAATGTATGTAGTGATGAAATATGGATTTAGATTTAATTAAATTGATTAATTAAATCTTAAAGGAGATTAGAAATGAAAAATGCAAAACACACTAAGGCGGGTGCTAAACCAAGCGTGGAATTGTACCACCCTAGCAAGAGTGTACAATTTATGACACCACAAGAAGAAAGAACCTATGGTTAGGATGTGTGGTTCTACTACATTCCAATATCATGGTGAACTTAATCATGAGATTATAGAAGGATATATCAACCAATGGCTCTTCAGAGATGTTGTTATGGACAATGATACCCACCTAAATAATTTCAAAGAAAAATACTTAGTATCTCACAAATTGGGTACTAAGAAATGGATTACCAAGACAGAGGATTGGGGCTGGAAGAACATGGAATCAAAAGACCGGTTGACATAGTTCCTAATCTGCACCATCAAGGGCTTGATTTTGGACATTCCTCTCATGAAGCCTCAACTTCGACATGCACTTATAAAAACAATAAAAATGTTTTGGCATATATCAGAGACATACTTGAGGAGGTTGTAAAACAAGCATACGACGATATGGATAGCTCCTCGAGCTTTGGCACATCCATCCTCTTTGACATGTCTATTCTCTTAATTTACCTTCCACTTCACCATCTTGAACTCATTAATTGGGGCCAAACTATTGCACACCATGATACATTCCATAATGATGTAACGCTCCTACACTTCTTAGAGGCAACTAAGTGTGCATCATACTATCATCCAACTCAAAACGCAGTATACAAACTGGACCCTCAAGGCTACTTTAGGGAATAGGGGATCCTTAAACAAAAAAGTGAAAAATAAATAAAAGATCAAGTGTTTACTAGTGAAAGCCTTTCTAAGGCACCTGTAGATCCTAAAAAAGTAAAAATAAAGGGTGTATCTTTCGGTGAAAACCTATTTGAGGTGCTAGAAGATGACGATTCCCCTCTTCCTCTCATCGACATACAGGTTCCTAATAAATCACCCATTCTCATTGATGATACAAGAGAAGTTAATTTGGGTACTGCAGAAAACCGAATCACTTATGTGGTAACTTCCTTGTTTGACGAAGAATTTCAAGTTTTCTTCCAAATCCTTCACAAGTGGCCCATCAAATTTGCATGGTATTATGTAAACATTCCTGGGCTCGATCCTAAGCTTGTAGTAAATCACTTGGCCATTGATCCAAATGTCAAACTTGTTAAGCAAAAGCTCAAAAAAATGCATTCTTGAATTGCACTGTTGGTCAAAGTAGAGCTGGAAAAAATGTTGGAAGTCAAGTTCATCTGACCAATTGATTATTCAAAATTAATTTCTAACATGGTACTTGTTTCTAAACCTAGTGTGGCTATCCGAGTCTGTACCGATTTCAGAGATCTTATTAAAGCTCGTCCCAAAGATAATTTTCCACTCCCCAATATTGATATTCTTGTGGATTTGACAATGAGTAATGAAATTCTTTCCTTTATGGATGATTTTTTAGGGTATAATCAGATAAAAATTGTAGAAGATGATCAACATAAAACAACATTTACCACTCTGTGGGACACTTTTTATTATCGGGTCATGCCCTTTGGTCTCAAGCATGCAGGCACTACATATCATTGTACCATGACAATAGTATTCCATGACCTTATGCATAAGATAATGGAGGATTATTTAGATGATATACTAGGCACATGAAAAAGTAGAGCAGAACATCCAACTGTCCTTGAACATATCTTTGAATGCCTGGCTAAGTACAAGTTACGCCTTAATCCTTAAAAAAGTTTTTAGGGTCACATTAGGTAAAATCCTAGGCTTCATAGTTTCTAGGCATGGCATAGAAGTTGATCCTAAGAAAGTCAAAGCGATAGTAAAAATGCCTCCTAAAATATTGAAGAATCTATGTAGTCTCCAAGAAAAATTATAGTCTATCGAGCCCTTTATTGCTCAACTTGTAGATAAATGCTAGCCATTTACACATATCCTCAAAAAAGGTACATAGTTTAAGTGAGATTCCCATTGTTAGCAATCATTTGATAAAATAAAATAATATCTAGCTCATTCCCTAGTGTTGATGCCACCAATTCTAGGGTGGCCATTCCTTCTATATATCTCAGTTACTCTAGTTGTAGAGGGAGCACTCTTTTCCCAACATGATGATCAGGGGAAAGAACATGCCATTTATTACATCGGCCAAACATTAGTGGGATATGAGCTAAATTACTCACATATGAAAAAATCATATTTAGATGTTATCTTTTGTTTGCAAAAGTTCCAACACGACATGCTAAGTCATACTATTAAACTCATTTGTAAGATTGATCCTCTAAAGTATTTATTATCAAAGATAACCCTTACTGGTCGTATGGCTAAATGGGTCATTGTTGCTCAACGAATGTGATATCCAATATGTAGATAAAAAGGCCATTAAAGGACAAGTTATTGCAGACCAACTAGTAGAAACACCCCTAATGGATACTCATACATTAATTGCACAATTTTCGGATGAATATATTTATGAAATCACACCAAAATCTCCCTGAAAAATTTATTTTGATGGTTCACATACACATAATGGATCAGGAGAAGGGTTCCTATTTGTGACTCCACAAGGGGATCTCATTCCCAAATTATTCAAGTTGTCTTTCCCATGTACCAATAATATTGCTAAGTATGAAGGTCTTATCACTAGTCTCAAGAGAACTATTCGATGGAATATTGTGGGTATCCTTGTTTACAAGGATTCACGATTGGTTGTTAAATAGGTGAATGATGAATTCCAAACTAAGGATGACAAACTCTTGCCATGCAAAAGAATGGTTGATGATCTCAAGAATAACTTTCAAAACATTATCTTTAATTAGATCCCCAGGGCATAAAATAAGGTAGTCGATGGGATGGCCACTATTGGTTGATTTCTTGCAATGGAGTTAGATAGTCCTAAATATAAGTTCTTGGTCAAACAACTTCTCCAGCTAGCTTTTGAAACATCACATACAAATATGGTGTGCAATATTATTGGTCCTCAATCACCCTGGTACCATGATATTTATGCCTACCTTAAGGATGGTACCCTTCCACCCAACATATTTGTTATGCTTTTCATACTCACCCCCTCCATTTCATGCCTAGAAATATGGGTCTCTCCCTTTTTCTTTTTATTTTGTTTTCCTTCTGTTTTGTCTCCCTTTTGTGTTTCTTGTCTTGTCACTCTAGAGTTTTGGGTCCCCAAAACTCTGGAGTGTGCTCTCGCCTTTCGGCCTTTTTCGTGCACTTTAGAATCCTAGAATCCTGGGATCCCTAAGTGTGTTTGTTTGCCTTTTTTCCTTTTTGTTTCATTTTGGTTTTGGAGTTTTGGGTTCCCAAAACCTTGAGGTGGTTTTTGTTCTCTTCCTTTTGGGACCTTGGGATTCCAGAACTTTGAGGTTTCCTTTTTGTTTGGCTACTTGCAGACCTCAAAGCCCCAGAATCCCAAAACTCTGAAGTCTTCCATGTTGTTGTGTCCTCTTTGCTTGATGGAGTTAGTGTCTTGGGTTTCTGAGATCCCAAGCCATCTTTGTTTTTTTCCTTTCCCGAGCCCCGAAACTCCATAATTCCAGAAGCTTGGGCTCTCTTTGTCGCCTTTCTTTTTGTTGTCTCTTTGGAGTCTCGGGACTCTAAAGTTGTGATGGTTACATCTCTTCACATCTTGGAACACCGAAGTGTGTTGTGTCTCAATTGTGCAATTGTCGGGGGTATAAATACCCCCTTCCTAGGCTCTTCTTTTCTCATTTTTAGGTCTCTTTAGAGCCCCTTATTCTCTAGCTATTCGATGATATTTTATGACACGCTTTATCTTCTCTCTCCCTCCCTTCTCTAGGTAGGTCATTCTCCTTCATGCCTTTGTGTTTTCACATTTTCTTCTTTGTTTCATTTTTCCTTTGTTTTTCGCCTTTAGCTTAGGGTTTCCCATTTTTTTAAAAATAAGTCGGTGTTTGACAATTTGGCCCTCTCTTTTCTTTGGTTTTGGGATCTCAGGAACCTGAGATCTTGACCCCTTGGCTTGTTTTTTATTGCTCCCCTCGAAACCCTGGGTTCTCAAGATTCCAAAGAGGGAGGTCTTGCTCCTTCGGAACCCCAAGTTCTCGGGATCCCGATGGTGTCACCCTTGAGCAAATCCTTTGCTACTTCACTCCAGAACTCTAGGTTCCTGGGATTCTGGAATGTGTTTCGGTTTGCCCTTGTTACACTTTCAAACCTTGGTTTCTTGAGATTATGAAGTTCCCTTTGAGCTTCCTTGATGATGCCTCTGAAACTTCGGGTTCCCAAAACTTTGGAGGCTGACCCTTGACGATTCTGACCCCCCTTTTGCCTTTCGGGATATTGGGATCCTGGAATGACGATTTTTTGACACTTCTCACTTTGAAACCTCGGGAACTTGGGATCCCAAAGTAAGTTTGGTTTAAAGTTTTTGTAACTCTGGAACCCTAGGATCCTAAAGTCATGCTGCTTTTTCTAAAGGTTTCTTTTGAACTCTGAACCCTAGGATTCTGGAGTTCAGTGCTTTTGAAAATAACATCTAAGGCATTAATTCTGCAATTTATTTTGGCAATTAAAGAGATCTTATGGAAGCTGTAGCAACCCCAAGGAAGAAGATCAAGAATGAAGTTAGGCTTGAAAAGAACCCTATCAACATGAAATATCAATATCAAGGCCTGAAAAGAATGAACTGGAGGTAATCAGAAAGGAGGTATCTAGCCCTGATCCTAATGCAACATATTGAAGAATTAGACAATCGAGACTTGTTGAAGCAACCATTTTTCCCCAAGCATTTCAATCTTTAGAATTAATATTAGTAGTGGCTCAACATTATAACAAAGACACTAGGAAATATGTAGAAAGTAAAGGTAATGTGGTAGTAGATCTACCACCTAAAATGCTTGCCATGACCTTTCGTATCCTACAGTATGATAAGGCTCTACAGGCAACTAAAGAGGAAGCCATTCAAATCGTTAACAAAAATATTTCAAATAACATGCAAAATATAAATGAGGCATGACTTAAGGAATCAAGGAAATCAAGCCTCAAGGCTACATATAACATCCTAATAATTGATTTCAAGGATTCCCTGTGTGATCTCATCATCATGCTTAATAGAGCCTTTGGTAAAGAAGACTGCAGGCACTACCATTTATGGATGTACCACTATATTCACACCATCCTCAAGGGAAAGGAATACTTGGATTGGGCATAGATCATATCAAACAACATCCATGAGAAAATGTGCAATGTACTGTATATTAAGAAGCTATTTATGACTTCTTATGTGATTTGGGTAGAAGCCAAGAGTGGAATTTACCCAAGATTAAACACTATGGGTAGATTGGGAGAAGGGCCAGGAGATAAGAAAGTTTGGGAGTTCTATACTCAATTGCCTATTCACTAGGCTAAAAACCATTTTAAGAGAATCAATGATACCTTTATATATGCAATTATCTACTGACTGAAAAGTGATTTAGAGATACTGACTGTCCCTTGATGCAATAAAATTAATCCAAGAATGGGGAACTTGGTTCATTTAGAACCAACGCTCTAGTTACATCCGCTTGAGTAGATTCACAAGCAACCCCTTCCGTCTCTCTCATTATTATAGAAACAAGATTATTATTCTGGAGTATGCAAGGCAAATAGTAGGGGTCCAATCCCTCATGACCCTGAAGCACAAGACAAGAGGAACATTCTTGATTGTCCTTGAACACTACAAATGCCACAATTTGCAGATGGCTAAAACCACCATTTAGGGCTTGCAAGATTTATTCCTTAAAGAGTTTGATTATGCTCGACCAAGATATGATTCATTTAGAAAACTCAAAGGAATGATGTAGGTAGCTTATGAAGGGCATATACCAGCTTTGGAGGAATTTTAGGCAGGAATGCAGGATAGCTTCGAGGCTAGGCAAAGAGGATTTTACATGTTATTAACAACCCAAATGAGAGAATTTGACCTTGAGGATAATATTCCTAAGGATTTTAGAGATAACAGAGAGCTACTGGACCTGACATACAAGGAGATGCACGTAGACCAAAGGCTGCTTTCACAAATAAGATGGTTAGAAAAAGAAAAAGTGAAAATTGAGATGTCTTTGAGCAGATCATTGCAAGAAGCGGACAATGGTTAAATCTTAGGCTTTGATTGAGAACCAAAAGAGAGAAGAAGAAAGGAAAGGCAATTGGAAATACCTAATCAAAGGCCACCAAGGAATATATAAGGATAACAAGATTAGAATCAAGGAAAAATAACCCAGTGGACCAAGAAGTTCCCATGCCTACCAACATAAAAGAAGAATTGATTAAACAACTAGATGCAAAGATGAAGGAGTCTGAACTCTTAATGACATTGTACCTGCAATTGGCATTACTCTGGGAGAGGGCACATCACAAGGATGAGATGTTGAACAACCTGCCCCATCTACTCAAATCCTTATGGCACCCACAAAGACAACTCTTGAGTGGGTGACTATACATAAAATTGAATTAGATTCAGATGAGAATGATGAGCCTATTGCGACAATAGCTCATAAAAAAGAAAGAAAATCTCATGCAAAGGAAAGATACCTCATTGAAAGATCTAGGAGGAGCTGTGTTAGAACAAGTAACTTCTAGTCCATAAGATGAGCATCCCACTCAAACATTTGCTGATGAGACTAACAAGAAAATAATTGAGGTTACTCAAACACAGGTATATGATGTACAAGTGGAAACCATGGAGGTTGATGATCAAGATGAGTGCCTGGTGCTGACACCATAGGGTCAAGAACAACTCCTCAAGTAGTGGGAGGGAGGACAATAAAAACAACAAGATGAAGAAAATAAAGTGGCCTTAGAACATGAAGTAGGTGAAAATTTGGTGGAGTTTTTTAAACATCAGCAACAAGACTTTGAGAAAGCGCTACAAGCAATCCTTGCACAAAAACTTTTGCAACCTCCACCATAACATGAAGAATATACATGACAACTACATGATTAGCATTGAGAGGTAAGTAATGAGAAACACCAAGAGATGGATAAAGAACAAGAGCAATCATCGAAAGTCCATGTGGTAATTGCTCAAGTTACCACCCAAGTATAACAACAAGATGATAGTCTATTGCAATGGCTCAACTTTAGCTTTCAAAAGAAGAAAAAGATTGTCCTTCCAAGTATCACCTTGTAAGAAGCAGCTGTCAAGTCACCAAAAAGGATAAAAAAAACTAAAACTCTACACCACCTCTCAAGAAGTGACTCCGAGGATATTCTAGCTGGTATTGCCGCTCCCATACAAGGCATAGAAGGAGAAGGCCAAGATTCTCTAAAGTATCAAATCTCTCAAGTAAGCCTTGGGAAACAAACCAAATGGGGAGAAATAGCCTCCTTGGATGCTTCCATAGCTAGTATAAAGACAAGGATAGAGAAGGAGCATAAATCCAAGAAAGAGGTCAAGGTTCAGCTGCAACAATATAGACAACTTCTCATGGAGATGGAGAGACTATTTAATTTGAGGCCTAGAGATGCTTGACCCTCTACATGGCATTGTATGCAATCAGGAAAAAGGCAACCATTCTTGATACCTGGGTTGGAGATCAATTGAGTCAAGTAAGAATGTTCCTCCAAGACACTATGGACATCTACAAGGACGCTCACCTCATTGAAAGAGGTATGATCCTATGCACCACCCAATGGAAGGCTCAATCTACCAATGTTGCAAATTAGGTTAGGGTGTTGATTAAGATTAAAGATCTGGGTGAGGAGGTGATTAAGAAGTAATACCTATTAGGAGGAGAAGACGTTAGTGTTCTACAAGCCTCTATCGGCGCTTTGGAATTCAAGAGAGATACCGTGAACCAATGTAGAGCCAAAGTGCTAGAAGAGCATCTACCTCTCTTAAGATTCCTTGATGAATATGAGCAATATGTGGTAAGGGTCTTGGGTAAACATGGGTTGGAAGTCCTCTAAATAGGCTCACTCAACTAAGAGGAAGTGCAAAAGTAGTGGGATGCATGCAAGTCTAAAAACTTCTCTCTAACCATTGAGTTCAATACTGATGTTATGGAAAGATACATGTACCTCATCCTCCAATATTACCAAGCAACTCAAACAATAGATAGCCTGATTGGTAGAGTGGAGGAATTGAGATAAAGTCTAAGGGTTGCCAAGTTTTGCATTAAGTACTTGCTAGACCCACCACAAGCCTCAATTGATTGTTACTTAGGAAACTATCCTAGCTACAAGCGGTGCAGGAAGTGAGAAAGCATATCACTCTTAGTGTACTCCCAGTTCTAGCAAGCAGAGTAATGACTCATGGGGATGGGACACACAATTTTGATAGCAGTTCACCCAAGCACATGTTCAACATGTACCATGCCACCAAGCCCAAGCTGCACTCCAGTTGGATGAAACTGTTATGACAATCAGTGGGTGCTCATTGTTTAGTGTCAGTTGAATGAGGTTCAAAATCAGTGAATTACATGTCAACTACAACATCCACCATTTTGTAACTGGGTCATAGGGATAATTCATTCCTAGAGTATACAAAGTAATATACTATAAATGTGATGAATCGGGTCATTTTGAGGGTCCAAAAATTGCAGATTGGAAGCCACAGTTAGGAATTTATTTATAGTATTTACATTTCTAGTTTTAAATTTTAATCAGTTCTTATTGGTACCTATTATTTCCTTAATTAATCAATGCAAGTTGTTTCATGGATCCCATGTTTCATGATCTTTGTTGATTGAAGTTGGTATTTCTTTGATTTGATATCTTCTTTCATTTTGGATAGCATAGTTGTTCTAATTAATGTGGGTTTTATGATTATGATATGCAAAAATGTTAGTCAACTCTTTTTTTATTCAAGATCATAGACCTTTCATGTGGAAAGAAAGTCTCACTTGTTGGTATCTAGTTTGTTATTGCCAATATATGTTCATCTTAAGTATTCCTTTCAAGTTTAACAATCTTGCATGGTTATGTTTGTTTCTTCTACACACCCTATCTCTTTTGCATTTTGTTTCTAAGTGGATCTACGTAAGTCTCTTCTGCAACCAACATACCACCTTGATTGAACAAGTCACATAGGCCCTAAATTATCCCTGCATAGTTGTGACCCAACGAATAGGGCCTTGGAAAGTGAGGATTTTGTAATCTTTACTCTTTTTTAGGAGAATCTCTACTTCACAAAGCTTGCATGTTAGGTGAGTATAAAAGGCCCATAAACAATATCCTAAAATGATCGTCAACACCTCATCTGTCATTTTTCTTGATTTATACTTATGGGAGATAATTTATATCATCACGACTATCATGACATTCTTGCTAGATGTTTAGATTCTAATGAAGCTAACCTTTTGATGAAATAAGTGCACGTCAGAACTTGTGGTGCTCATATGAGTGAATACGTTCTTGCTAAATAACTCTTGAGAGTAGGATACTACTAGCCCACAATGGAGCATGACTATTGTGAATTTGATAATAGATGTTTGCCTTGTCAGCAAAACATAAACCTAATTCATGTTCTAGCACAAGAAATTTGCAACCTATCACAACACCATGGCCTTTTTCTACATGGAGCCTTGACCTTGTTGGTAAGATTCATCCTCCTTCTTTAGATGGACATAAGTTCATCATTGCAACCACTGCGTATTTTACCAAGTGTGTTGAAGCTATCCTTCTCACTCTTACCACTAGTGTCCAAGTGTTTAAATTTATCCTATATCATTTCCTTTGCCACTATGGAGTTCCCTCTACCATTATTACTGATAATAGAATCCATTTTAAGAACCAACATATGCGTGATCTCTGTTCCACATTTCATATGTAGCACCGTTGGTCCACCCCATATTATCCACAAGGCAATGGATAGGCTGAGGCAACCAATGAAACCTTGTTACAAAAAGGTTGTCAATGAAACTGATCATGCTTGGCATCTCCATCTTAATCCTACCCTTTGGGCATATCGTACTAGTATCCAAACTCCCACTAGAGCCATGCCATACTCCCTTGTCTATGTAGAAGTTGTCTTACCAATTGAGGTCAAGTTACCATCCTTACACATATCCTTGAAAGATTTTGTTTTTGATGAGCATTATAGGATGGCAAGGCTAGCTCAATTGGATCTCCTTGATGAACAACGTTAGAAATCATATGATCATTTAAAAATATATCAAATGAGGCTCAAGAAGTAATATTCAAAAGAAAATTCATCCTTGTGAATTTGATGTGGGTGATCTAGTGCTTGGAGAAAATCCACGAAATCAGTAGGACAAAGAAAAGAAAGGAAAATTTGAAGTCAATTGGTTGGGCCTATACATAGTCACAACAAAATATGGTTTAGGGACCTATCAACTATCCACTTCAGAAGGGGAACCTCTCAATGATCCCCTAAATATCTTGCATCTGAAGGGATTATATGCCTAATCCATGGCAGTGTACCATTCTAAAATAAAAAAATCCCAAAGAAAAAGAAATCGTTCTATGGTGAAAACTACTTCTGGTGGCACCTTGGACATGCATATATGGTGAAAACTTGGAAACACACACTATACATAAGGGCAATTTCATTATCCTTTTGATTCTCTCATCCACCTCATCCTGGCATAGTATCTTTCGTTACTCGCCTCCATCAATATTGCTTCTACCATTACTTGCTTCTATCCTTCACTATTCACATCTCCTCTTCCTTGATTCACATCCATTTGCTTTGTCTTGAATTTCTCCTTTTGAGTTTCTATGTAGTCATCTTTTGTTCATAGTGGCTTGTGTATAGTGTTCTCTTTGGTCCTTTGTACAATGTTGGTTTTGTCCTGTATAGGTTTTTGAGTTAGTTAGGTGTAGGTATGCCTTGTATATAGGGTTGTGCGTTGTGAATATGTGGTTGGTTGCGTTGTTAAGATCATATCCTATTCACTAGGTCTAGAACAATTATCCTCAAGTCTCATCGATCCCTCATCTAGTCATTAGTTTGCGCAGGATGTATCCTTCCTCTAGTCAGACAACATCAAATCCTCATCTGTTACTCCTCTTTTTGGAAAAAGATATCCAAGACACTTGTGTTGGTTTTGATTCTTTTTTATCTTTTGAGAACGTTTTTCTTGTATCCTCTTAGTCACCATGATCCCAAATATCATGATTTGCTAGGAATAACAAAACAAGGGATTTGGTCTTTGATGGTTTCTATTTTTGGGCTGGTGCATTTTTAATGTGTCTTTGGTTGTACCCTCATGAGGTCTCAGTTATCTCATGTTAAATTGGGGCATGTCTCTTTGCTTGTGGTTTCTCTAGCATCTTTTCCTGCAAAGTTCTTTGTAACTCTGTGTGGTGCTAAACTAACCATTTATGTCTATTTATTTGAGTTAGTCTATGCATTGGTTGTGAAATTCACCTTGGTTATTTGTACCCTGGTGCATCACATACAATGATAAAACAAATAAGTGCTTGCTATGATGGAAATTTGTGCCAAATATTCTCACGCTCCATGATCATTTCATGCATTGCATTCATCCACATTTTCTTGTTCATCTTCTTTTATAGCTCCATGCTTCGTCTGGAATTGTGCATTGCACCCTGGTCTTTCCTTTTCTTCACTTTTGGGTAGTGTATTTTGGTTGAGCGAATCCTAGAGAGCCTACATTCATGCCACATCGTAGCTACATGTAGTCCCACACCTACATCCATTTTTTGTATCAACATCGGTGTTTCGCTTTACATCCTATATCATAAGTAGGTTAGTCCACAAATCCATCATTTATGCACTTTGGTCATGTCATAGTACATGCATACAAACATACCAAAATCATAATCATATGACATATGAATCATATCCTGCATCAACGACAAGTTAGGATAACATAAATCATCACATCTTGCATCACAAGTCTGTCAGTACATGTCATGCATCTCATATAATAATCCCAACATATAACATATACAATTTTTCATACACATCACATCTTGCATCACAAACATTTTAGGGCATCATACCATATGCATCCATACATCCATCATGATCCTTCCATGCATACATCATAAAACACATAAAAATCTAGACAATCCATCTAAATGTTCATTCTGTATATCATAAAAAATATATCTGAATGTATGTACGTGTGTCTCATATCAAGATATGTACATAATTGTACATCCAAGAATGAAAGAACAATAAGATACTTCAGTATATCAATACATCAATGAATGACTATGATAATATGTCATTGGATGACTAAAGAATAATGGAATATGTGTATTTGGAATCTAAAGAAAATCTATATAGATTATTTGCATCTTTGCATATCTATCTACATCAATATTCGAGAGTTGCTCTAAAAAATGCTATCCCTGTGGCCTACTTGACTACTCTATAGTCTCTTTGTTCTCTACCCATCAAGAGGTGTTCCTATCCTTGACTCCCTTGTTGGAAAGAGACACTATTATGGAAGAGATAAGTTATTAAGGATTGTTTAGGGGTTGTGTTGACTCTAAATTTTGCTTTGGGGACAAACAACCTTATGGGAAATTCAGTGTTGGGGGACCGACTCGCACAAAGAAACACTGAATGACCTCCAGAGTTGAGAAGCCGACTCTTCCTTGAGTTTTGAGGAAAGGGAGAGGAAACAAATACTTTTTAAGAAAATGAGATGCTAAATACTTAGGCGTTGCGCCATATCATTAATAGTAAATGAACCAACAGAAATCAAAGAATATTTGCAACTTCTGTAAGCATATGAGCCAAAGACGTAATCAAAACTACAACCAAATTTGCCTGAAAACATAAGGGACACATTCATCATGCATTCACTAGATAACAAGTATAGAAAAACATAGTTTAATCAGTGAAGTCTTAGACAAAATATTCCCAAAGTTTGTCAGAATTTTCAACAACAATAGCACAGAAAACACTATAAATAGTAAGCCAAGAAAGACATCATAAAGGCCACAGGCACAATCTGAATAATCTTCTTATAGCAAATCCCAAATAGTTTTTTAAGGCTGGAAACGGAAGAAAACTCCTACTTAGCAAATTAGACCGTTCTTCTTCTTCTCTAAGAAAATCTCCGCTTAAATACACCACTGCTTCTAAAAACAGCTCTCCTAAAAATCCAAAACTGGCACAACCTCCTTGGAACAGAAAAACATGGCATGTCACAACAGAGGCCGCACCAAACAAAACAAATCCTGCAACTCAAACTTTTCCTTTAACGGCCTGGAGGTTACCCAGAATTGAATTGATTTTGTCAGAAGAGAAAGGACTGCGGAAAAGGGGACTGCTACGAGGAAACCGTTTGCAAACTGCTCAAATGAGTGGGCCCACCCAAAAGAATAGTAAATGAGCATTGCCATTTGTTATTCCCGCTCTGCTTAAAAAATAGGACACCAAAGAAGAACCGAGGGAGCAATGTCGGGCCACCAAGTGTCACGCACGTTCATCCCTGCTAGCTAAAGAGAAAAACAACAATCACAACCAGGTCTGCCAAGAACTTACATTGGGGAAAATAAAGGTGAACATTTCCTAGTGACTATCGGGGGCGTTTCTACCTGCGAAAATAGAAGAACCCAAAATTATTGGTTCGAAGACCAAACCTCAACCCACAACAGGGTGAAAAAGATCAAAAACTTGCTTCAAGGGCAGTCATTCATCTTCTGAGAGCATAACTTGCGCTTCCAACTCTTGGAAATATTGCTCTAGGCAAATTACTTCATCCAGGGGTAGACGTACAGGTTCATCTTGGACCTGGTTCAAGAGAGAAGAGAGCTGAGCTAGAGGATGCAAAAAACCTTCCACTCCATTCACTGAAATAGGGCTTCCTAGCCGTTGCAAAAAAACTCTGTCCTTCTATAAAATCTCAATTTGCTGCAATACTTATTCAATCCGTAGCATAGAACCATCCATAGGGAAAGGAGAAGGTAAGCCTAGAGAAACAAATTTCTCGACACGCCACTTAATGTCTAGTACTGAAAATTGCAAAGGCACCAGAGCAGCTGACACTTGCATAATTATCCTGTGGCGATTTATGAAGATATTAGTCCTTTTGATCAATTGCGTGTGATCTGCAATCCCTTTCTCCCTAAGTTCCTCCTCTAGAGCGGAATAAAACAACTAAATAAGAGTCTGGGATATTGGGAATTTTGGACTGATGATAAGCATAGAATTATTTATAAGGTGCTCAACCTCAGCACAAAGGGATTGCGCATCACTGAGAAATCTTAACACCGGCTACAAAGATGGGTAGAGCTGCTTTACCTTTTCCCAATGAGAAACATACAACTCCGTCAGTATGGTGGAGAAGTCTGGGGCAATCGGCTGAGGGGGTGGGATGTTCATCAATCGAGATATCTCATTATCTTTCCCAACTGTTTCCTGCTGGAGCTACTGGATTTTGTTTTGTTCAATAGCCACCTAATTTTCCAAAGCTAAGATTTTTACTTCTCCGATCCTGATAGTCTATTGCAACTGCAATGTATGATTCTGCTCCTGCTGTAGAAGAGTTTCCAATTCTGAAACATGTTTACCGGATTGCTCGAGAATTACTTCTTTTGTTTTCAGTTTGGCTTCAAAAGTCATCCTCTCATCCGTCCGTGACACTTGGGCTTCACTTAGTTGATGGGCATAACCTTCTTTGATAAGGATTTCTTCGCACAATTGCATCTGAACCTGGATGACATCCTTGGAAGCGGTCTTCAGTCTTTGTATCTCAGAATCTTTATCTTGCGCTTCCTTCAGGGCTACATTTTTTGTCACTTCCTGACCTTTTAGCTGGGAACCAACACTGTTGAGGGCCGACTGCAACTTTCCTTTTTCTGTGTTTGCTTGAGCTAGCAGGCTTTGTAGACAATTGATCTTTGATACCCGAACCTTATCTTCCTTCCTTTACTGGGAAAGAGAATCGCGGAGACTAGCGTTTTTCGCTTGGAGCTTTTCTAAATGACTCTTCTTCTTAATAAAGTCTATGGACACTGCTTTAGAAGTTTCTTTCATCATCCCAACCTTATCAGATGTCGTGGTGCTTTGCAGACTAATGCCCATTGCTTGTAACTCATAATCATCAGGCCTCATCTGGGATTCTGGCTTGTCAACCTTGGGAACTAGATTTGCAAAGTAAAGGCAATCTCTTTGCTCACTGAAATGGGTCTACAGGCAAGGATGAGCGCGACGAGCACCTTCCTTCTCCTTCCTCTTATTTGCCTTATTCAAACCAACAGTTTGATCATAAACAACCTGTTGTTGGAAACTATCCGGGTGATCGATGGCTTGACCTGTGAAAACTACACTAGGAGGGACAACAAAAGGGAAATGTGAACAAGGGGGGCAGCAAAGAAAGATTGGACCAGATGAGTCACCGCCAGCGGGGAAAATAATGGGACAAAAGGGGAACTCACTAATGGGAAGGAACTGACGGACACCGCAACCATACTCTAGGGGGAAAACTCTTCGAAACCTAGCCTGCCTGACACAGGGACCACTTCTGATGTGGGCGACTGAGAAGTTGTAGGTATGGGGGTTCCGACCAAGAGAGGAGCGGAAGTCCATGCAAGCACATCTTGGGGATTAATTATCATGCCCGCAGGGGCCAACGTAAGAGCAGTAGGGACTGAGGTTTGAATGATAGGTGTGAGAGCAGCTGCAAGAACATCTGAAGAATGGGAAGAAGGGAAAAAGGGACGTACCTGATCGGCTGAAGGCTGCAGTGACTGAAGATCCGTTGATGCTATCATTGATATATTAGGTGCAATATCTTCTGACCCACTGAGATATGGCTTCTTCTTTGGGGGGCCCTCAGAGGACTGCTTCTCAGACTGCCTCTTACTAGACTACGAACGAGGTCCGCGAGTTGCATTGTCTAGAGAAGGAGTGATTTATGGCTCTTGCTCCTGCCCTTCGATACTTATAATCCCAACTTCCTGCTGAGCAGCCATCTCGGGAGATGAGTCCCCGCACAAGGAACTGTCACCTGTCTCATCGTTAGATTTATTACTTTACTCCATTCCTGCTCGAAACGCTCATCCAGGTGTGCGTTTCCAAGGCTAGCTCTAAGCTGATTCACTTCCTGATGATAGACCCAAAAATTTTCCCTTTTCTTTTTGGGTCAAGATAAAGCTTTCATGCTTTATAACAACGCCCGAGAAATTGGCTTCGCGGGGCTGACTCTTTGCACTGGGGAATAAAATTTTAACCACGAGGGGCGATCCAAAATAGGAAAATCATCGGGACCCACATATTTGCTTGGGTTGTCAACTCGAGGGTTGGTACGTTCCGCCCATGAGTCTCGAGGCTCATGCTTCACAACGTTTTTCCTTTTGTTTAAGTAGCCATCAGGGTCGTAACTCCACAGGTCATCAATTACTATGAAACCCAGCTGCACCAGCTTTGACATTAGGGTTTCCTTGGCTACCTTTCTTCTTACTAGGGTAATTAGGCCAATGTCCTTGTTATCCTCTATGATGGAAGTATCGTGCTTCCTAGCTCTAATTGCTTGCTTGACCCTTACCAGCTGCCTTGCCATTTCCAGAGCTAGGGTTCTGTCAGTCACATGAGTAGGTAGCCGGAATGGCTCTTCAGAGAAACCATGCATGTGGATGAAAGAGAAATCTGGGCCCACAAACCAGTCGCAAAAAGGGCGTTCATTCTACATCCAGTTCATTTGGACCTGTGAGAAACGAGTGAGAGGCTCATTGAGAATCACTCCAAAATCTTTGAGTACAAGAGCCAAGAACAAGTCAGAAAATTGATAGGAGTTATAAGAGGCCAGGAACAGAGGCGTCCAACAAGATACTGGAAATACACTTCCCGTCTCATCAAAAGTGGACAAGCACATGAACTGTGCAAAAAAAGCTTCATTCTGATGTAGAAGTAGGTGCACCAATACTGAAGAGAACCTAAAATGTCGTAGCTATTGGAATTCGGATAACTGCTTGACCATGGCCTTAGCGATAGTCACGGAGAAGTCGAAGTGAAAAGGTTCCCTTTGCTTCCTGCATTTAAAAAGAAAGCCCATCATGGAAGTTGTGATATTTCGGTCACTATCATGACCACACAACCAAGCTAGGGTAGATGAAATATCTCTAAGGTCCTCTTGTTTCAGATCTCTATATGACAAAGGGAACTTTGGAGGCCCTGCTGATAAACTCCGGTTGAGGGCATTCTGACAGAAAGTTAATGCATCTCTCTTGGTGCTCCAAAATTCCTCCATGGATCTCTCTGAGAAAACCTCAGTATTCTCCAAGATTGGGGAGCAGAGCATTTCCCTAATGGCCTCTTGAGATATGATCAGTTTCAAGTGCGAGCCACTGACAGAAAATGAGTTAGGATCAAAAGCCTCTGCACAGACAACTACAAGTTCAGGATAGTAGGGAACTGCGAGGACTAAAGATTGGGGAGCACCACTCTTCCAAAAATGCACCATGATGGAATGAGGGTCATTTCTATGATGCAACATCCTTGAACAAGCAACCTCTCTGAGGTTTTTGGGCTGCTTTCGGATCTCAAGCTCGTAGATGTTTTCTAAGGAATCCAGAACAACCGACGGGTTTCGGGTCGTTGCTTTCTTTTTGGCCTTTGTCTTTGGATAATCCTTCTTTGGTGGGATGGCATGAGAATAGTAAGATAGTTCCTCGAAAATATCAACCCAAAAATCTCTAGGAGCGGCTTTCACGGATGAAGCCTCTGAATCCATCAAGGCGACAATCAGACTTTCCTGGACTGCTATCAGATTGGAGATTGAGAATGGAAACCTGCACGTCGTCTTCTGGCCTAACTCCTTGGAAACAAAATGAATAGATTAATGACCGGGAGAAACTTTGAGTTTTTAAATGCATGACATGCCTTGTTTTTCATGAAAGTTAAGGCTCGGCTGACATGCGCACCAACTAAAATGCCACTGCAATCAACTTCCATGAATGAGGGGAGTCGTCATTCCCACTTTCCCAAAAACTACTTGATTGTGATGGCATTCTTCAAGAAAAGTACCTTGGGCCAAATCTTTCTTTAATCAAAGAGATCAGCTAGGGATAATGGCCGCGTGAGCCGAAACAGGCTGGCGGAGCTGGCTCATTTAAGGGGGGGTATACCTGAAAGTACGTATGGCTCTTTGTTTCCATTCATTCTTTTTTTGAAGTGACTGACTAGACGCCGATATCTTGGAAATAATCTTATTCGCATGACGTGAATTAATAGAGGTGTGACAGAGACATTAAAATGGGGCAAGGGTGAGTTCAAGTTGCCGATTGCTTATCTGCCAAGATTTTTGCTATAAATATGTCTTTTCAGAGATTTTTTTATCACAATGCAAGCTATAACGGTGGAGTTTATGAAGAAATGGATACTCCAGTTCGGCTCGTCAACAGAAGGGCGTAAGTCACTTTCCTAGGGAATATATTAGATCAGAGACTGCAAGGGATGACAAGAAGGAAAAATCCATTAATAATTGTTGCCATCAAATGGGTACTTGGAGAAGATTTCATTGGCAATCCAGACTGATACCAGGTGAATATAGATATCTGCTTGCGCTTTGTGGCTCCTCTGCTGGACTGCGACCAATCTAGGCTACTGACCACGCAACTGACGCAAGCCCTCTTTCCTTTAGACTATCTGGGGGGCCTTGAAGATGTAGTTGCGTATCATGTACCTTTCCTCGGGCTCCTTGTGGCATTTGACTTAGAGCGCTTCATCTTTCAGAATGAAGAAGTGAGGTGGCGTCCACTTATTAATGGCTTGAAAACCACATCGCTGTCCTCCCACAGGTACCGTGCCGAGCTAGCTGCCGAGTTTCTTTTGCGAGTGCATATGATGGTCCCTATTCTGGAAGGCACAAAATGGTATACTAGTTTCAGGGACTATATCTTCCCAAGAGTCCTATTGCTTGATTAGCCTCCTAACCTGGTGGTTATATTCATGCAGTGGGAGCCTGAGAGTTCTTCTGGTTCAAAATGGCTAGGAGAAGAAGGGGACTTTGATACTGAGGAGGAGGATACTGAGACTAGCCTCTAAGTCCTTGGCAAAGCGTGACTTGTGCTGGAACTGATAGATGTAAACAAGATAAAGGTCGAGGGCCCACACATTTTATAATAGTACGAGAAAGACTTAATATAATGATTTTGCTTTTTCTTTATCTAGTCTCTCTTTCTTTTTGGCACTAAGCTGAAAATAATTAAAATAAATACACACCACACATATGCACATAATATACACTATTTACATGGAAAAGGGGAAGGACCCTTAATAATAAGGCTTAAGATGAAAACCGTTAATCGGGATGGAGAAAGAGTCTCCATTCATGTCCTCTAACTCAAAGGCGTTGAAACCTTTACATCCTATGATGTGGAAAGGACCCTCCCATAGGCAGTCAAACTTGGTGTGCTGACCTGGCTTTGCCGTTCTCTCATTGTACTTTAGAACAAGGTCTCCGAGGGCAAATATAACATCAGAGCTCTTTTTATTATCGAACCATCTTTTTATGACCTTTTGCCTATCCTGGAGAGTTGTGAAGGCGACCTCCCTTTCTTCCTCTAACTCCATAATCTCTGCTAGCCTTACAGCCATCGAGCCATTTTCGGCGATATCCATAGAATTTAGCAACTATAACGCCGAGATTTCCAGTGATAGAGGAAAAAATGTGTCTTTCTCGTATACCAGCTTGTACGGGGAACTCTTGAGGATCTACTTGGGTGTTATGCGGTTGGCCCATAATACACTCGTCAGGTGATGGTGCCACTCCCTCTTATATTCCGCGCCTATCCTCTTAATAAGTTGGATCAGGTTCTTGTTAGTAGATTCTGCCAGACCGTTCCCTTGGGGGTAATAGTTAGAGGAGGTTTTGAGATAAATACCTCTGCTAAGAGTGAACTGCGTGATCCGCGAGCCAGTGAATGCACTAGTGTTATCAGATATAACGGTTTTTGGGGGACCGTACCAGTAAGTCAGCTCTTCCAAAAAAGATAGCACCTTGTTTTCAGATGAATTCCATAGGGGAACGACTTCAGACCATCTAGTGAAATAGTCTGTGGTGGTCAGGATCCATTTATGTCCGATTGAGCTTGGGGGATTGATCATTCCAACAAAATCGATTTCCCATTGAGAAAAAGGTTTTTCAACTGACACAGGCCTGAGCGGCATGGCCGCTTTCTGACCCCTCCCCATGTAATATTGACATTCTTTACATCCTCTTACTAGAGCGTGTACATCTTTGAACATGGATGGCCAAAAGTATCCAGCTTGAGTAATTTTGATTGCAGTTGTTGGGGCGGAGAAATTACCTCCCAAGGGGTCATAGTGAAATTCTTGGAGAATTTTATCAGCTTGGCCTTGATCTACACATCAGAGTAGGACTCCGTCGAAATTCCTTTTGAAAAGAATTTCATTTATGAGGCGAAAACTGCTATTTTGGAGTCGGTAGAATCTCCTCTTGGTCGGAGGGAAATTTTCAGGAAAGGTCCTTGTCTTCATGAAATTTTTCCTTTTGTCAGTCCAATTTTCACTGGGGGTGTCGGGCATAAACATAACCGTCTCTTCTGGGAGGGTTTCGAAGACACAGGATTCATCATCTTGCACTATATACTCACATAAACCTCTCTTGTGGGCTAGCTTTGTGGGCCTGATGTCAACTTCTAGGATCTTAGTGATCCAATTCGCTCTTTTTTCTGTGATGTCACCCTCCATAATGTATTCTCTTACTGCGGGGTGAGCTACATGCACTGTGGTCTTGTTGCAGGCAATGAAATGCCAGAATTTTTTCAGTCCTTTTATGATAGTTAAGGCTTGTTTTTTCACAAAGTTATAGTGGAGCTCATAATCTTTGAGAGTTTTTGAATGGAAGGCGATAGGGTGCTCTCCTCCTTTTTGGGTGTCTTTTTGAGGTAGGACCATGGCAATACTATGCTGACCGGAATAGACATACATTATGAAATCTTTTGACATGTCTGGATTAGATAATACTGGGGCTGAACAGATGGCATGCTTTATTTGGTTGAAGGCATTTTTGGCTTCAACGATCCATTTGAAATGTACATTCTTCTTAAGCATGAGGGTGATAGGTCTTATTATCCCAGCGAAGTCGAAAATGAAACGACTGACAAAATTAACTTTTCCCAAAAATGACTGCAGTCCCTTTTTGTTGACTGGAAGGGGGAGCTCTTTGATAGCCTTGACCTGATCAGGGTTGATAGAGATGCCTTCTTTAGAAACTATATGTCCCAGCAACTTCCCTTGGGGAACCCCAAAAATACACTTTTTTGGGTTCAAGGAGATCCCAAATTCCAGACATTTTTGCAGGACTAACTCGAGATGATCGAAATGATCCTCCTGGTGTTTAGAAAACATGGTTAGGTCATCTAAATATATTAAGATAATCTTATTTATTAGCTCTTTGAAAGCCAGATCCATGGCCCTTTGGAAAGTGGCCCCAGCGTTTGACAAGCCGAAGGGCATCTTTTGATATGCAAACATCTCCCACTTGGTGGTAAAAGTGGTCTTGTGTTGATCCTCCATTTTGACACTTACCTGATTATATCTTGAGAAACCATCGAGCATAGAAAACATTTCTGATCCAGCTATAGTGCTTAATAATTGCTCCATTGACGACAGGGGATAATGATCCTCGAGCGATGTGCGATTCATGTCTCGAAAGTCCACACAGAGCTGAATGTCTCCATTCTTTTTCCTCACTGGGACTAGATTGGATACCCATGTACTGCATTTTATAGGATAAATAATCCTTGAATCGATCAGTTTCTTCAACTCCTGAGCCATGAGGGATTCGATCTTAGGATTAATAGGCCTCTATTTTTGTCAGACTGGCTTAGCTTCATTTGTGAGTTCGATGGTGTGCTGAATGACGCTGGGATCGTAACCTTTTAGATCATCATAAGACCAAGCCATGATGCCTTCATATTCATCACAATATCAAGCCAATTTCGCCCTGTCTTCGACGGAAACACCTTTGCCTACTTTGAGGATTCTTCTGTGTCCCACTGACATTTCAGTGTAATCTCCTTTGTCTGCTATGAGCTTTCATTTATCCTTCTTAACATCCTCATGATCAAACAAATTCTCCAAGGTGATCAGACCATTGGGGAGCTTGTTGGATTTTAGCTGGATAATCTAGTCTCCGTAAGCCTCTTTAATCCTAGGTTGCAGGTGATCGACAAATTATCTCAAGCTTTGAATAAATAGAGCAATCTACTCATCGCATTCAAATACCTATCAATATTTATTATTATCAAGAATAGCCAGGCAGACCACCATATTGACTGCTGAATTGCCGACCAAGAGGTCTACAACTGGATCAAAATGAGTCCCTATGTTTGCCATGTGATCAGCTTCGGTATTTAGTGTCCGGGGAATGCTGGTGATATTGAAAGCATAAAAAATTTCTATTAAATCCCAAACTCTAGAGCGGTAGGATCTCATATGGATGTACTTGGCACTAGATATCCCTCGAACTTGATGTACTACTAGTTCGGAATCACCGAAAACTTTAAGCTTCTTGATGCCCATTTTTTCTGCCATGTCCAGGCCTTGAATTAGCCCTTCATATTTTGCTTCATTATTCAAACATGCAAACTGTAATTGGAAAGACCTTCAGATCAGATCGCCCACCGGAGGGGTGAGACAAACTCTGGCCCCAAAGCCCATTTTGCATTTGGCGCCATCAAAGTGTAGGGTCCATAGTGTCAAAAATAGCCGATCTTTGGAGAAAGGATCTTTGGTGAGTTTTGGGATTGGCTGATCCTCTTCAAAAATGCAATAAGTTCCTAGGCCGGTGGCATGGTAATTAGAGAAGGGATCAGAGTTTATGAACTCATGTAGGAAGGCTTCTTGTTTGGGTGGGATTTCCCCGGTCACTTCTTCGTCTTCTAACAGTTCTACCACCTTTCGCTCATTATGGGTTATAGAGGTGTGAGTAGGCTCAAAATTAATCAAGGCTTGGTCAGCTATATGCTTGGCATGAAGAGGTTCTGAAAGGATCTTCATCTTAGCACCGTGTTGGGTATGGAGAATCAAGTGGGACCAATCCAAGGACATATACCCTCCTATTTTAGCAGTGAAGTCTCGAGACAAACAGAGTCCAAAGACGGGAGGGATTTCGATGACCACTACTTCTTGGGATACTATTATACTTGGACATGTAAATAAGGTCAACGGGAGGCTTTTGATGAGACCTATCATCTAGACTTTGTTCCCGTCGAGCTGCATTACCCCTTTACTTAAAGGGTCATACTTAATGTTTAATATTTCAGCAATCTGCTTAGGCATGATCGTGGTGCTAGCACCAGATTCTATCATGGAGTTATGCAAAAGTTTGTTTCCAACTATTAGGGTGAGGTAAAAAGGATTTGGTTTAGGTTTACCTTCTCCTTGTGTAGTGGAGGGTGAGCCTTCATTTGTCAAAGCAGCAGGGGAGCATGCCTTGTTAACTATTGAGTGGCGATCCATTCCATTCGTCTGAGAGGGTGGCGGAGCTACCGCGACTGTATCTTTTTTATCATGGGACAATGTCTCCCTTAGCCAGCTTTTCTGCTCTGGTACACTGAGGAGGTCCCAAAGAGAGACATGGGCTGGAGCTTTCTTCAACTGATCTACTACATCCAATGCTGGGGGCATGGAAACTCTAGGCTCTTTCGGTTTGTAAGGGATGAATTCCTTCCTGGGATAGGCGAAAACAATGACTGGTGATTCCAGAGGTTTGTTTACGAGTATTGACCTTATATTACTGGCATCCTCCTCGGTCAAACACCTTTTAGAGTGAAGGTTGTAGTCTAAATGCACCATAGGGGTCCCATTTTTTGAAGCTCTTTTCTCAATAGTTAGTACTGTATCGTCATCCTGCATCCATGAAAAAAGTGCGTGGTCAGGGGCGATTTCCGCTTCTTGTTGTAATGACATTCATTGCATCTGAGCAACAAAAGCCGCATTATCCATACCTGGGGATGTATATGCAGATTCATTTGGTATTATACCTGAGTTCCTTTGTTCCGCGACCTTTTGTTGCAGATTACCCCTTGGGAAATTCTTCGGGGTGTGAGCATTGTTACATGGAAAACACCAAGAATTGGCATCATCCATGAAATTATTCTAACCCACAGTCAATTCTCTACCGCCATTCGGGTGGATGGCCTGTAATGGATTAGGGACGGGGACTATTTGGCCATTTGGCGGGGTATTTTTCTCAGCCCGATAATTAGGATGTTGATAGGGGGGTCTGTTTCCTTGGAAATTTTGCTGAAAAGAAGGTTTGGTAGGAGAGACCTGAGCCCTTTTTAGGTTGATGATTTCATTAGAGAAATATCTTAAGAGATTTTTCATATCATTGACCTTAGCAGCCAGAGAGGCAGAATGGGCGGTATTTTGAGGAGTGGGGAACAAATACATAGATTATGGAGCAGAAGTGCTCAGGGTGGCTTCCTCCATTACTTGGGTAGACATTTCAGGGAATACTGACCTTGTAGGGCAAGGTGCGATCTTTCCAGCATCGATAAGGTTATTTTCAGCTTGAACCGCTAAGTCGAAAGCTTGCGGAAGAGTGTTACCCCCTAAGGATTGGATCATTACTGATATATTAGAATTGAAAGCTTTTAGATAAAATACGAAGGCCATATCTGTCGAGGGGTGAGCGGAAAATGGTATCCTTTGCCAGGTTCATTGGAATCTCAGGTTGAAATCAGTTAAGGCCTCCGTGGGAGCTCTTTTGATCGTAATGAGTTGGTGCATGAGGGATGATCTGTTAGCTTTGTCTGAGAATCTCTGAAAGAAGTGATCTCCCAACTGATCCCAGTCCCTATGGTACTAAGGCCTAGAGATGTAAACCAGTCCAGAGCTTTTCCTTTGAAAGAAACTATGAGCAACCGCAAAGCCACGTTTTGCTCAGTGATGCCGTGTACGGTACAAATAGTAGCTACATCCTGCAGATGTTCTCTAGGGGTTTTGTGACATTCTCCCATGAATTTGGGAACAACTTTTAGTGCAGCTATCAGAATGGCTCCCCAAACTACGGGTGGAACTGGAGGGATGAGAGGGCTGCCATTGTCCCAGGTCACAAAATTTCGGGGGGGAATTTGGGCCATTGTAGGGTATATGATGGTGGGGGAACCCTGTGGAAGTGAAACGGAGGCGGAATGGATGGTCACCAATGGAGGGAAAAGAAGATGGGGATTTAGGGCCGTTTGACTCCTGGTGACGTGCCTATGACTCATAAACTAGCTGGGATGCATTTTTTTTTAATTTTTAAAGGTAATGGTCCCACTGGGTGTGCCAGAAAAAGAACCGTTGACTCTAAATTTTGCTTTGGGGACAAACAACCTTATGAGAAATTCAGTGTTGGGGGACCGAATCACACAAAGAAACACTGAATGACCTCCGGAGTTGAGAAGCCGACTATTCCTTGAGTTTTGAGGAAAGGGAGAGGAAACAAATACTTTTTAAGAAAATGAGATGCTAAATACTTAGGCGATGCACCATATCATTAATAGGAAATGAACCAACAAAAATCAAAGAATATTTGCAACTTCTGTAAGCATCTGAGCCAAAGACATAATCAAAACTACAACCAAATTTGCCTGAAAACATAAGGGACACATTCATTATGCATTCACTAGATAACAAGTATAGAAAAACATAGTTTAATCAATGAAGTCTTAGACATAGTTTAATTAGTGAAGTCTTAGACAAAATATTCCCAAAGTTTGTCAGAATTTTCAACAACAATAGCACAAAAAACACTATAAATAGTAAGCCAAGAAAGACATCATAAAGGCCACAGACACAATCTGAATAATCTTCTTATAGCAAATCCCAAATAGTTTTTTAAGGCTGGAAACGAAAGAAAACTCCTACTTAGCAAATTAGACCGTTCTTCTTCTTCTCTAAGAAAATCCTCTCTTAAATACACCATTGCTTCTAAAAATAACTCTCTTGAAAATCCAAAACTGGCACAACCTCCTTGGAACAAAAAAACATGGCGTGTCACAACAGAGGCCACACCCAGCAAAACAAACCATGCAACTCAAACTTTTCCTTTAACGACCTGGAGGTTACCCAGAACTGAATTGATTCTGTCAGAAGAGAAAGGACTGCGGAAAAGGGGACTGCTACGAGGAAACCGCTTGCAAATTGTGCAAACGAGTGGGTCCACCCAGAAGAATAGTAAATGAGCATTGCCATTTGTCATCCCCATGCTGCTTTAAAAATGGGACACCAAAGAAGAACCGAGGGAGCAACGTCGGGCCACCAAGTGTCACGCACGCTCATCCCTGCTGGCTAAAGAGAAAAACAACAATCACAACCGGGCCCGCCAATAACTTACATCGGGGAAAATAAAGATGAACAGGTTGTTCATTGATGGCAAATTAGATTAGAAGCGTCATCTGGTATATACAAATTCATTCTATCGGAAGTTTTGCTTAAGTCTGGAAGGTGGAACACAATATTTGGAAAAGTATGAGTACATTGAGTAGAACTCAATTTTGGGTGCACATTTTTGTTTGCGGTGGAAGAGGTACTCAATTTGTTGGTTGGAATTGTTTAGTCCACAATCCTAGCCTTCGATATTGATTCTAGTGCAAGTTCGATGATCTGGTATCCGATATTTCAGGAAGAATAAGGTTATTGTTGTGTAATGTGTTATGCAGAATCTTTGGCATGATTTTATTGATTGGTGGCTTGTTCAAGGTTGTTGTGCTGACTTGTTTGAGGTCTATTATCAATTTGTTTTGGTTCGCTCGTGGATTGGTAATCGGATTGAGCCAACTTCTTGTTACACATTTCATATTTTTGGAGCCAACATGTTGGTGACCTAAATCATGTGATGCAGATATATAAGACCAATCTATATGAGAATTTTGCTTTATGATAGTGGTGTGCAAAGATTGTATGAGCATCTATGCACAATTTCACATGCGCTATCCTTGGATTTATGCTTCAGTATATGATAGAGCAGAGCAAAATAGAGCAGTGTGCTAGAACAGTAGAAGAAGACTCTTTGTGCTTAACCAAAATTGTATTTTGGCATTTGTAGATGCTATTAATCAGTTCAAAAAATTATTTATCATTTGTAATCATTTGTATGATAGTGATTCCTCTAGGGGTTGTAGCCCTATCTTTTGTAATTCAACGACAAGCTCTAGGCAGTGTGCCTGAATGCATGTGCATTGCCCTTGTAATATTATTATACTCCTAATAATAGTATTATAATATTGTGGGTCTCAATCCCATCATGGTTTTTCCCTTTCCGGGTTTTCACGTAAAAAATCTGGTGTTGTAGCGTCCTAAAATTGCGACACTTGCAATTTCGACTGCATTTCGGTCTTCACGATGGCGACGCAACACGCAACCTGAATGGAGACCCCGAAACTTGCTCACGACACTGAAAACTGCATTTTTCAAGCACCCTGGCCTGAACCTCCTTGCACCCTGCTGTCCCGGGAGGTGGGACCAGAGCGCCCAGCGCCCTGGTCCCCAGGACCATGGCGCCCAGCGCCCTGGTCCCTAGGTCCTATTTTGGGCCCGGTCTCCTAAGGGGTCTCGGGTCTTTTTGTTTGCAATTTGGAAATTAACTTTCCTGGTCGGCCTAAGTCGGGAAAATCAGTCTATCAGCCCTAAATGACAAGTATATAAACTAAATTTTTCTCTCTCATTTGGCATGAGGAGGATATATGAAAAAGCGTGGAAATTATATTCAAGCATTCAAGCATTCCTTCAAGCAATTGATCATTTCAAGTCTCCATTCAAGGCTAAGTGTTGCATTCAAGTCAAGGATTCAACCATTGAAGAGGAGATCACATACTACATGCTACACCATACAACATACAACATCTATACCTTCGCACATAAGGATACAAACATCCTTAGAACAAGGTATTAGTACTTGTTTTACAGTCATTTACATTTACAACACTTGCTCATTTCTTGGTTAATTCCAAAACCGGGGTTTGACCTAAAGGCAAACCCCTAATCCCTAACCCCCCAATCGTCTTCGCTTTTCTGTGTGTAGGTTGCAGGTACGCGGCTGAAATTGAAGATCTGGAATCCTTGTGCAGAGACGAACAGATCCCCCTTCATTTCACGGATTTTTCGGAGGACCGTGGCGCCGGGTGCCATCGTCCCGACAACTTTTGCTCAAATTTGCACGACAGCGCCGTATCGACATTTTACTGCTAATTCCAGGTCCGCAGCTTCATACTGTATTCCTATCTCAGTTTATAAGCGAATCTTTATCACTTTCTATGCATGCTTAGCTTAATTCTTCTATCAACATTCTTTACAAAAGAGGGTAGCCTTGCTGTCTTAACCCTTGAAACACATTTAGCATCCAATCTTGCATTGCGTGGGATTGGATCTTGTGGGTTTCAACCCCTCTTTTAAATGTAAAGTCTCTCCCCTAAGTGAAAACCATCGAATCCTAGCGAACCTCCCTTCTCTCTCCTCGGAGTTGGAAGAGGGGAGAACAACTAGGGTTCGATCGCGATTTTCTGCTTTACATTTTGGTGAACCTGACGTGAATCGAACACGCAACCTTCTGATTTTTCATGCTTAGATCTGAAAAAATTGATTACATTTCCATGTTGATCTTTTGCAAAATTTTAGAGGTTAATTGCATAAAAACCCTAAATTTTCTTTTTAGTAATTAAACTTGTGAAATGTTTAATTATTAATGCTTGTTTCAGATCTGCCCTTCTATTACAAATTATCAATTCATATCTGTGCTTTAATTTTGAAAATTAAGTGGTTAAGTGTCAAAACCCTAATTTTTGAAACCCTCTTGATTCAACCTTTGTCCGACAATTTCACTGGTCAAAACATCTCCAAATCAGCTGTAACTTTGGATTCCGCAATAAAATCACAATATCTTTCATCCTTGAAAATTTGGAAAAAAGTTGCGAGGACCGTGGCGCCGAGCGCCATCGTCCCCGACATTTTTTTCGAAATTTCGGGAGCGAGATCTTACTGTGTTTTTCTGCTAAAATTCAGAATTTTGGCTGATTTTATCAATTATAACACCTTCAAAATTACAGTCAAATTTGGTCTTGTGATTGCTTGGATTAAGGCTTCTAAACATTTAAAAATCATTGAAATTGAAATTTTGTGTCAAAATTGTGTTCTTACTGTCCTAAATTTGAAAAGTGTGTTATCATTCATTAAAAATTTCAGTGCTTTATTCAAATTCTTGCAATTTGTGACTTTTGAAATTAAGTGCTTAATTACAACAACTTTGATTTCCGCTTTCAAAATTGAATTTTGCGTGAAATTGAGTCAATTTTCAAATTTCAAAATTTGCATTGCTCTTGACATTCCCTCTAAAATCATAAAATTCAAAATTTTAGTTTTCCTCTCTTTTTCAAAATTCAAATTTTGCATTTGTCGACAATCTTGGTAGGGTTCAATTTCGAGATTGCAACTTTAATTTGGCCTATCTACAGATCGTAAAATCACTCAATTTTTTCAGATTAGCTCTAAAATCATCATACCTTTCATCCCTGCAAATTTCGGAAAAAGTTGCAAGGACCGTGTTGCACTCCGGGCGCCACGGTCCTGGACATTTTTTCCGAAATTTCGGGAGACTGTTGTGATTGCATTTAACAGCTTAAATCCAGAAGATTGGCTGATTTTACTGAAAATTGCTACCTCTAAATTCAAAATCTTCTCTCTCTTTCTAGTGCATGAGTTTTACAACAATAAGCCCTACTTACACTATTCCCGTTAGACGAAGCCGTAGAATTAAGTCTTTCCGAGGTTTAACTACTGAGGAGATGGAACCTAATTTGAATAGCCTTTTTAACGAGGACATGGGTAATTCCTCTAATCCTCCTAATGATGAAGAAGCTCTCCATGAGGTTTCTGTAGAACAACTTTCGAAATTGGATAACCAATTTGATGATTTTCGACAATGGATGTCTCAAGAATACCCTGATAGTCAAGCTCTTCCTTTAATTGAGGGTCTAAAATGTATGCTTCAAAGTGATAAGAATGGAATTGATATTTTGCGTGGTATTGCACACATTGTGGATTCGAATGTGATGCCTATGAAGAGTTGTGCTGAAAATTTGGGTTATACACAACCTCCTACTCAAGTCAATCATGCTATTCCTTTGACAACTTCTATTGCTAGCATACCTACTTTTACATCAAACATAATGGCTACTTCTACACAAGACATTCCTCCTGTGATCACCAGTCATGGGGGCAACCCTTCTTCTTCAATTAACCCTCTTCCTTCATTCAATCTGACTTCTTCATTCATTCCTTCGATGAGTGTGCCTATTATATCACCACAAATGAACATGACGCAAGGGGGCAATTCATTTAACCATTCCATCCCTCCTTGTAGTATTCCTCCTGTCCAATCATCTCCTATGACTAATTATCATAGAGTCCCACCACCTTACTCTTTACCTTCTTTCAATAACATAACACCTCCATCTCAATCTAACACATCCAATATGAATTCTTCGACTGAAGCGACCATTAACAATCTAGCACAAACTGTCTCTTCTTTACAGCAACAAATTGCCTCTATGAATCAATCTAAGTTTAGTGTGCCCACATTTGACGTTGCGAGCCCACTTTCTCATGACATTGTTCAAGCTATCCCTCCTAAACATGTTGAAATCCCGCATTTGGAACTTTATAATGGTAAAGGAGATCCTCTAACACATGTTAAGACTTTTCAAACAATATGTACCGATTTTGCTTATGACCAAAGGTTGCTTCCAAAACTATTTACTAGAACATTAAGAGACAAAGCCCTACAATGGTATTTCTCGTTGCCTTCTTATTCTATTACTTCTTTCGAACAACTTGCAAATGCTTTCATTCAACAATTTCAAAACAATATAAGTCCTAAAGTTACTTTGATTGATTTAATGCATTGTAAACAAGGTGTTAAAGAAAAAGTGACTGATTTCATTGGTAGATATAAGCATTTGTATGCTCAAATTTCTTTTCCAGTGCCTGACAATGATATTCAAAGAATCTTTATTTCTAATTTACAAAAAGATATTCGAGACAAACTTCTGTTTTCTAAGTTTACTTCTTTCCAACAGTTGTGTGCAACTCTTCACAATTATCAACTGACTGTGAGTCAAATGGAACAATCACATCCTATGGCTCCGAGTGATAAGGGTGAGAGCAGTCAACAACCATGTGGGAAGTTTAAACCGAACAGAGATTTCATCAAATTCAATGAAAACATCATCAACAACAATGTGAATGCAGCATCAGGTGTGCCTCCTATTTCTAAATTTTTCAAGAAAGAAAGAAAGTATACTCCTTTGAATGAATCATTGCATGGTATTATGAATAAGTTATTGGAACAAAATGTGCTTACTCTTCCTTCTATAAGACAAATTGATCCTGCAAAGATTACTTCACCTTATTTTGATAACAAATCTTTTTGTCAATTTCACCGTCAGCCTGGGCATGATACTGAAAAATGTTTTTCTTTAAAGGGTAAAATTCAAGATTTGATTGATAACAATACTATCTCTATTTTTGGAGTGAATGATAAAGGCAACACATCTGTAGCTCCTCCTAACCAAAATCTTCAGATTTTCACTGATCCATTGCCTTCTCATACCTCTAATGCAATTGAGGCTAAGGATTCCTCTCTCTCATCTGATGGTCTTGTGTCTATGACTCCGAATGTGATTAACTTTGTAGAGCAGCAAGAAATCCCTAAAGAACCTTCCATCACATTTGATTCCAGTGAAACCATTAGGGCACCTGATGGTCCTTTATACATAGTTGCAAAAGTTAAGAATACACCTTGCCATGGAGTGCTTATTGATCCTTCGTGCATGATTAATGTGATTACTGAAGAATTCCTTTTTACTTTGCAATTGAATCAAGTGATATATGACAAAACAGATGTGATTGTGAAATTATTTGATGCATTTTCTTCTCCTGCAATTGGTTCTATTACATTGCCTATTGAGGTCCATAACAAATCTCTTGATGTGAACTTTTCTATTATTCCATCTGCCGAACAATTTCGTGTGAAGCTTGGCTATCCTTGGCTATCTTCCATGAAAGCTATTGCTTCTCCTATTCATAAGTGTTTGAAATTTCCCCATAATGGTGAAGTTGTTACTGTCAATCATAGTCTCTTTAAACCAGCTGAAAGAACTTCTAGCATTCCTATTGATTACTTTTGGCCTAAACAATTCCAATCTCTTCCTCCGCGAAGTGATCATCTTTTCAAATCTTATCAAAAGTGGAAAACAGATATGATCCTACCTCTAAGTGAACCTAGAACACCTAAACTTGATATTCCTATCATTCTTGAGAAGGAAGTTCTTCCTTTGAAAGATAAAACTAATGTCTTTCCTCAAGAAGATTCCCAACCCATCCCTATGGATGTGACTATGTCTATGCCTAATAAACTTCCTAAGAGTAGACCTATACCTCCTCGTCATGATGGACTTGGGCTTCTCCCTAAACCAAAAATTCCTCCTTTATATGGAGCAGTTCCTCCTCCTTCTTTTTATAGAGAGAAGAGACCTTCTTCTTCTCCTATTATCCAGCCTAAGAGACCACAACCTAAACACCCAAGTGCTAAGGATGAGAACATTCCTCCTCCTCAATCTTCTCCACTTCCTACTAAGACTAGATGAAATCGTTCTGCACGTGAACGCCGGCGAAAGCGTCGTCTTAGAGCTCAAACTTTGCAATCTCCAAAAACACCTTCAACAAGCATTATTCCATTTTCTCCTCAGCTGGACATTGAGCCTAAATCTCCTAAACATAAGATGCATGATGGTCTTGATCCTGTGCGAGTTAAAGATCCTATTTTTATAAATCTTGATGATGATATAGATGAAAATGTTATTCCTGATGAAAATGTTACTCCTCTTGCTTCTGATAGTGAATATGAACTTGTTGATATTGATAACCATTTATCTAATGAATTTTCTAAAGCACTTATCCTAGCTCCTAGACAAGAACAATGTGGCTTGGAACATGAACATAGCCCTTCTTTGGATCTTGTGATAGCTCCATCTGCTGTGTTGGATGTTCCTCCTCTGGCGTGTTCCCTGCCTTCCCAAAACATTGATCAGCAAGATCGGGGGGTAGATGACGTGCTAGACTAGTTACATTAGCATAGCAGATTCTTTCCTCCTCTCTTTCGTTACTTCTTCCATATGTTATTCTCATTCTTCTATGTATTGTCCTTAGTGTTGTTTACTTCAGGACGATGCAAAGTATTGAGATCTCTCGATCTCTCTCATGTTGACTCAAAAGACACATGTGTTCCCTTCTTCTAGGTGACCTTCCTTGATTGGGGAATGAGGAACAATTATACATACATATGATATATATACATGAATTATCATACAGCATACTGACCCCGAGGAAAGCGAAGTCACCTCGTGCTTTGTGTTTTGTGTCTATTATCCTTGGGTTTATCTCACACTGGGGGGCTAAATCCTTGCGATAACGTGCTCCTTTCCTTTCTCATTTCTTATGTGTATCACTACGTTAAAACAATCACCCCCGGTGAGGCGTGTGCGATCGCTTTAACGTAGGGGGGCATACATCCCGTTCATATCTTTTCAAGATACTTGAAAATTTCTTGGTAAATTTAGCCTTGCCTTGAAAATTTTTGATATCTTTCTTGCATGACTCATAGTGAGGGAACCTTACTACTGACAGTCATGGTTCTTCCTCGTGATCTTCCCTTTTACTTTGTCAATCAAAGTCGTAAGATCCTTAGTCCACTGGGGGCTTGGTGTATCTTGCCTCCTTGACGTGGTGAAAGTCTTTCAATATTGTTTCCTTGTACTTTACCGGAAGTATGAGCATACATACTCCCGCTAAAGTGGGGGCTAAATGTAGCATCCTAAAATTGTGACACTTGCAATTTCGACTGCATTTCGGTCTTCACGATGGCGACGCAACATGTAACCTGAATGGAGACCCCGAAACTTGCTCACGACACTGAAAACTGCATTTTTCAAGCACCCTGGCCTGAACCTCCTTGCACCCTGCTGTCCCGGGAGGTGGGACCAGAGCGCCCAGTGCCCTGGTCCTTCAGGACCAGGGCGCCCAGTGCCCTGGTCCCCAGGACCATGGCGCCCAGCGCCCTGGTCCTTGGGTCCTATTTTGGGCCCGGTCTCCTAAGGTGTCTCGGGTCTTTTTGTTTGCAATTTGGAAATTAACTTTCTTGGTCGGCCTAAGGTCGGGAAAATCAGTCTATCAGCCCTAAATGACAAGTATATAAACTACATTTTTCTCTCTCATTTGGCATGAGGAGGATATATGAAAAAGTGTGGAAATTATATTCAAGCATTCAAGCATTCAAGCATTCCTTCAAGTAATTGATCATTTCAAGTCTCCATTCAAGGCTAAGTGTTGCATTCAAGTCAAGGATTCAACCATTGAAGAGGAGATCACATACTACATGCTACAACATACAACATACAACATCTATACCTTCGCACATAAGGATACAAACATCCTTAGAACAAGGTATTAGTACTTGTTTTACAGTCATTTACATTTACAGCACTTGCTCATTTCTTGGTTAATTCCAAAACCGGGGTTTGACCTAAAGGCAAACCCCTAATCCCTAACCCCCCAATCGTCTTCGCTTTTCTATGGGTAGGTTGTAGGTACGCGGCTGAAATTGAAGATCTGGAATCCTTGTGCAGAGACGAACAGATCCCCCTTCGTTTCGCGGATTTTTCGGAGGACCGTGGCACTGGGCGCCATCGTCCTGACAACTTTTGCTCAAATTTGCACAACAGCGCCGTATCGACATTTTACTTCTAATTCCAGGTCCGCAGCTTCATACTGTATTCCTATCTCAGTTTATAAGTGAATCTTTATCACTTTCTATGCATGCTTAGCTTAATTCTTCTATCAACATTCTTTACAAAAGAGGGTAGCCTTGCTGTCTTAACCCTTGAAACACATTTAGCATCCAATCTTGCATTGCGTGGGATTGGATCTTGTGGGTTTCAACCCCTCTTTTGAATGTAAAGTCTCTCCCCTAAGTGAAAACCATCGAATCCTAGCGAACCTCCCTTCTCTCTCCTCGGAGTTGGAAGAGGGGAGAACAACTAGTGTTCGATCGCGATTTTCCGCTTTATAGGTGTTATGGTTTTTTGCTTATGCATGTTGAGTTTCTGCTCTTTACTTTTATTCATTTGCATCTGGTGGTTTAAGAATCAGTTAAAGAAATAAATTGTAGAACACTGATTCACTCCCCCCTCTCAGTGTTCATTAATTCAAAAAATTGGTATTAGAGCCTAGTTCGTCTGAGGAATTCTAACAACTTGAGGAAGATCTGGGATAGTGAAGTAATGGAATCTAGTTTACAGAAACAACTTACAGTGGCACTTGAAGATATAGATTCAAAAGAAAAGAAACAAATAGCCCGAGAAGAAATCTTGAGTGATGCTAAAGACTTCATTGATTCCTTGAAGGAGAAAGTGAAAACATCCAGAGAAAAGAGAAAGGAGCTTACAGACAAACTCAAGGAAAATGAAGACCAAAGCACTGATGACCAAGCCTTAAAAGACAAGATAGATGAATGTGAAAAACTTGCTAGAGATAATGCAGTCTTGAAGAATGAGATGCAATCCATTGTGATGAAGCTGACAAAGGAGATTGAAGATAGGAAGAAGAATGAGGAAAGATTGACTCAGTCATTAAAGGATAGATCTAATGAATGTTGTAGACTTAATCATGAAAATGACTTGTTGAAGCTTGAATTGATACAATCTAGGAATAATGAGCAAGAACTTGAAAGGAAGATCATAATTCTGAGAGATGAACTTACCACTGCTAATGAGTACAAAGAAAAATGCAATTCTAGCTCAGCTAAGCTGGATAAAATGCTGCAAAGTTAGAGGAATAAAGGTGATATGGGAGGATTTGGATTTAAGAAAGGAGAAAGCTTTGGGTCTAGTCAAAGTAATGCTAAACCTTAGAAGAAAACAAGAGATCTCTGGTAAGACAACCTAATGCTTATAAATTCAATGGTAAATTATTTGTTTGCAATAAATTTGGTCATATGGAAAGTCAATGTAGAAAAAGGGCAAATCAAAATAATTCATCATTCTCCAGACAATGTTTCAATTACAATAGATATGGTCATAAGTTAGTTGAATGAAAAAGTATGGTAAATAGGAGAAATACAAGATGCTATGCTTGTGGAAGATTTGGAAATATTGCTAATCAATGCAGATCAAAGGGAAATCAAGGCAATTCCAAGCCTAATCAAAGAAACAACATTCTTTGCTATGCTTGCAACAAATTAGGTCACATTGCTAAATTTTGCAGAAGGAAGAATATGAACAAGAATGCTCTGGTAGACAAAAACAAGTCAGATGATAAGGGCAAAGTGAAGGTTGAAGAAATTAGAGAGCAGTACAAGAAGAAATGGGTCAAGAAGGGTGATTCAGATGTAGTAAATGAGTTTGCATCTAATTTTGGTGCTAGAACCTCATTCGGTAACTAAGGCACTTAGCCTTAGGGGGAAGCTTTTCATGCAGATCCTAAAAACTCCCTATCTAGGATTTGTAATTGGCTGCGATAAGTTCTAGATGGTTGTAAATGTTTGTGTAGTCGATCCTGAAGGATCTCTATAAGACTTCATGCTAATTTGAGACTCCAAAATAATATTCATGAAATACAGAGGATCTAGAAGAGTTAGGGTTGAGCATTTATTATACCTAAAAGTTAGGTATGCGATAGATAAAAAGGTGATTTAACTCTCATTTCTCATATTGCGTTTGAAGCGAAAGAGCAGGAGAGCTTGGAGAAAAAGATTGTGTAGTGAATGCTGAGCTCTGAAGAGATTCGATGAAGATTTTTTGAGTCCGATTGAAGAATAAAAGCTATTTTTTTAGAGTTCGATAAATTTCTTTGTTCATAACCTAAAATTCAATACTGGCATCATCTGGTATGGCGACTCTATTGGTTGTTGACATAACTGATAGGGAAAGGCCAGAGTTTAAGAAACATCCTTATAAATCGATGGAAGATAATCCAAATGGAGCATTTTTCGTCCCTTCCGTATGGTGTTTTGCATGTTGAAGACATTAGGGCTTACATTCATTGTAATTTTGAAGAACTTGGGATTCCTAAAATGTTGAAACTTTACACAAAGCACATGGTAGATGGCATGGGAAACCTTAAACCCAAATTCAAATCTCTCAAGGACAAGGGTTTCATTCAATTCATGATTTTTTTGGTCTTTAACAAACCTGAATGGGTCAGATACATTCTAAGCAGAGTTCATGGCAAATTCATATGGCTTGACAAGCCACACAAGACCAAGAAGCAAGCAATCAAAGCCATGACATGCTTGAATTAAACTAGTGAAGTTCCTGACCTTACAAATGTAAAGAATCAGACGATAATGGAGGAAACTAGTTCCAAACATGATGGAATATTGATGACAATCAGTGATATTATTGAATATGATGTCAAATTTGTATCCATGGTGATGGGTTACAAATTTAATCAATCCGATATAGATAATTCAATATCCGGTATGACCATTTATGCTGCTTTTCAAATTCTCAAGGAGGACAAATCGTATGATCTATGTGAGGTGCTCTAGAGTGAGCTCTTGAACAATCTAAAGAAGATAAAGCGGGACAAGAAGCATGTATTCAGGTTTGGTACTCTGATTATTTTATTATACTTTTATTTCATGAATGAGGTCCCCAATGTAGTTAAAGTTTAATCGGCCTATGAGAGGTCAGTGGCGTTGCAGATAAAGGAAACTCTAGATGGATTAGGTGATGTACAAGATTAGAGAGATATCTTATGGGGATACTCTAAAACCTTACAAGGCATGATGTAGAGAAGGGAAATGACCCCTAAGGAAATTGTGGAGAAGTATGAAGACTCCATATGCTTCATGGTGGATACCGATCAATGCTTGATGGAGGTTGTTGAACCTAGGATGGTTTGGAGCATGCCCATGGGGTATGAGGTTGGTGGTGATATTCTTAATGCTTATGCTCAACACCTTTTGAGAAACTCAGTAGATGAGTCAGAGGAAAGGTTTGGAACTTGTAAGGAGAAAAGCTTGAGCCTGCACTCTCAGTTCACCAAACCTGGAATGAAGAGGAGAGTAAGGAAGGAAGTAGAGAAACTTGTAGAGGATATAGGAATCACAAAGGAGTTAGTTAGAAGATCCTGGGAGAGTAACATCCTGAAAGAAGAAGATATGGTGAAACCAAAGAAGACCAAGCCCAAAACTCCCTCTCTGAAGCCAAGGCAAACAAGGAAGCCAACACCTTCCTTTGGTGCTCAAAATCATGTTCCTCCACCTAAGCCTCAATAAAAACCATCTAGTAGAGCTGAGAAGAGGAAGAAAGGGAAAACTGAAAGATTTTATGTAGCATCCACTAAAAAAGAGGAGACTAAATCAGATGATGTAGTGAGGGAAGTAAAGAAGAGTTCTATTGCTGCTAGGGTTGTGAAGATGCAACCTTCCGGTGAAAGTTAGCCTAGCAAGAAGACTAGAGTTGAAGCCGATCCATCTGGTATAACTCTTAAGAAAGTCATCGAAGCAATAAAAAAACAAGGTAATCTCAAATTGATTTTCCAATTTTATGATCATTTGGATAAAAAAGGGAAGAGGTCTCTAGAAGAAGCTACTATTGTGTATTTGAATAAGTATAGCAGGGTGCTTATAGAGATTGCTTCTGAAGTTTCTAAGAGTCTATATGATATCTTGGATATGAGAAAAGAAAATGAAAGAGTAGAAGAAGAGAGAATTAGGGAGTATGATCTAGTGCAACTACCTTCGGTGATTGCTAAGATAGAAGTTGATAGAATTATTAGAGAAAATAAAGAAAGATTCAGAAGTAAAACCCGAGTAAATAAAATAATGATTGGGAAAAATGAGGATGTACATAAGGAGACTTGAGAAATTTTGAGGGAAGTAATCAAGAAGTATGAGTATGATGTAGTTCCTGAAAGGTCTTAGGAAAGTGTTCAAAAGTCTGTTCCGGAAGTCCTTGGGATGCCATCCTTAGGAGATGAACCAAAAATTGCAAAACTGGATGAACAGACAACTGAACAGGTTACTGCAGATGATATTGATAATAGTCAGTAGATTGCAGACTCCAGTGAAGCAGATTAGGATCCTCCAGTGATGAATGTTGATTCAGAAAAGAATATTGAGGAGGTTTGTGATGAGAAGGTAGAGGATGTCGAGATGGAAGAGAAGGAGCAGGATGAAGGCAAGATTGTATAGGTTATTGTGGTAAGAGACACTATGGAATCTAACAAGGGAAAGCAAATAATAAGTGACACAGATCTCATTCAAGGGCCTATCAATCTCAATTCATTATCTCCTGTGCAAGAACTCAAGTTTGCAACTCTATCCCAAGCAAAGCCTAGTGAAGACCTATTGAAGTCCCACATTGAGGACACATAGCTTATATCTTTGGCTACAAGTGTTCTTGAGAAAATTTTGTCGACATCCAAGCAAGACACACTTGACTTACCCTTCAGTAAGCTATGAAGTATTCTCAAGGTAGTAGACTCACATTTTGAATCTCTAGAGAAAGCTGTAGATGCAAAAGTTTTGAATCATTTTAATGCAATGAGATTAAGAATAGTTTTGAGAATGGTTGAAGGTGATAGGGTTAGTTTGATAACTGGTTTGAAGGGCATTCAGGAGGAATTGAACGAAGGCGAAAAAATTTACAAGTCATGTCTTCTATTGTTGAAGTTCACTATAGAGCTTGATAAGAAGATTAGAGAATGTGAAGGTCAACTGACCGGTATATCTGAGTCCTATTCACCATAGGCCATTTTTGAAAGGAATTATGAAGTTGAGGTGATGTCTTTACTTGATAAAATAAAGAGCTTGAATCAAGAGAAGGATAATATAGTTGGTAGAGTGGGAGAGCTAAGGAACTTAATCATTCCCTAGTTGGATACTCTACTGAGTAGTCAGCAGGATGCCTCGAATGCACTGAATAAGAGTGTTCCTTTAGATCTCAGAGGAGTAGAAATGCATCCATACCTATTTAGTGCTATGATAAACATTTTTGAGAACCTAAAGAAAGGTTGGGATGATCATTTGCAGTCATCGAGGACTATTTTTGCAAACATCTTCAAACTTTTGCAAGATATTGTGTATACCCTTGTACATACAATTTTTAGCGGATATCTACCTTTGCCATTGATGTCAAAGGGGGAGAGAGAGAAGTGAAAAATGATGTATAATCTCAAGGGGAGCGTGTTAGAATCTAAGTTTTGAAATTTTACAATGTATGACATTTTTGGTTTGACACTTAGTCATTTTTCACTAAGTGTTGCCATCAATGCCAAAGGGGGAGATTGTTGGTAAGAGATACTATTCCAAAAGGGATAAGTGCTTAAGGATTGTTTATGGGCTGTCATTGATGGCAACTCAGATCATAAGCATCTTCCAATATATGCAAATTCATTCTATCGAAAGTTTTTCTTAAGTCTGGAAGGTGGAACACAATATTTAATGGAGTATGAGTACATTGAGTAGAACTAAATTTTGGGTGCACATTTTTGTTTGCGATGGAAGAGGTAGTCGATTTGTTGGTTGGAATTACTTAGTTCACAATCCTAGCCTTCAGTATTGATTCTAGTGCAAGTTTGATGATTCAATATCCGGTATTTCAGGAAGAACAAGGTTATTGTTGTGTAGCGTGTTATGCAGAATATTTGGGATGATTTTGTTGATTGGTTCCATGTTCAAGGTTGTTGTACCAACTTTTTTGAGGTGTATTATCAATTTGTTTTGGTCCACATGTGTATTGGTAATCGGATTGAGCCGACTTCTTGTTACACATTTCATATTTTTTGAGCCGACTTCTTGGTGACCTAAATCATGTGATGCAGATCTATAAGACCGATCTATATGAGCATTTTGGTATGTGATAGTGGTGTGTGAAGATTGTATGAGTGTCTGTGCACTATTTCATGTGTGCTATCCTTGTATTTATGCTCCAATATATGATAGAGAAGAGAAGAACATAGCAATGTGCTATAATAGTGGAAGAAGACTCTTTATGCTTAATTGGAACTACATTTTGGCATTTGTAGATGTTATTCATTAGTTCAAACAATCAATTATCATTTGTAATCATTTGGAGTATAGTGATTACTTCAGGGGTTGTAGCCCTCTCTTTTGTAATTGAGAAGTGAGATCTAGGCAGTGTGCCTGAATGCATCTGCATTCCCCTTGTAATATTATTATACTCCTGATCACAGTAATAATATTGTGGGTCTCAATCTCACTGTGGTTTTCCCTTTCTGAGTTTCCACGTAAAAATTCTAGTGTTATGGTTTTGTGCTTGTATCTATTGAGTTTCTGCACTTTACTTTTATTCATTTACATCTGGTAGTTTAAGAATCAGTTAAAGAAAGTTATAAATTATAGAACACTAATTCACCCCCTCTCTCAGTGTTCATTGATTCCAACACCCCTATCCTATGGTAGGCCCTATAAATCCACTCTCCTAGGAGTGGGTGCCTTTACTATTCCCTTTCTATCAGCTGCTCCATGTTTGCATGCTCGATCCACCTATGGATGTCAAGCTAGCATGTCTAGCCCAAGAGGGTGCAATGCATGCCTCTGCCCTCTTTGCTGGTATTGTTGTCTCATAACATGACCTATACTATCCCGCCTCATGGGATCTATCAGTTATCTATAGACATCTAAAATTGTCATGTCTAATTAAATAAATATTTTATTTATTTAATTACTTTAGCCTAATTCTTCTATTAATTAAATAAATCTTTATTTATTTAATTAATTCATTCATCCTCTTCTAGCCTTATTTCTCATTTAAATAAATACTTTTATTTATTTAAATTATCCCTTTTCCTAAATTAAATAAATATCTTATTTATTTAATTGATCCCACTTTTTCTATTAATTAAATAAATCTTTATTTATTTAATTAATTCATTAACCTTTTCTACCTATGACACATGTCATTTATCTAGTAATTCATACACTACCTACCCTCTTATTATTTTCTTATTTCCTCTACCTACCCTCTAATCATAGCCGACCTCTTTTACACCTCTCAATCTTATCCCTCCATTTATTATAGTGTTTTCTATATAAGGAGATTCTTCCTTCATTATCAAACCCTAACTAACTAACTGGCTAATCAATTTATGCACTTGACTACACTATGCTTTTCATATGAGATCCTACTTGCAACCACATTTCCGTTCTTTGTTGAGCTCTTGTGCACATAAAATCTAAGAGAAAATATATCAAGCAAGATCAATGGAGATAGGAAGAATGGAGATCCAAACCCTATTGGACATGTGATGGTATAATCTTTGTGATTTCATTTGATTTGCATTGTCTTAGGTAGTCTTCATATGTTATGGTAGATCTTTGTTGTTGTTAGGCTAGGGTTTTGTGGTTGAATCCATTTAGTCTTTCAATATTGTTATTGTTGTTATCCATTTTCACCATAAACATTTTGGCACGCCTGGTGGGACTCTTGTCCCTTTTGCATTTAACATCTTTGTTGCAGATTTTGTGTTTTGAAGTTGCAGATCTGACATTTTTTGACATAATTTTGATATTTTTGCGTCTGCGTACTTTTAGATCATGTTTTTGGCTTTCTGTCGTGTCTGTGCACTTTCAAATCGCGTTTGTGACTTTTTGCCGCATCTGTGACATCTGGAACTGCGTTTGCGTCTGCGACATTGTTTCATCTTTTTTTTGTAGGTTCCAAAAATCGCGTCTGTGATCTCCAGTCGCGTCTGTGGGGTTTGTAGGCGCGTCTGCATCTAGAAGCCGCGTTTGCATTATGCAGTCACGTCTATGTCTCACAGAAGCGCGTCTGTGTCTCAAAGCCACGTCTGTGTATTGTACTTGCGTTTGTGCACACTGATTTCATTTTTAGGGTTTTTTTTTTTTTTTCATTGATTCAGTTTTAATCATTCGGTTTTTTAGATCTAGTTTATTTTGAGCTAACATCTTTAGATCTAGCTAACGAAATTGGTGCAGCTTGTCTTGAAAGCAAAATCATTTTGTTGAAGGCCCCTATTCTCACAAAGTCTTTTGGATCTAAAATTTACCTAACTTGTGTTCTTACAGGAAGGGGTGATTATTTCAAACAATCCAAACTACTAATAAATCTTTGTTGCAGGTCCTTGGCAAGGGTTTTTGATTTTTATTGTGTGCCTTGTTTTCATAGACTAGCAAACACTTCAATTGGTGCACTTTAAAGGAAAAGATAAGCCAAGATTTTGGAACAAAAACAAGAACACAGTTAATGATGGTGTTGTTGATGCCAATACAGTGCGACCCAAAACCGTTTTTTCGGGATCAAGCTCTACAAACAATCAAGTGAATACTCAAACAACTTCTAGATTACAAAGGAAGTACACTCCATTGGGAGAACCACTTGAGTCAGTTTTCAAGAAGCTAGTGGCAAACAAAGTAATCACAATTCCAGATTTTCCGCCATATGAGCCAAAGGTCAAACCAAATTGGTGGAATGATGATGAGTATTGTGAATTCCATAAGAGCAAGAGTCATAAAACATGAAATTGTCACCGACTGAAGAACATCATACAAGATCTCATTGATAGAGGTGACATTGAGATTGACGGACACTCATCCAATCAAGAACATGAAATGTTTAAGGAACCATTCCCAAAGCATGACAAGGGAAAAGCTGCAGCCATAGATGATCAAACCAACTATACCAGAACATCCTACAACTATGATTCAACTATCAATCACATGTCGATGGTCAATTATGTCTCTACCAATATCATCAAGGACAAAACCCTTGAGAATTCTACCCAGAGACCCAAGATCGTTCTAAAAGGAATTGGATCTTCTTCCGAACCTACCTCTAAATGTCATGTTACCACCCGTCGAGGTAAATTCACTTTGCAAGGTGCTCTAGCTAAAAACACTGCTTCCTCATCAACTGAGCCTAAATACGACCTTGTAGAGTAGTTAGGGAAAACACCTGCGCTTATCTCCATCCTTGAGCTTTTACGCATATCCCTCGCACATAAAGCTATTCTTGACAAAATCTTGAGAGACATTGCCGTTCCTACTGATCTGAACGTGGACTAGTTTCAAGCCATGGTGGGATACCTTTCCATTCCACACTCTCTTACACTCATAGAAGCTAATGACGCCTCCGTAAGTTAGCCACATAATGCACCATTACACATTGAAGCCTTCATACACAAACATCGAATAAAATGAGTCCTGATAGATGGAGGAGCAGGTCTAAACATTTGTACATTGAGCACTATTAAAGAATTGGGATATTCTGATAAAGCTGTGAATTCTACAAACAAAATTACCATCAAAGAATATGATGATGGAGAGCGTTCATCCAAGGGCACAGTCACCTTACCTCTCAGAGTTGGGCCAGTTATGAAGGATGTGGTTTGTCAAGTCCTAGACCTAGATCTCACATACAACATATTGCTAGGACGTCCTTGGATTCATGAAATGAGGGCAGTCCCGTCTACATATCACCAATGCATTAAGTTTCCTCACAATGGAGTTGAAATAACAGTTAATGGTGATCCTAATCCATTCATATACTGCAATAACTTGAGACCAAAAACTGAGACCATCATTCCCAGTAATCGCGAAGTTGTTCCTTCTTCTGCATACATTGATCCCGAGTCATTAAAACCTTCGACATCAAAACAAGGTGAACTTAAGGGAAAATTCTAGGACAAGGGAATGGGTGAATACACTTTAAATCAGACCATGTACTTACAACAAGTCATGAGTTCACCAAAAGAATATGGAAGACCACATCCTAATGAACAGGTATCTATCATTGTACTCAAATGGGACCCTACTATCTTTCAAAGATGGGGTGAATTGGAAGAGGAACACTTATACAAAATGCTTTACAAAGACCTTGAAGATGATACACAAGATCACATCAGTATACCATGTGAGAAATATGGCAAAGGGTTCAAGATTCTACAAAAAATTGGGTATGATGGCAAAAGCCCTCTTGGGTTAAGAAAGGAAGGCATCATTGAACCTTTACAACTTGAATTGACATTCAAAAGGGAACGCTCAAAGGGACTTGGTTTCGTGATTTCCAAGGTCCACACTCAAAGGATAGAAGAAGCATTACAAATCAAAGATGCCAAAATTCAACAAGAGAATCGTTATTCCATAGACTCCAATGAATGGGAATGGGGTTCAGACAAATCCTCCAGTGACTACGAGCTCACCGAGACATTCAGAGAGCCAGATGAACCCACAAAAGAGGAGGAATTCTATTAAAAATTCAAAGTTGGTCAAGAAACAACCCCTAAGGATTCCATACGGTCCTTGTCTCTAGGTTCTATGTTGAAATCACATAGAATGAGAACACATGTCCCAAAATGCGCTACTAGTGATGATAATTTGGATTCATTCACGATCGAGACTGATGAGGAGAGTGCCAATGATGACCTTGATAATTACCTTGACATACTTGAATATAACTGCATCTTCACTCTTAGGCCCGCTAACTTCGAAGACATTAAAGGCCTTCCCCTCATTAACCACCAACTTATTGACTGGGATCATGAAGGACTTGCACAGTTTGACACATTCCAAAATAATGAAGCTTTTATTGACTATCTTGGCATACGAGATGATCTTCCCCCTAAGGACCATAAAGCAGGATACACTATAGAACTCAATAGCGTGGCATATTTTGGTGAGGGTGTCGGGCCTTCTAGTCGCAAAAATATGAAAATCAAAACAAACCAAGGGTCTTATGGTGAAAACCACACTGTGGTGCTGTCTGACCCCAAAAAAGTAAAAAGAAAGGACGTATCTGAGGGCGAAAACCTCTCCGAGGCACCCAAAGATGGAAGGCTCGGCATTCTCCCAACATCATATGAGGAAAAGTCATCCATGTTAGTAGAGGAGACTATCAAAACAAATATTGCTACAGAAGAAGTTCCACACAACATATTCCTGGCTCAATCTTTGACAAAGTCAGAAAGGTCAAAATTCATAAGTTTCTTCACGGAATGACAAATCAACTTTGCATGGTCATACGCTGATATGCCTGGATTGGATCCGGATTTGGTAATGCATCATTTGATAGTTAAACTAGGGGCAAAACCAGTGAAACAAAAATTAAGAAAGATGCATCCACAAGTGACATTACTAGTCAAAACAAAACTTGAGAAATTACTGGATGTCGGATTCATACGCCCAATTGATTATCCTGAATGGATCTCCAACTTAGTGCTTGTCAGTAAACCAGATCGTAGCATCAGAATATGTACAGATTTCAGAGACATCAACAAAGCTTGTCCTAAAGATGATTGTCCATTACCAAATATTGTCTTGATTGTCGATCTCACAACAGGTCATGCGATGTTATCCTTGATGGATGGATTCTTTGGTTACAATCAAATAAAAATTGCATCCGAGGATCAGCACAAAACAACATTCACTTGTCCTTGGGGAACTTTCTGTTGGAATGTCATGCCCTTTGGGCTTAAAAATGGAGGCGCTACGTATCAAAGAGCCATGACTACTATCTTTCATGATCTCATGCACGTTACTGTGGAAGATTATGTTGACGACCTCTTGGGCAAATCAATAGACAGAAATACACATTTGGACATACTTTCAGTCATCTTTGATTGGTTGGAAAAATATTAAGTAAGATTAAACCCCAAGAAATGTGTCTTTGGAGTAACCTCCAGGAAGCTCCTAGGATTCATTGTGTCAAAAAGAGGAATCGAAGCCGAACCAGCAAAAGTCAAGGCCATCCTAGAGATGCAACCACCAAGAAATATTAGTCAACTTCGGTCTTTACAAGGGAGACTTCAGTCCATACGAAGATTCATAGCACAACTTGTAGATAAGTGTAATCCTTTTCAACACTTGCTACACAAAAACATCAAATTCAAATGGGATGATAATTGTCAATAGGCTTTCCAGATACTCAAAGATTATCTTCTGAATCTGCCAGGTTTGATGCCACTAGTTCCAGATCAGCCTCTGTTACTATACATATCAGCTACTTCAACAGCATTGGGGGCACTCTTAGCACAACAAGTTGCTGAGGGCAAAGAAAAGGCAGTGTACTATATCAGTCGCACATTGGTAGGATATGAGCTAAACTACACACCAATTGAGCATGCATGTCTCGCTGTGGTCTTTGCTTCACAGAAATTACAAAATTACATGCTAACTCATAAGACTAAGTTGGTTGCAAGGATCGATCCATTGAAATACCTTCTCAATAAAGCAACGCTTACTGGGCGACTAGCGAAATGGGTAATGATCCTGAGTGAATTCGACATCAAGTATGTGGACAAAAAAGAAATAAAAGGACAAGCCATTGCAGATCAGTTAGTAGATGCTCCCATGATAGATGATGTTCCTCTAATTTTAGAATTTCTAGATGAATCCATTTTAACAGTGTCAAATGCAAAACCATGGCAATTATACTTTGACGACTCATACACACAGCATGGGGCAGGAGATGGCATCCTCTTTATAACTCCTCAAGGGGATTCTATACCAAAATCATATCAATTATCATTTCCTTGCACTAATAGCATAGCGGAATATGAGGCATTAACAACTGGATTATGGATTGCAGTTCAGTGGAAGATCCAGGAACTTCATGTTTTTGGGGACTCTCAACTTGTAATCCATCAAGCAACTGATGATTACCAAACAAAGGATGAGAAATTAATGCCTTACAAAAGAATGGCGGATGACCTGAAACAACATTTCACAAAGATAGACTTTGAGCAGATACCAAGAGAGCAGAATCGAGCCGTATGCCATGGCTACAATTGCTTCACCGATCGATCCACCTCTGAATGAGACCCGCTATGAGTTCTTGGTGGATAAACTTTTGGTTCCTTCATATGAAATCACTCCTACTAAGATAATATGTGTCATTGGTCCTGAGTCCCAATTATATGGTTCCATTTTTGCATACCTTCGTGATAATACCCTACCTCCTGATCTATCTAATAACCAACATCGCACTTTCATTCGCCAATCTTCTCGATATGTCATTTTAGTAGATGTCCTATACCATCGAGGTCTAGATGGCATTCTTCTTAGATGTTTAGAAAGTGACAAAGCTTAGATTGCGTTACATGAAGTACATGAAGGGATATGTGGTCCACATTCTAGTGGTCCTACCTTAGCCAAGAAACTCATCAGGACTGGATATAACTGGCCCAATATGGAAAAAGACTCATATCAGTTTATCAAGAAATGTAAGCAATGTCAACTTCATGGAGACCTCATCCATGCACCAGCACAAGAACTTCAACCAATTGCGACTCCTTGGCCTTTTTGTCAGTGGGGACTCGATCTCATAGGCAAGATTCACCCTCCATCCTCCAACGGTCATAAATTCATTATCACTGCCACAAAGTATTTCACAAAATGGACCAAAGCCATGACTCTCATGCAAGTCACTAGAAAACAAATTGCTACATTCATTCTCAACTATATCATTTGTCGATACGGTATTCCTGTTTCCATTATCATCGATAACGGGCATCCCTTCAAAAATCAGGATGTTCATGAACTCTGTGACCACTTTCATATTTCCCATCGTTTCTCCACACCATATTACCCCCAAGGTAATGGTCAAGCTGAGGCATCTAATAAAACAATCCTTAAAATCTTAAAAAAGACAGTCGATGACGCTAGCCGTAATTGGCATATCCAACTTAATTCTGCACTTTGGGCCTACCGCACAAGTGTCCGCACACCTACAGGAGCGACACCCTATTCACTTGTCTATGATGCTGAAGCCATCTTGCCTATTGAGGTCGAGCTACCTTCTTTACGAGTCTCTTTGCAAAACATTATCAGTGATGAAGACTATAGGGTCTCTCGCTTACAAGAACTTGAACTATTGGATGAACGAAGACAAACTGCTTTTAATCATCTCAAGGCTTATCAACAATGAATGAGTCGTAGCTACAATCATAAAGTCAAGCCTCGCACATTTGAGGTAGGTGATTTGGTTCTTAGAGAAAACCCCAAAAATCAGCAAGACAGAGAGAAGAAGGGCAAGTTCGAACCAAATTGGCTTGGTCCTTACATCATTACAGCAGCATATAGATCTGGGGCATATCAGCTCTCAACTATAGAAGGTGAACCTTTGGAGGATCCTATCAACAACATGCACCTTCGCAGGTCTTACACATATCTCTTCAGAGTATCCTAATTCAAAAAATACAAAAAAATTCAAAAATTTCAAAAATACAAAAAAAAAAATCATAAAACAAAAAATCTTTACTTGGTGAAAACCTGGCAAACAGGTGCCTTGTGACACAAAAAACATTGAAAAATCAAAAAAAGTAAAGAGAAATAATTTCATCCAATGGTGAAAACCACTTCGGTGGCACCCTGGGCAAGTACCATGGTGAAAACCAGGTCACCGGCGCGATGCGTAGAGACATTGCTCCTCCCTCTTTCAGGATTCACTTTCATCCTTTCACTTTGCACACACTCACATCCTATCCATTTATAATAAACTTACCCATTCCCATCATGGCTTGTTATTGATCTACCCAAGATTAGTTAGCCATTCATAATAAACCTCCCTTTTCACCTCTTTCCATTCATAATAAATCAACTCCTATCTGTGGCTAGGGCAAATCCTACGTCTAGTGATGGGTGTGGAACTAAGAGCATCACACGTTCTGAGGAGTACAGTTTCTTCCAGTTTTCTTCAGTCTATCCACGCACAATGCACAATAAAGTAACATTTGCATCGCCAGTCTGCAATAAAGTTCCATCTTCTCCATAATAAAGTATCAGTTTCATGGATTCAGTTAGTTTCAGATGAGACACAGCAGCAACAATGAGCTTCAACAAATCAAATCTTTCAACAGACTCAGACAACATATGGTTCAGTGCTATCTACCCTTTTTGTGAAAGTAAACATTGTGACCACAATCAAATAAGACTTATACAAGTGACAAGAGACACTAAACTTGAGGACTACAGTGGATGTTGGTGTCAAGTCTTGGTTTTCTTTTGATTTTATCTTTTTGGTGGCATGTCTTTTAGCTTTTCCAGGATGTCTCTGACTAGAGATTCTATCTCTAGGATGTCTTTGACTAAAAAGGCGAGGATGGGGTATCGTCACCCATTTTTCTTTGCTATCTATGGATTGTCTCTTAGTAATGCTATGACTTGTCCAAGGGTATGAGGACACTGTGAGTCTAGTATGAACTGGGGCATTCCTTGTTTGTGACAGTCTTATCTCCATGCAAACAGGTACAATGACTTTCTGGGTCAAACATATGCCTCGATTGTCATAACCTACTTGCCATAATAAAGCTCAATGATGATAACACACAAGAAGCTCTTTCACTTTTATATCTTATGTCTTCCATCCCCATTTCTTGATTGACCTCCATTGTCCTTCTCAAGTCCGTGTAGCCTGCTATCACATGACTGAGTATAATGACACCCCAAAAATATTTGCATCTCATGTAGTTTCACCTACATTACCACATATAAGCATTCTATACATACATATAGATATCACAATTGCATCACATCCTACACACAACACATATTAGCACATTTTACATTCTCATCATGTAAATAATCATTTGCATTATCATATTCATTTGCATTTCATACATTCACATTCACATTTGCATAATATATAAAATATAAAAGAACAAAAATATTGCATTTCATCATGTACATATTTGCATCCATATCATAACCATCACATAAAACATACATCATTAAACATCTCATCACATAGGTACACATGCATATAGTTGTCGCAAAGATGAATCATCTCATATATATATAAAGTGTCATGATACAATGATGTCAAAATCATATGGCTACAATCACCCACAGGTGTCTACATCATCATACGAAAATGGTACAATACTGATACATAGGGAGCCCTCTACGGCTATGATGAACTCCCTCCCTTGGAGCCGCTTGGCCTTGATGGAGTCTGAGCCCTAGAAGGACCTGCCCCAGGATCATCCCTCCTGTCCCCCCTATTTGGTGGTGGTGGAGGACCCATAACCCCACCACTGGACGCCTGTCTCCTTTGGCTCCCTCCTGTAGCTGTCACTGTCCGTGATGGTCTGCGGAAGCTCCTTGCCCGCTGCTCTGGTGGCATTGCCCCGTAGTATAGGTCACGCTAGTAACCTATCTCCTCCCCTGCCCATAAAACATAGGCATATCCAACCCCTGTATCCTCTGCTGCCTGCCTCCCAGCCCTCAGTGCTGTCTTAGCCTCAGTATAGCGCTAGATAGCCTGATCCTACTCATGCTCTATCTCCCTCAGTCACCTCCTGAGCCTAGCGGTCTCCCTCTCCAGGTCCTGGATCTCATCTTCCTGTCCCTGGCAGATCTCCCTCAGCTCAACCAACTTATCCTCCTCCACCTCGGCGCCCTGTGCCTCTACCTGTGCCTCTGCTTGTGGCTCCCCCTGTACTGGTGCATGTGCCTGTACCTATACCTGGCTCTGTCCCTATCCCTGCACCTATCTAGGACCCTATGCTGCTGGCACCTGTAGTGGCAATCCACCTCGACCCCTCACCACCCGAGCCTGTCTCTCCTCCCCACCCTCTCTCCAATGGCACCCCGCCTCCTCCATCGGCCTCTCCCCCCACCATCTCCATCATCATCCTCATTCCCACCACCATCTCCCTCTACCAGCTCCCCTGGGTCTGTCAGTCGTGGAAAGGGATGCTCAGCCCAATACACCGTGTACTCGACATCCATGCCTGCATCCTCAATAACTGACCACATATCCCATGGCATCGACACCATCTCTGCTAGTTGCGTCACGGCCTGATCATATGACAATAGTGGCCCAAAGTGTACTTGATCCTGGACTGTCCGAGCATACATCTTGGAACCCCAGGGCATCCGTTGAATCCGACCAAACTACCTACATACTCTGTCAATCAGCTGTCTCTCCAAAACATAGGGCGTCCGCCCAATCAGATATCTACTTCAGAAGGTGTACGAGAGATCCATTGCGTCCTCCTCCCACTGCTCGCACCCAATGTACAACCTCCATATAATAGTGTCGATCTCATCTAGGACCCGACACCAATGCTCCAACCTACCAATCTATGGCTGCGATATAATCATGTTGTACAAATGCACAAATTTGCGTCCATGCCCCCTGCCCCTGAAGTGTATAGGTCATGTCACTGGTAGATGCTCATATGCCCACACCTGTAGCAATGTAACCCCGTAGCCCAATCCTACAGATCCATGATAAACAAACTGATGCAGCTCGTAATATAAGTGTGCTAGCACACACGGTCCCCAGGCATATCTGGTGTGCTGTGTAACCAGCGTCTCCAAGGTGCTCCCCCAGCCCACAACCAACCCTCGTGTCGCCCTGTCGGGACACAGGAACCCACTGATCACTCCTACCAACACTGCTGGTAGTGCTAATCCTGTCTGTGTCATGGTATCCCATGCCACATGCCTTGCCCTCATCTCCAGTCCTGGGTCCCGGAACACTCATCTTAGGGCATCCCTGTCTCCATCTCGATCATAAGGAATCAACTCCTTGTCGATCGATATCCGTAGAATCCTGTACACATCCTCCAAGGTGACTGTCATCTCACCCATCGACAAATGGAACGTGCACATCTCAGAGTGCCACCTCTCAGCTAATGCGGTCAGTAAACCCATGTTTGCCCGAAACTCAGGCACATACATAATGTATCTCAGACCCATGCCCTCAATGGTAGCCCTGTCCTCGAATGTCAACTCTGGTCGCAACCTCTGAGTTGACGGGAATCTCTCTCATGACTCCAACATAGGCAAATACTCCTGCAGTCAAGCAAATCAATCATGTCAGTCATAGTGGCATTCACTGTTCATCACAAAATGCTACTTTTTATCTATTTACATTTGCACTCCCTGTTCATCACAAAGTGCTGCTCATATTTTGGTACTCCCTGTTCATCACAAAGTACTATGTCTTGGTACTCACTGTTCATCACAAAGTGCCTTGATCTATCCTATCATAGGGCCTCTGCTTGAGTGAATCCTCTTGAGTAGTTTCCTAATTGGCAACATATGTTCTATCACAAAATTGTCAATCCTAGCCCTATCTACTATCCTAGTCTTCCCTAGAGGACCTGCTTGAGTGTATCCTCTCAGCAACTTATCCAATCGACAGCGTATGTTCATCACAGAACTGCCAATTTTCCCTAGAAGACGCAAATGCACATTTTTGACACAAACGCGCTTTCATGACATAAACACGCTCAGAGACTGCATAAACACGCCTGTTCTACACATATGCACCTGAAACACACAGATGTGCCTATGCTCTACATAGACGCGCCTAAAATACACAAACGTGCCTACCTAGCACAAACGTGCCTGCATAACGTAGACATGATCGCATCCTACACAGATGCCTTTTCTGGCACAGACGTGCCTGACACAAACATAGACGCACCTAGCCAGCATAGATGCGCCTGGCACCAGCACAAACGCGCTTGCACGTTTTTGACATTTTTGACATTTTCCTAAAAGCACATTTATTGCACTACCTAAGATGCATTAATGACAACATTTATTGCAACAAAGTACAAGGAGGTTTTGTGGTACTCACCGGCTCTCCTGCGTCTGCTGGCCTCTGATATCGGTGAACGCGATCGAATCTATGAACTAATGCCATCGCTGCTGACTGCTGCTGCTCTATTTCACTCTGCACTCTGATCTCATGGATGTGTGGATGACAATGAGGATGATTTCCCCTCATGGTCTATTTATAGACTGCCCTAGCCCTAGTCCTAGCCCTCATTTCCCACGTCAGTCTTCTTTATCCCATGACTCTGTCACTCTATCCGCTCAGTCCTTTCTAGCCCTTCTTTCTTATGGAGAGATTGTCTGTGATCTTTTCAAACATTTTCATCCAATCTCTCGAGGGGGCATATCATTCCCATCTTGGGGCAACTTTGTATCAGTTCATGTTATCTTCTTTGAAACAACGTGACAAGCCGCATTGTCTCAAAGAGGGGCAAAATGTAGACACCTAAAATTGTCATGTTATTTATTTAATTACATTAGCCTAATTCTTCTATTAATTAAATAAATCTTTATTTATTTAATTAATTCATTTATCCTCTTCTAGCCTTGTTTCTCATTTAAATAAATGCTTTTATTTATTTAAATTATCCCTTTTCCTAAATTAAATAAATATCTTATTTATTTAATTGATCCCACTTCTTCTATTAATTAAATAAATCTTTATTTATTTAATTAATTCATTAACCTTTTCTACCTATTACACATGTCATTTATCTCGTAATTCATACACTACCTACCCTCTTATTATTTTCTTATTTCCTCTACCTACCCTCTAATCATAGCCGACCTCTTTTACACCTCTCAATCTTATCCCTACATTTCTTATAGTGTTTTCTATATAAGGAGATTCTTCCTTCATTATCAAACCCTAACTAACTAACTGGCTAATCAATTTATGCACTTGACTACACTACGCTTTTCATATGAGATCCTACTTGCAACCACATTTCCGTTCTTTGTTAAGCTCTTGTGCACATAAAATCTGAGAGCAAATATATCAAGCAAGATCAATGGAGATAGGAAGAATGGAGATCCAAACCCTATTGGACATGTGATGGTATAATCTTTGTGATTTCATTTGATTTGCATTGTCTTAGGTAATCTTCATATGTTATGGTGGATCTTTGTTGTTGTTAGGCTAGGGTTTTGTGGTTGAATCCATTTAGTCTTTCAATATTGTTATTGTTGTTATCCATTTTCACCATAAACATTATCTATTGTAGTTGTAGATCCATCAGTGCATGCAACATCCCCCATCTTGGCCTTCGCTCCTAGCCTCATCCCTCTCCCTTTGGGTCTCATCTCTCTCCCACTGGTAACGAGTTATCTACTCATTCATCCCACTCCTACTATGCTCTAGGGAATCTCTGGTGGCTCTCAGGCTATCCCTATCCTAAGTCAACATATCTCTCTCCTAATGTAGCTTGTGCATCTCTTGTTGTAGCTAGTCCCTCTTAGCCTAGATCCCCACTAGTCCATCCCTCTCTTGCCTTAGGCTATCTCTCTCTGTTAGCATAATCTGATATTGCTGCTTTGAATTTGTTAAGGCCTCCTCTAAAATGTGATGCACATTGCTGGATAGACTGCTACTGACGATCCCTCCCCCCTTTGCTCCTGCCTCCGACATTGACTCACTGTCTGATGAGGTGGGTCTATACTAGGACTTTTCCTTGTGTCTGCTACTGTAGATGGTGCCTGTGCACCTTTATAAATATCTATAGAAACTAGGAAATCCTCTTGTATCTGTCCCCATCTCTCGCCATCATCCTCCTACTTGGACGTCCTCCTTGGCATGACCCCCCTGTCTCCTCCACGATTGGCATGGACCTAGTCCTCAAAACTATCGCTGCTACCCTATCTATCATCCTTCAGGATGGCTGATACTTCCTGACTCTACCTCCTCTCGCTCATGCTCATATCCTCATAACATTGAGTGGCTCTAATACTACCCTGCCCATAGCTTGCAATTTGTGTTGTGCCCACCAAGCCTAATATGCCATTGTCACTCTTGCATTTGCTGGTCTAGCTCATGGATCCTATGGTGTTGGGGCTAACTGGGTCCATTTCTAGATCAATCTAGCCCTATCCACTAAGGAAGGCCCAAACTGACCAACTTGCTCTTGAGAAACTCGACAAAATCTATGTGGTGCCTCAAGTACATCATATACCCAACCAAAGTGTCTCTGCACTCGATCCAGCCTGTATCACTTGATGACATACTCCCACCTCCCAATAATGTGCACTAATGTGATCATGTAAGTGATATGCCTCCCATCCTCCGACCATGTTTCTATATCCATGTAGGGTCTCCAAGTAATGTCACTAGCACCTAGTCTATCCATTGTCACCCTTCAGTGGTCGACATTGTCCATTGCCTCATAATGTTGTGGTTCTCCCTAGCTATAAACCACAGGCTGCATCGCGTCTTCATCCTGTCCCTATTGGTTGTGTGACAGGGATGTGCTCCCACACCTAAACCTATAGTAGCTTGACATATCCAAAGCTCAAACTTGGATGGTACACTATCATGAAGCTCTTTGTATATCTCAGCTAGTACAAGATTTCCCCATGCCATCAGCTGACGTCCATCCACTACATCTATAACAACCTAGATCATCCCCAACACTATAGATCTACCATGTCAATTTGGCAATATGTACCCATTTAATAGGGTGAAAACATAGAAATAGATTCACCTATCTGGTGTTGCCTATGCCACAACATGCTCTAATGATAATTTTCCATGGTGTAAGGCCACATCTACACCTACCAAGAGTCTACTGCATTAGCCTTCCCTATCCGCTGGGCTATCCCTCTAACACCTTATATCAGCAGTCAACATATTCAATACACATCCTCTACCATCATTGGAATCTCTCTAGTAGGTAGGTGAAAGGTCGCTATCTTGCTCCTCCACTATTCGATGAGGATGATCAACATTGTCATATGCAACCTAACGTGGGGCATCTATGCCATGTAATCAAGCCCAATAGAATTGATCCATGCCTACTCACCTGCACTGAGATCAACTCCAATCCACAAAACTATTGAGCATCTCTCCCAGCTCACCAACATGTCCATGCTCCACTACCACACAGACATAGGACAATTCATTAGTTTGCCTGCTATCATTTTCTTCTAGCCTATCCTATTTGCCCCCTAGTGAATCCCCCAATATTTTCTTGCCCTCAAACCCACTATTATTTGTCCAACAATCAACAACCTTTTTCCAAGATTAGTGGGTTTGTGATCCCGTCAGTCCTTCTATAGCGAGAATGCATTCCCACTAATCCTTGCACAATCCTACTATTGCAGGATCGCGTTCCCACTAATCCCTATACCTTCTTTCGCAATCTTGCCACATCGAGAATAAAAACCTACCCTAAGAATTTCTTACCCTTACCCCTATGCAATCCTGTGGTAGCTAGAACATGTTCCTATGGGACCCGATAGCAAACCTGCCGAACACGATCTAGAGGGAATGTGTTTTCGTAGCCTAAAAATGCTAAAAACATGATCAAAATGTAAAGTAAGAGTCTAGTTTTTGAGGCCTACCTCTCGACCTAGTGTCTGATGTCACCTGACACTCCTCACCACATCCACCTGATGCCTCATTTGCACCTAGTTCACCACCTCATCTGCACCATTGAAAGCCCTAATTTTCATCCCTTTGCTAATAATGTGCCCAAAATACCCATTTTGATCGTCCCAGGCCCTCCTGGACCTTTTTTAGCACAACTTTTTCTTGCAGTCTTCCTTTTCAGTGTCATTTTCGCCTCCTGGTCCCATTTCTTATCTTTTTCCCTTTCGTTTGCTTGGGGCATTTTCTCGCCTTTTGTTGCTATTTGTTGGTATCTTTTGGTCTTCGTAATGACGCTATTTTACCATCACCATGAAGAGGGGCAAAATATAGACCCCTAAATTTATTTAATTTGATTAATTGAATTTAGTTATCCTGAGTGCCTTTAATTACATAATTATGCATTATTTAATTAATTAGTGTTCCTTCCTTTTAGCTAATTAATTTTATTAATTATGCTATAGTCCCCTTTTTAATCAATTATTTGATGATCATAAATCAATCAATTAAATAAATTTGACCCCTTCTATTAAATATATCAAATACATAATTTGATTATTTAATTCATTTTGACTTTTCTTCTTGATTCCCTCATAGAATTAATTAATTAAATTAATTAATTCTATTTTCCCACATGTCTCCTAACTAAATCCCCAACTAAATCTTCTCTTAGCCTAACCCACCTAGCTAACCAAAAGTTTTAGTCAAACTTATCCCCTTGCTTTCATCATATGTGTGCACATTCGCAAAATATCCCAAATTTCCTAGAATTTAGGGAAAATTCCTAATATTTAGGAAAATATCTTAAATGTCCTAAAATATGGGAATATCTTCAAATTTGGAGTAGAAGCTTCCTATTTGGGTGTCTCTCTCCCAAATAGACATGTGTCCTCAAGGACACATGTCATTTCCATCCATGACACTTGCCCTTTTTAGGGACAAGTGTCTCATTTTCATGCCTCTTCATCTCCCATTCTATCCTATTTAGTCCCCTCATTTTCCTTCACAATCCATCCACTTTCATTTTCGTACCATCATAATGTAGAATTGTTTACTCACCTTTTACACATCCATATCCATTTAGTTTACATCCTTTCATCCCATTTTAGCTTAATCTTCATCTTGCATTTACCATCATGGAGTGAAACTGAGCATCTATTACATAGCAAGCACACATCAAACCAAATCAAAGGACACATCCTAATCAAAAGGAGCTATTAAGTTTGCATTTTCTTGCTCATTAGTTATATTTTTAACTTTCTTTTTATCATCCGATTCATAGCATTTTGCTTGTTGATTGTGTAGTTAGATTGTTAAAATAGCTTTGAATCATTTTATTGCTCACATTTTCACGCACATAATGGTTAATTAGGACATTTTAATGGTTTTATTACCTTAATTTAACGCTAACCCTAATTTTACTAGCACATTTTGATGAACTTGACTTCTTGCAGATTAATTTCTGATTTGTGATCTTATATATGATTGTTTATGCATTTTCAAATTAAAATTTGTATTCATAAGTTTCATTTTCAATTGAATTACATAAATTTAGAGGTTAAATTCTCAAAAACCCTAATTTCTAATACTAGAATTAACTTGTGGGTTGCTTAATTTTTAAAGTCTATTTTCAGATTTGATCTTTATGTTATGTTATGTTGTGATTTAGAGGCATTTATCTTTCAAATTCACAAGTTACATTTCTTAATCAACTAGTTAATCAATCATTTTTACAAAAAAATGCATTGTTTAATCACAATTTTGAATTTGTGCATTCAAATTTCCCTCCTTTGTGCATGATTTTTGTTACCATTAGTCCTACTAGCAATAATCCTGTGAGAAGAAGTTGTATAATTAAGGCTTCTCCAGGTGTAATTACTAAGGATATGTAGCCTAATTTGGATAGCTTATTTCATAAGAATGTTGGTTCTTCCTCCAACCCAACAAGTGATGTCATTTATACCCATTCTCTTTATAATTTGCATGTTGATAATACACCACTAACTAGGGTTACCATTGACCAATTAAGGAAGATTGGCAATATATTTGAAAATCTTCAACAATGGATGAGTCAACAATAACCAAAAAGTGAGGCAATCTTATTGATTGAAGGATTAAAAAGAATGGCGCAAATTGATAAAATTGGTGTTGATTTTTTGCATGGCCTTACTCATATTGTTGACACTAATATCATGCCTATCAAAATTTGCATTGATCTCCTCAGTTACTTTCAACCCACTAGTCAAGTCAATCATTCCATTCCTATGCCTACATCCGTGCCTAGTGTGCTTACATTTACATCTTTTATCATGAGTACTTCCATAGAAAATGTTAATATTATGCATGTTAGTCATGGGAAAAATCTCGTTAATCAATATTCTTACATAACTCCTTCCATGAGTCTTTCATTTGTATCCTATTCATCTCCCATACCCACATATCATAGTGTTCCACCTCCTTATTCTCAATCTCCACCTACATACAACAATGTTACTCCTCCATCACAATCCAATATATCCAATTTCAATCCATCCACCGAAGCAACCATTAATAACCTAGCCCAAACTATTACATCCCTACAAAAACAATTGGCTTCCATTACCCAATCCAAGTTTAATATGCCCACATATGATGTAATGAGCCCATTATCCGATGACATTGTTTGCACTGTCTCTCCTAAGCATATGTAAGCCCCTCAATTGGAGTTGTACAATGGAAAAGGTGATCCCTTGATTCATGTGAAAAGATTTCAAACTTTATGTAGTGATTTTTCTTATTACCAAATATTTATGGCTAAATTATTTACTCAAACCTTTAGGGATAAAGCTTTGTAATGGTATTGTTCTTTGCCTCCTTATTCTATTACATCATTTCAACAATTTCACAATAATATTGGTCCTAATATTACTTGACTGATTTGATTCATTGTAAGTGAAGAGTTAAAAAAAAGTGTCTGGTTTTAATGGTAGATATAAACATTTTTATATCAAATTGCTTATCCTATGGTTGATCATGATGTTAAAAGATTTTTTATTGCCAATTTTAAAAAATACATTAGGGATAAGCTTATCTATTTGGAGTTTACTTTACACAATTATGTGCAATGCTTCATAATTATCAGCTTCAATTGAGTCAATTTCAATCATCTCCTTCAATGGCTCTGGTTGATAGGAATGAGAGTGCTCAACAATATTTTGTGAGGTTTAAACTAAACAAAGGATACATAAAGATAAATGACAACAACAATACTCAAGTGGTAACCACGACATCAGGTGTGGCCCCTTTATCCAAATACTTAAGAAAATAATTTACTCCTCTTTCTGAGTCTTTGCATAGTATACTGCTGAGATTGATAAATAATAATGTATTGAAACTTTCCCCCATCAATCCAATTGATACCTTAAAACCTTTTCCATCCTATCATGATCCCAAAGCCTTTTTCCAATATTACCATCAACTTGGTCATGATACTGAGAAGTGTTATACTTTAGGGAGTAAGATCCAAGATTTCATCGATAATAATACCATATCCATAGCTAGTGTGAATGATAAAGGAAACAAATCCATATCTCATCCTAATCAAATTATCCAAATCTTAACTAATCCTTTGACTTCCCACTCTACTATTATTATCGAGTCTAAGTCTCTTGCCTTCTCTTTTGATGACCTTGGTATTGAGTCTAATAATGTTGTGAATCTTGTTGGAAAACCTATGCTTCCTAAGGACCTATGCATTACCTTTGGTCCTAGTGAAATTATTTTTACACTTGATGGCCCATTTTATATCACTATGAAGATCAAATACAAGCTCTCACAAAGAGTACTCATTGATCCAGTGTGTATGGTGAATGTGATAACTACAAAATATCTTTCCATTTTATAATTGCATCAAGTGACATATGATAAATCTAATGCTATGGTCAAGGTGTATGATGGTTTCTCTTGCCCTAATATTGGTTCTATTACTCTCCCCATTGAGACTAGTACTAAGTGCTTAGATGTGACTTTTTCTATCATTCCTATATCAGATCAATTTTGTGTGAAGTTGGGACATCCTTGGCTCTCTTCTAGGAAAGTGATCCCTTCTACTATTCATAAATGTCTAAAATTCCCTCATAATGACACTATCATAGCAATTAATCATAGCATGTACCAACCCATAACAAATCATGGTAATTTAACCCTTGATTACTTTTAGCCTAAACAGCTTGAGCTTCTTAAGCCTCAAAGTGATGTTCTTTTTATATCTTATCAAAAGCGGAAAAAATGAGATGATCTTATCTTTGAGTAAGCCTACAGACCCTAGACCTATTCCTCCTCCTCATGATGGACCTAATATCCTTCCTACACCTTCTAATCCTCCCATATATGCCATAGTCCCGCCTCCTACATCTTACAAAGGAAAGAAATTGGCATCTTCTATGTCGCAACCTAGTGTGGCCTCTCCCATTCCTCCTCCTTCAAAGGAAGAAAAGAAGCCTATGTCCATTGATCCTCAACCTTCACAACCTTTGGCTAAAACTAAAAGAAACCATTGTGTGAGAGAAAACTCATGAAGATGTCATGCCAAAGCTCTTGAACTTGCTTCCCAAACCATTTCCTCCCCGAAGACACCAAAAGTTGACTTGGTCCCATTTGTCTAGCCTTCACCTAACCTAGGGAGGAAGTTCAACCTAATTCACTAAGACTAAAAATGCTTAAGAAAAATGATTGTTCATGCTCTTTTCATGTTAGAGATCTGATTTTTATTTATCTAGATGATGAAATGGATAATGATTTTGTGCACGCTATAGACACCTAAAAATATCTCATTGATCACATACTAATTATTCATCTATTTAATTAAGTAATTATTTGATTATTTAATTAATCTAATTTACTAATTCAAATCATAACATTCTACATTACTAATTATCCAATTTCCATTCTTTAATCATTTCGTCATTCAAACCCATCTCAAATATTAATTATTTAATTAATTATGATTTACTCATTTAAATAATCTTTATAATTTAATTAAGCTCATTTCTAATGTTTAAATAATTTCATTTAAATTATCAATCAATTATTCCTCCAATTCCCCAAATTCCAATTCTAATTAATTTCATCTAATTTCATTTCATCTTTTCCCAAATTTAAATTTCACCTAATTCCAATTAATTTAATTTCATCAAATTAATGTTGAACACAATGTACCATGTAGAGGGGGCGGGGGATCAGTGGTTCCTAAAATCTTTTCTTTTTAAACCGAGCTTTGAGAACCATTGAACAACCTAAACACTAAGTAATTAAACTGGTTAGATATGAGAGGTTATCAAAAGAGGCAAACATTGATCCAGGTGGATTTTCCATTGAAAATTCAAATGTTTCCAAAATAGGCGCATAAAAGTTGTGAAGTGGGATTGAACCCTTGACCACCTACTCACAAATCTCTCTTGTCACCAATACACCACACATACTATTTAAAATATGATGGGCGCCAAACGAGTTTAAACTTTACCGCTGTTGCTATTGCTAATTGAAAAGGGAATTCCTGATGGTTTGAACTGCCGACCTCTCTATCCCATTTATCTCTCCACTTCATACTATCCCCATGGATTTTGGGACTTAATTTGGCCGTATTGAATTAGAATTATCCCTATTATTGACCATAAACCAAACAAGGTAAATGGACCTGATAAGAAGGAATGGGGGCTAAAATTATGTAAGCCAATTAAACTTAATAAGCCCCATTTTATAAGGTATTTTTAAAGATATACTTTTAAATTTGGGAGATATTGGAGATAAGGAGATTTATTGTTGTAAATGGGAGATATGGGGAATATGTTTGTTAACCCCATTTTAGCATGTAAAATTGTATAAAACGAGGTTAAGTTGTGAGCTAGAGGTAGTAGTGAATTGTGAGGAAATTGGGAGAGAGTTGAAGATTGGAGATTTGGTGAGAAAATTTCTTTTGGGTGTTTGATAGTGGATGGTTCATCTTTGTGCATTGGGAACTTAAATTCAAGCTTGTTGTACGTGGGAGAAGGACTTTGTAATTCATTATTGTCCAAGGAGAGATAAGGAGTCTTTGTAACCATTGAGGTGCTTTGTAACCATTTTTTGGAGCTGAATCAAGGATCAACCACTCCATTGGAGGGACCCGGAGACGTAGCCAATTGGCGAACTCCGTTATCAACTTGTGTTTTGTCTTCTCTCTTCTTTCCCTCTTCTGTTCAATCTATCATTATTTGATTATTATGTTTATTTAAACAATTTGATTGTAATTTTAAGACCTTCATTTAATCGTTGCAAAAGTTAACATCTCATGTGCAACAGTCATTGATCCTAACATCAAATCAAGTGGTATCAAAGCTTGTTTTGCTAGTGTTTGCAGAGGTGGATGTTAATGCAATCTAAGAGTCAGCGAGGTGAAGGCACACTTGCAAAGTATAATCCTGAGATTGGTAAACGAAGGAAATTTCCACTAAAGATGTCATAAATTGCAACTGAACAAAAATACCCAGAGCTCAGTGAAAGAGACTTTCAGAAAGCTTTTTTTGAAATGAAGGCTATGGTAGAAGTGCTCTACAAAGAGAGGCAAGAACAGATGAAGCATGAAAAAGGAGATTCATCGAAGGACCATGGAGATCAAGAGGACAAAGGGAAGCGATCGGGAGGTGGTGATTTGCCACTAAAAACTCCTCCATCTCCTTCTCCTCCTTCTTCCCCTTCTTCTTCTTCTTCCACTTCTATTAATCCTTTCAAGAGCACATCTAAGCCTATAATTAAATTGGATGTAAAATTTGAATTGCCTAAATACTGTGGAGAGTTAGATGCTGAAAAGTTAGATGATTGGGTCCAACAGGTAGAGGTGTATTGTAGGATACAAGGCCTAGTAGAAGATGCCTCTAGGATCTAGTTAGCCACTCTCCGGTTGGGAGGAAAAACTCTCACCTGGTGGGAGAGTAGGTCTAGGATAGAAAGTGCTCGCCATGGTAATGTCGGTATGACTTGGATGGAATTTGTTGCTGCTCTCAAGAAGCAGTTCTACCCTTTGGGTCATATGCTACAATTGACAATGAATTAGCAAACCTTTAGGCAATCTAAGGGTCAGTCTATCCAAGATTACACCCATGAGTTCAGAAAATGGGCTATTGCTTTTAATGTTCCATTGTATACTCAGGATACACTGCTTAAGTACATAGGTGGTTTGCATTCTTATCTAAGACATTCTATTTTGATGTTGAACCCTAGTAATTTGGATGAAGTTAGTGTTCAAGCCACACATCTAGAGTCCAGGGGTAAGAATTTTGACGATGATAATTTTGTACAAAAGTCATCTAAGGTTGCAGAAACAAGAAGAGAAAAAAAGACAGCTACTGTTAAGAAAGAGTTCACATGTTCGCATTGTGACAAGAAAGGTCATGATGAAGAACATTGTTGGCGGTTTCATCCAGGATTGAAACCTAAGTGGGCTCAGAAATAGAAAGGTAAGAAGAAGGCCGCATATGTTGTTATGGATCTTGGTTCAGAATCTGAAGATGAAACCAAGATAACAACAATGGGTTTGAAAGGTAAAGCTCTTATTGCCAGTGTTTCCTTCGATAGTTGTGCTTCTACTTCTCAAGTTAAAAATGTCCCTGAAGATAAGAAAAGAAATGAGCTTTTTCATGTAAGGGTTGTTGCTAAACACACTAAAGTTGATGCACTCATAGATAGTGGATCCCAAACTAACTTAATCTCAGAAGATGTTGTAAGAAATTTGGGATTGAAAACTACTCTACATAAGAGACCTTATCCACTAGGTTGGGTTTGCGAAAACAGTAAATTGCAAGTAACAATGCAATGTACTTTAAGGTTCACAATCTCAAGTAAGTATGTTGATAAGGTACAGTTTGATGTGGTTCCACTAGATGTTTACGGAATAGTGTTGGGTAGCCCTTATTTGTATGATCGGAAGGCTATTTTCTACAGGGAATTTAATCAGTATCATTTGTTTAAATATGGCATTAGGTATATTGTACACTCTCACAAGGTTAAGACTAATCAGTCTTTTGCAAACACAGGGCAATTAAAGAGGGCGATTAATGCAAGTAAAGATTTGTCTATTATGTTTGTCAGGTCAGATGATTCTAGGCATGAACTTGAAGCAATCAAGGCTAATAAAGTTCAGATGTTGCAAGATACACCAACAGTACATCGTGAGGAGACAACACATGAAAGCATTGATGATCCAAGTTCTCAACTTATGGTTGAGAGTTTGAAGGTTCCCTTGGGTAAAATTGTTCATGTTTTGAAAGACAAACACATTGTTGATTCATTCACTTTTGTATTTGCATTATTATTCAGCTTGATATTAATCAGTAGTTATTGGTTAGTAGTTGGAGCAGTTGATGTACATGCTTATGGAAGTGATACAATGTGTACATGTTCAACAACACTGTTGTAGTCTTGATTGTGATAATGAGACAAGTGTACAGATGGATAGATGATATAGGACAAGTGGGGAGGCCATGCCCTCACTTAATTTATGAATAAATGCAACTTTTGGAGGTCCAAAAGTTCCCCAGTGGGGAGGATTGATCCAGGTGGATTTTCCATTGAAAATTCAAATGTTTCCAAAATAGGCGCATAAAAGTTGTGAAGTGGGATCGAACCCTTGACCACCTACTCACAAATCTCTCTTGTCACCAATACACCACACATACTATTTAAAATATGATGGGCACCAAATGAGTTTAAAATTTACCGTTGCTACCATTGCTAATTGAAAAGGGAATTCCTAGTGGTTTGAACCGCCGACCTCTCTATCCCATTTATCTCTCCACTTCATACAATCCCCGTGGATTTTGGGACTTAATTTGGCCGTATTGAATTAGAATTATCCCTATTATTGACCATAAACCAAACAAGGTAAATGGACCCGATAAGAAGGAATGGGGGCTAAAATTATGTAAGCCAATTAAACTTAATAAGCCCCATTTTATAAGGTATTTTTAAAGATATACTTTTAAATTTGGGAGATATTGGAGATAAGGAGATTTATTGTTGTAAATGGGAGATATGGGGAATATGTTTTTTAACCCCATTTTAGCATGTAAAATTGTATAAAACGGGGGTAAGTTGTGAGCTAGAGGTAGTAGTGAATTGTGAGGAAATTGGGAGAGAGTTGAAGATTGGAGATTTGGTGAGAAAATTTCTTTTGGGTGTTTGATAGTGAATGGTTCATCTTTGTGCATTGGGAGCTTAAATTCAAGCTTGTTGTATGTGGGAGAAGGACTTTGTAATTCATTATCATCCAAGGAGAGATAAGGAGTCTTTGCAACCATTGAGGTGCTTTGTAACCATTTTCTGGAGCTGAATCAATGATCGACCACTCCATTGGAGGGACCCAGAGATGTAGCCAATTGGCGAACTCCATTATAAACTTGTGTTTTGTCTTCTCTCTTCTTTCCCTCTTCTGTCAATCTATCGTTATTTGATTATTATGTTTATTTAAACAATTTGATTGTAATTTTAAGACCTTCATTTAATCATTGCAAAAGTTAACATCTCACGTGCAACAGTCATAGATCCTAACATAAGATGAAACACACAAATGCATAATCCACAACACCAGATGTATGAGGAAAACCCAATATGGGAAAAACCTCGGTGAGAAATGTTGCTGGAGTCTACTGCTCCTATCCCACCGCACAATGAAACAACATGTTACAATTATTTAGGGCACCAACCCAAAGGAGCACCAACCCCTATTGATTTAGGGCACCAACCCTACACCAAGCACCAACTCGGTGTAATAGAATGAAATATAATTTTAATGCAATGATAACACTTAGTTGCAAATGAGTTCCACAACACCTGATCAACTGATGTCTACCGGTTACCAACTTCCTCAGTTTCACCAGTCCTTCTACTGTCGGTTATCAGATTGCTCTCTTTGATCTCTTATTGGTTACTCTTTGCCTCTCTTCTCTTTCTCAGAACCTCACCCTACACAGTACCACACTTGGATGCCTTCCTAACCATTCAATCTCTACTAGTACGCTTGACTGTTAAGATTATAACAGTTTACTGGTTACTCTGTCTCTACCGGTTAGAGCCTCTCACTGGTTCAGCCTGCTAACTCCACACTTTGACTCTCTACGAAGGAACTCTCAAGAAGATAGTCTCTCTTCTTTCTCAAGCTCTCTTCTTACTCTCAACTCACATCCAACATCCATCCCTTTATTCTTCTAGTTCACATATTTATATTTGAGGGTTCCCGCCAAAAGCAAAATTCAAATGGTGACGTGCTAGGGTTTTCCTCTACCAACTCAATCCATATCAAATCTGATCAGTTCTATGTTTCTGGAATTATGATCTGCATCATATCAATCAACACCACCATATCCTTGCCTTCCAATGAACATTTTCTATTTTTAGGCATCCTGCAACTTGTTTTTCGGCCTTTCTCTATCAGTCACCATTAATGGCTTAGTTGTTTCCTTTAGCCAATAAGTACAAGGATCAGATCATCCTGCAAGGTCAGTTCAATCATCGTTCCACTCTCCTCGAGCATCCTGCCATCGTCCCATGATTTGTAGGTATTTCATCAATGTTGACCTGCTTGCTAACTATCACATTGATGAACACTTCACCGACCTCTGCGTGCTCACCACTTGGTGTCCACCTGTCATCCTTGTCGACATCCACCTATACTCAGACTGCAAAGTTGGTTTGACATCCTTCACTGATGAAGATTCACTATTAGTTCAAATCACCTTATTGGTATAACCTAACTTCATTGTGGGACCTTCATACCTGCTAACATTTCCTCCGTTGGTGTATCAACTTGGCCTTCCATCAAACATGTTGGTTCATCCACTAAGTCCATTTACCAACTGTATTGTACTTCTGTTTGTATACTAGTGATCACATCCCTCTGTTCTTCTTTGCTTCTTTGCTTGCTCATGGGTGGTCCTTCTTTTCCGGTAGATGTTGCACTTCATGTGTATTGGTAACATACCTTTTTTGTCTACTTACACACTCCATCCTTCATACCGGTTGACATCACTACTTACTTCACCCATACCGGTCACCACTACTTACTCACCGATGATCGTTCCATACTGGTTGACATCAATGACAACATAATACCAACAATATTTCCCTTAAGCATTGATATCAACACACTCTGTTCCTTTATGAGACCCATTAGACCATTCTCCCCCTTTGACAATATTGACAAAGGGTCGGGGCATCCCCCCATCTAATTCATGGTCCACCGGTTATACAATGTATTCTCTCCCTTTGACCACTATTCGCTCAACCAGAAACATATAAGAATCAAATGTGATTGTACTATGAGTGCTACCAATTGGGAAATTAGATTCCTGTAATCATGAAATTCTCTTGGGTATTCCTACAACAAACTTCTTTTGCAGTTTTTTCTTCCAGTACGCCTGTCTAGTGTTCCTTTCACCCGAGGGTCCAATTGTGATTTTTATTAAAGTACAAATTGAATAGACATTGAAGGAACTTGCAAATGAGGACCAATTAGTACTACCCGTAGACACCCAAAATTGTCCAGTCAATTATCTAAGCTTAATTCTTCTATTAATTAAATAAATCTTTATTTATTTAATTAATTCATTTATCCTCTTCTAGCCTTATTTCTCATTTAAATAAATAGATTTATTTATTTAAATTATCCTTTTTCTAAATTAAATAAATATCTTATTTATTTAATTAATCCCACTTCTTCTATTAATTAAATAAATCTTTATTTATTTAATTAATTAATTAAACCTTTTCTACCCATGACACATGTCATTCATCTCTTAATTCATACACTACCTACCCCTTTCATTATTTTATTATTTCTTTTACCTACCCTCTAATCATAGCGGACCTCCTTTTACACCTCTCAATCTTATCCCTCCATTTCTTATTGTGACTTCTATATAAGGAGATGCTTCCCTCATTATCAAACCCTAATCATCTTTTATGCAATTGACTACACTACGATCCTACTTGCAACCACATTCCATTCTTTGTTGAGCTCTTGTGCACATAAAATCTGAGATCAAATATATCAAGCAAGATCAATGGAGATAGGAAAAATGGAGATCAAAACCCTATTGGACATGTGATGGTATAATCTTTGTGATTTCGTTTGATTTGCATTGTCTTAGGTAATCTTCATATGTTATGGTGGATCTTTGTTGTTGTTAGGCTAGGGTTTTTGTGGTTGAATTCATTTAGCCTTTTCAATATCGTTATTATTGTTATCCATTTTCACCATATACATTTTGGCATGCCCGGTGGGACTCTTGTCCCTTTTGCATTTAACATCCTTGTTGCAGATTTTGTGTTTTGAAGTTGCAGATCTGACGTTTTCAGCAGCATTTTGATATTTTCGCATCTGCGCACTTTCAGATCGCATTTTTGATTTTCTAGCATGTCTGCGACATCTGGAATCGCGTTTGTGTTATCGACAGTATTTTATTTTGTAGGTTCCGGAAAAGCGCGTTTGTGTTATTAAGTCGCGTCTGCGGTGTTTTTAGCCACGTCTGTGTCTAGAAGTTGCATCTGCGTTCTGGAGCTGCATCTGTGTCTCACAGAACCACGTCTGTGTCATGAAGTTGCGTCTGTGTCAAGGGTAAATATGTTTGTGTTCACTGGTTTCAAATTTTGGGTTTATTGATTCAGTTTTGGATTTTGCATTTAGGGTTTCAGATTTGGTTTATTTTGCGCTACCATTTTCAGACCTAGCTAACGAAATTGGTGCAGCTTGTCTTGAAAGCAAAATCGTTTGGTTGAAGGCCCCTATTTTCACAAAGTCTTTTGGATCTAAAATTTACCTAACTTGTGTGCTTGCAGGAAGGGGTGATTATTTGAAACAATCCAAACTACTAACAACTCTTTGTTGCAGGTCCTTGGCAAGGGTTTTTGGATTTTTATTGTGTGCCTTGTTTTCATAGACTAGCAAACACTTCAATTGGTGCACTAAAATTGAATCATTGTCTTTTGTGTCTTGAGCAATAGGCTCTTTTTGTTTAATCTTTAGAGGGTCTATCTTCCCGTGTGGTCATTAGGACTACTAGTGAGAAGAGAACGACCCAAGTGGTAGCGAGGAAAACCCACCTCTTCCGAACCACTATAAACAACTGTATTCATGGTGAAAACTATGGATAACGTGTGTTGATTAGTTCATACTGACACTATGTCTCCCCATAAACCCGCTTGATCAAATTTATTTGATCAGTTGTAGGGCGTAACCCCTACCGGTTGAGAGCCTTCTGTATTTACAGAGCTGAAAGTGTCGCATGTATGGCCACACGAGCGGATGCCCTTACTAGCACCTCTTTGTTTAAGAAGCCCAAATCCTTCTAGTTGTTGGGGCAGGAGGTCGGACCTCTGGTAGTGGCCCACACACATATGGTTCTTAGTAGAGATACAAAGTTTGCCACGGGGAGTTTTCATGGGGACTGATGCTTGGCTGACCTGAGAAGTGAGTGCCGAGGGTAGAGCATGTGAGGTTAAGCATCTAAGTATCCACTCTGAATAGCGTAGCCTCAGGGGTAAAACCCCATGTGGGATCAACAACTATTGTCTTGGCCATCCATAAGAATTGTGCTTGACTTATTTTAAACATTCAAAACATTCAAGACCAAACAACAAAACATTGTGTCTTTTGTGTCTTCAAGTGTATGCAAAACATTTTTTTTACATCAAACAACACACTTTTATTGGAGTCATTTTGAGTCTAAACACTTGCAAACATTGAGTCCTCATCAACACTGTGTCCTCTTATCACGAAAAATAGTCAAACAGTCAGATTTGGTCACAACAAAATGACTTCACAGATTGGAAAAAATTGCACAAATTTTGCAGAAACGCGTCTGTGTTGGACATAATAGCGTCTATGTTGTATAACCACGTCTATGAAGGACATAAACGCGTCTGTGTTCCTAGAATCAACATTGCAATTTGCACAAAATCTCAGAAGCGCGTCTGTGTTGAACAGAGCCACGTCTGTGTCAGGAAACCGCATCTGTGAAGTATATAGGCACGTCTGTGTTCAGAATTGAAAAACTGTTACAGTCCAACAGATAAACACGGTCAGTTTCAGAATTCTTGAGCTTCCTAGGTCATTTCTTCAGGGTTTCATTTAGCATTCAACCTGTCTTTGGGTCTCACAAAGTCCATCATTGCTTTACACCTTACATTACATTCACATTTGTCTAAACTTGAGTCAAAAGGTCACTTGCTTGTCCTCAATATACTTTGTCAACACACTACATACAACAACACTTTGCTAAGTGGTCCCTCATCAAGGTTTCTTACCTTTGGGTCTCATTTGGTCTTACTTAGAGTCAAGGTCAACTTACCTCATCAAGAGAAACTATCCTCTCTTTGGAAGTCACACCTACTCTACTACATACATACTTGGTCTTACACTTTGGACATTGCAAGTACACCTTAGATTCATTTACATTCCATCCAACTCTTGGTCTTCCATACTCTTTTCCATTTTCATCTAGTCTCACACATCTCGGTCAATACCTAGTTCATGGTTGAAACCCGTCTTCAAAAATCTAGGAGAGAAACTAAAGAGGCTCAAGAGTTCGCAAACATGAGTTCTTATGAGTATGACAATGATATCTTTTTCAATTCTGATCATACTACATTACCTGACATGGATGCCTATAGAAACATTCCAAATGTTGAGAACATGGACACTACAAACAACAATGATACACACAATGATGATATGGACAACTTTTCAGTACATTCGGCAGATGTGGAAGAATCCATTATGGATCCCTGTTTCAATCGATTGGTTGAGGAAATAATGAGGAGGGATAGACAATACTTCTTAAAAATGATGGCACAAAGTGGAGCCAAGATACCTCATGATTTTGACATGTCTCAAATAATGGAAAATTGGCCTTTGCAACAATTTCACTCCAACATGGATCAAAGATGACCTAATAGTGGAGGCAATAGAGGACCACATATGGTACCTGAATGACCATCATCTTTGTTTCAAAAATTAGAGGTCCCACATACACATGGTCAAGCATATGATACTCACCTTCGCAGACCATTATGGAAGTCTTATGCAAAGAAATATGCTCAATCACATACCAATGCTAAGGATCAACCACCAAAGCAATTGGATATTCAAAGGCATGCTCAAAATTTGGACACAAGGAAACCTCGTGTCAAATTTGGGGGCAACACATTAGAACATGACATGCCTGTAGAGTATGGTATACATGGACAAAATAGATATTTCATTCCTCAACATGAATCTATACCAAGTGGTCCATATACACAACATCATTATAGACCTCCTCCATATGAACATGTGTATGACCAATATCATCCATATATGCAACATGCTCCTCCTCCAATTGGTGCTTCAAGCATGGGGTATGGTCCAAGAAGTCGATCTCCACCTAAGAGCAATTTGGAGCAACAAATTAGGGACTTACAAAAGAAAATGGAGGACATAAATACACCAAAGCCAACATACACAATGAGAGACATATGTCCCTATCCATTTGACAAAAGCATTCCAATGCCTCCTTTTCCTACACACTTTGTGATGCCTAAGTTTGATAAGTATAGAGGAAAAGGGGATCCTAAGGCACACATAAGACAATTTTTCATAGCTTGCATTGAGGTAGCAGCAAAAGAGACATATTTGATGAGATTATTCCCACAAAGCCTAGGTGATCAAGCTATGGAATGGTTCTCCCAACTTCCACCTGGTATTAAGTCATGGGGTGACTTAGCAGAGGCATTTATTCAACATTTCTCCTACAACATAGAGACAGACATATCAGTCACTACTTTGTGCAACACCAAGCAAAAAGAGGGAGAGTCTTTTGCATCATTTTTACAAAGATGGAGAAATCTAGCCAGCAGATGCTCTTGTGAAATTCTACAAAAACAAATGGTAGAAATGTTCACACAAAATGTTAACAAAGAAATTGGCTATGATCTAAGGAAAGCTTGTTTTTCCACCTTCAAGGACATCATTGAAAAAGGCTTAGCGACATAAAAGGTCCTAATTGAACAAGGAGTCATTAAGATATTCAAGGAAAACAAAGATGACTTTAAAGGAAAAGACAAGCCGAGATTTTGGAATAGAAACAAGAACACAGTCAATGATGGTGTTGTTGACACCAACACAGTGCGACCCAAATTCATCTTTTCAGGATCAAGTTCTACAAACAATCAAGTGAATACTCAAACAACTTCCAGATCATGAAGGAAATACACCCCCTTGGGAGAACCACTTGAGTCAGTTTTTAAGAAGATAGTGGCAAAAAGGTAATTGCAGTTCCAGATTTTCCTCCATATGAACCAAAGGTCAAACCAAATTAGTGGAATGATGATGAGTATTGTGAATTTCATAAGAGCAAGGGTCATAAGATAGGAAATTGTCATCGACTAAAGAACATCATACAAGATCTCATTGATAGAGGTGACATTGAGATTGAGGGACATTCGTCTAATCAAGAACATGAGATGTTTAAGGAACCATTCCCAAAACATGACAAGGGAAAAGCTAAAGCCACAGATGACCAAACCAACTATACCAGAGCAACCTATAACTATGATTCAACTATCAATCACATCTCGATAGACAACTATGTCTCTACCATTATCATCAAGGACAAAACGTCTGAGAATTCTACTCGGAGACCCAGGATTGTCCTAAAAGGTGTTGGATCTTCTTCCGAACCTACCTCTGAATGTAATGTCACAACTCGCCGAGGTAAAATCACATTGCAAGGTGCTCTAGCCAAGAACACCGCCTCCTCATCAACCAAACCTGAGTATGACCTTGTAGAACAGTTAGGGAAGACACCCGTGCTAATCTCCATCCTTGAGCTATTACGCATATCCCCCGCTCATAAAGCCATTCTTGACAAAATCTTGAGAGACACTGCCGTTCCTACTGATCTAAACGTGGACCAGTTTCAAGCCATGGTGGGATACCTTTCCATTCCACAGTCTCTTACATTCATAGAAGCTGATGACGCCTTCGTAAGTCAGCCACATAATGCACCACTACACATTGAAGCCTTCATACACAAACATCGAATAAAACGAGTCCTGATAGACGGAGGAGCTGGTCTAAACATTTGTACATTGAGCACAATTAAACAATTGGGATATTCTGATAAAGATATGAATTCTACAAATCAAATCACCATCAAGGCATATGATGATGAAGAGCATTCATCCAAAGGCACAGTCACCTTACCTCTTAGAGTTGGGCCAGTTACGAAGGATGTGGTTTGTCAAGTCCTGGATCTAGATCTCACTTATAACATATTGCTAGGACATCCTTGGATTCATGAAATGAGGGCAGTCCCATCTACATATCATCAATGCATTAAGTTTCCTCATAATGGAGTGGAAGTAACAGTTAACAACAATCCTAATCCTTTCATATACTGCAATAACCTGAGATCAAAAACTAAGACCATCATTCCCAGTAATCGTGAAGCTGTTCCTTCCTCGGCATACATTGATCCTGAGTCATTAAAACCTTCAACATCAAAACAAGGTGAACTTAAAGGCAAGTTTCAAGACAAGGGCATGGGGGAATACACTTTAAATCAGACCATGTACTTACAACAAGTCATGAGTTCCCCAAAAGAATATGGAAGACCACATCCTACCAAGCAAGTATCCATCATGATACTCAAATGGGACCCTACTACCTTTTAAAGATGGGGTGAACTAGAAGAGGAAGATTTATACAAAATGCTTTACAAAGACATTGAATAGGACACACAAGATCACATCAATCTACCATGTGAGAAATATGGCAAAGGCTTCAAAATTCTACAAAAATTCGGGTGTGATGGAAAAAGCCCTCTTGGGTTACGAAAGGAAGGCATCATTGAACCTTTACAACCTGAATTGACTTTCAAAAAGGAACGCTCGAAAGGACTTGGTTTCTTAACTTCCAAGGTCCACACCCAAAGGAAAGAAGAAGCCTTACAAATCAAAGCTACCAAAATTAAACAAGAGGATTGCTATTCCACAGATTCCAACAAATGGGAATGGGGTTTAGACAAGTCTTCCAGTGACTACAAGCTCACCGAGATATTCAGAGAGCCAGATGAACCCACAAAAGAAGAGGAATTTTGTAACAAGTTTAGAGTTGGTCAGGAAACAACCCATGAGGATTCCACACAGTCCTTGTCTCAAGGTTCTAGGTTGAAATCACATAGGATGAGAACACCTATCCGAGAATGCGCTACTAGTGATGATAATTTGGATTCATTCATGATTGAGACTGATGAGGAGAGTGCCATCGATGACCTCGATAATTACCTTGACATACTCGAATATAACTGCATCTTCACTCTTAGCCCCGCTAACTTTGAAGATGTTAAAGGCCTTCCCCTTGTTCACCACCAACTCATTGATTGGGATCATGAAGGACCTGCACAGTTTGAAACATTCCAAAATGATGAAGCTTTTATTGACTATCTTGGCATATGAGATGATCTTCCTCCTGGGGACCATAAGGCGGTATACACTATAGAACTCAATAGCGTGGCATATTTTGGTGAGGGTGTCGGACCTTCCAGTCGCAAAAATGTGAAAATAAGAACAAACCAAGGGTCTTATGGTGAAAACCACACTGTGGCACTGTTTGACCCCAAAAAAGTAAAAAGAAAGGATGTATCTAAGGGAGAAAACCTCTCTGAGGCACTCAAAGATGGAAGGCTCGACATTCTTCCAACATCATATGAGGAAAAGTCATCCATGTTGGTAGAGGAGACTATCAAAACAAACATTGGTATAGAAGAGGTTCCACACAACATATTCCTGGCTCAATCGTTGATAGAGTCAGAAAGGTCAAAATTCATAAGTTTCTTCAAAGAACGACAAATCAACTTTGCCTGGTCATACGCTGATATGCTTGGATTGGATCCAGATTTGGTAATGCATCATTTGACAGTCAAACCAGGGGCAAAGCCAGTGAAACATAAATTAAGAAAAATGCATCCACAAGTGGCATTACTAGTCAAAGCAGAACTTGAGAAATTATTGGATGTCGGATTCATATGCCCAATTGATTATCCTGAATGGATTTCCAATTTGGTGCCTGTTAGTAAACCAGATCGCAGCATCAGAATATGTACAGATTTCAGAGACATTAACAAAGCTTGTCCAAAGGATGACTTCCCATTACCAAATATTGACTTGATTGTTGATCTCACAGTAGGTCATGAAATGTTATCATTAATGGATGGATTCTCTGGTTATAATCAAATAAGGATCACGCCCGAGGATCAACACAAAACATCATTCACTTGTCCTTGGGGAACTTTCTGCTGGAATGTCATGCCCTTCAGGCTAAAAAATGCAAGCGCTACATATCAAAGAGCCATGACTACTATCTTTCATGATCTCATGCGCGCCACCATGGAAGATTATGTCGATGACCTCTTGGGAAAATCAATTGATAGAAATACACATTTGGACATACTTTCAGTTGTCTTTGATCGGTTGGAAAAATACAAAGTAAGATTAAACCCCAAGAAATGTGTCTTTGGAGTAACCTCCGGGAAGCTTCTAGGATTCATTGTATCCAAAAGGGGAAACGAAGCTGATCTAGCAAAAGTCAAAGCCATCTTGGAGATGCAACCACCAAGAAATATCAGTCAACTTCGATCCTTACAAGGCAGACTCCAGTCCATCCGAAGATTCATAGCACAACTTGCAGATAAGTGTAATCCTTTTCAGCACCTGCTACATAAAAACATCAAATTCAAATGGGATGATAACTATCAACAGACTTTCCAAACGCTCAAAGATTATCTTCTAAATCCACCAGTTTTGATGCCACCAGTTCCAGATCAACCTCTGTTACTATACATATCAGCTACTTCAATAGCAGTGGGGGCACTCTTAGCACAACAAATTGCTGAGGGCAAGGAAAAAGAAGTATACTATATCAGTCACACATTGGTAGGATATGAGCTAAAATACACACCAATTGAGCATGCATGTCTCATCGTGGTCTTTGCTTCACAAAAATTATGACATTACATGCTCACTCATAAGACTATGTTAGTTGCAAAGATCGATCCATTGAAATACCTTCTCAATAAAGCAACACTTACTGGGCGACTGGCCAAATGGGTAATGATCCTGAGTGAATTCGACATCGAGTATGTGGACAGAAAAGGAATGAAAGGACAAGCCATCATAGATCAATTAGCAGACACTCCCATGATAGATGATGTTCCTCTAAGTTCAGAATTTCCAGATGAATCTATTTTGACAATGTCACATGCAAAGCCATGGCAACTGTACTTCAACGTCTCATACACACAACATGGGTCAGGAGCTGGCATCCTCTTTATAACTCCTCAAGGGGATTCTATACCAAAATCATACCACTTATCATTTCCTTGCACTAACAATATAGCGGAATATGAGGCATTAACAACAAGATTATGAATTGCAGTTCAGTGGAAGATCTAGGAACTTCGTGTTTTTGGGGACTCTCAACTTGTCATATGTCAAGCAACTAATGATTACCAAACAAAATATGGAAAAATTAATGCCTTATAAACAAATGGTGGATGACCTGAAACAACACTTCACAAAGATAGACTTTGAGCAGATACCAAGAGAGCAGAATCGCGCCGCAGATGCCATGGCTACAATTGCTTCATTGATTGGTCTACCTCCAAATGAGGCCCGTTATGAGTTCTTGGTGGATAACCTTTTGGTTCCTTCATATGAGATCATGCCTACTAAGATGACATGTGTTGTCAGTCCCAAGTCCCAGTTATATGGTTCCATCTGCACATACCTTTGTGACAATACCCTACCTCTTGATCTATCAAATAACCAACATTGCACTTTCATTCGCCAATCCTCTCGATATGTCATTTTAGCTAATATCCTATATCGACGAGGTCTAGATGGCACTCTTCTTAGATGTTTAGAAAGTGATGAAGATCAAATTGCGTTATGTGAAGTGCATGAAGGAATATGTGGTCCGCATGCTAGTGGTCCTACCTTGGCCAAGAAACTCATCAGGACTGGATATTACTGGCCCAATATGGAAAAAGACTCATATCAGTTTGTCAAGAAATGTAAGCAATGTCAAATTCATGGAGACCTCATACATGCACCAGCACAAGAACTTCAACCAATTGCGTCTCCTTGGCCCTTTTGTCAATGGGGACTCGATCTCATAGGCAAGATTCACCCTCCTTCTTCCAATGGTCATAAATTCATTATCACTGCCACAGAGTATTTTACAAAATGGATTGAAGCCATGCCTCTCACACAAGTCACAGGAAAATAGATTGCTACATCCATCCTCAACTATATCATTTGCCGATACGGTATTCCTATTTCAATTATCACTGATAACGGGCGTCCCTTCAAAAATCAAGATGTTCGTGAACTCTGTGACCGCTTCCATATTTCCCATCATTTCTCCACACCATATTACCCCCAAGGTAATGGCCAAGCTAAGGCTTCTAATAAAACAATCCTTAAAATCCTAAAGAAGACAATCGATGATGCTGGTCGTAATTGGCATATCCAACTTAATCCTGCACTTTGGGCTTATTGCACAAGTGTCCGCACACCTACAGGAGCTACACCCTATTCACTTGTCTATGGCGTTGAATCCATCTTGCCTATTGAGGTCGAGCTACCCTCTTTATGGGTCTCTTTGCAAAACATCATCAATGATGAAGACTATAGGGTCTCTCGCTTACAAGAGCTAGAACTACTGGATGAACGAAGACAAACTGCTTTTAATCATCTCAAGGCTTACCAACAACGAATGAGTCACAGCTACAATCACAAGGTCAAGCCTTGCACCTTTGAGGTAGGTGATTTGGTTCTCAGAGAAAACCCCAAAAATCAGCAAGACAGAGAGAAGAAGGGCAAGTTCGAACCAAATTGGCTTGGTCCTTACATCATCACAGCAGCATATGGATCTAGTGCATATCAACTCTCAACTACAGAAGGTGAACCTTTGGAGGATCCTATCAACAACATGCACCTTCGCAGGTTTTACACATAGCTCTTCGGAATATCCTAATTCAAAAATACAAAAAAATTATAAAATAAAAAATCGTTACTTGGTGAAAACCTTACAAACAGGCGCCTTGTGACACAAAAAAAAACATTGAAAAATCAAAAAAAGTAAACAGAAATAATTTCATCCAACGGTGAAAACCACTTCGGTGGTGCCCTGGGCAAGTACCATGGTGAAAACTGGGTCACCAACACCATGCGTAGAGACATCACTCCTCCCTCCTTCAGGATTCACTTTCATCCTTTCACTTTGCACACACTCACAACCTATTCATTTGTAATAAACTTACCCATTCCCATCATGGCTTATTATTGATCTACCTAAGATTGGTTAGCATTCATAATAAACCTCCCTTTTCACTCCCTTTCCATCCATAACAAATCAGACCCTATTTATGGCTAAGGCAAATCTTACGTCTAGTGATGGGTGTGGAACTAAGAACATCACATGTTTCGAGGAGTACAATTTCTTCCAGCTTCCTTCAGTCTATCCGCGCATAATTCGCAATAAAGCAACATTTGTATCACAAATCTGCAACAAAGTTTCATCTTCTTTGCAATAAAGTATCGGTTTCATGGATTCAGTCAGTTTCAGATGAGACACAACAACAACAATGGGCTTCAACAAATCAAATCTTTCAACAGACTCAGACAACATATGGTTCAGTGCTATCTATCCTTTCTATGAAAGTAAACATTGTGACCACAATCAAATAAGACTTATACAAGTGACAAGAGACACTAAACTTGAGGGCTATAGTGGATGTTGGTGTCGAGTCTTGGTTTTCTTTTGATTTCATCTTTTTTGGTGACATGTCTTTTAGCTTTTCTAGGATGTCTCTGACTAGAGATTCTATCTCCAGGATGTCTTTGACTAGAAAGGCGAGGATGGGGTATCGTCACCTATTTGTATTTGCTGTCTGTGGATTGTCTTTTAGTAATGCTATGACTTTTCCAAGGATATGAGCACAATGTGAGTCTAGTGTGAACTGGGGCATTCCTTGTTTGTGACTGTCTTATCTCTATGCAAATGGATACAATGACTTTCTGGGTCGAATGTATGCCTCGATTGTCATAACCTACTTGCCATAATAAAGCTTAATGATGATAATGCACATGAAGCTCTTTCACTTTCATATCTTCTATCTTTTATCCCGCTTTCTTGATTGATTTCCATCATCCTTCTCGAGTCCACGTAGCCTGCTATCACATGACTGAGTATAATGACACACCAAAAAAACATTTGCATTTCATGTAGTTGCACCTGCATTACCACATATAATCATTTCATACATACATATAGATATCACATCCTACACACAACACCTATTAGCACAATTTACATTTACATTATCATATTCATCAACATTACATACATTCACATTTGCATCATGCATATACATATAAAACATAAAAGAACAAAAATAATGCATTGCATCATATACATATTTGCATCCATAACATAAAACAAAGATCACATAAGAACATCTCATCACATAGGTAAACATGCATATAGCTGCCGCAAAGATGACTCATCTCATATATATATCATAAGTGTCATAATACAATGATGTCAAAAAAATCATATGGCTACAAAGCACCCGCAGGTGTCTACATCATCATACAAAAATGGTACAATACTGCTACATAGGGAGCCCTCTACAGCTATGATGAACTCCCTCCCTCAGAGCCACCTAACCTCGATGGAATCCGAGCCCTTGAAGGACCCACCCCAGGAGCATCCCCTCTGTCTCCTCTATCTGGTGGTGGTGGAGGACCCATAACCCCACCACTCGATGCCTGTCTCCTCTGGCTCCCTCCCATAGCTATTGCTGTACACGACGGTCTATGGAAGCTCCTCACCCGCTGATCTACTGGCATTGCACCATAATAGAGATCCCGCCAGTAGGCAATCTCCTCCCCTGCCCACAAGACATAGGCATATCCGGCCCCTGTGTCCTCTGCTGCCTATCTCCTAGCCCTCAGTGCTGTCTCAGCCTTTGTGTAGCACTGAATGGCTTGGTCTCACTCCCACTCAATATCTTGGAGCCGCCTCCTAAGCCTATCCCTCTCCCTCTCCAACTCCTAGATCTCATCTGCCTGTCCCTGGCAGATCTCCCTCAGCTCCATCTGCTCATCCTCCTCTGCATCAGCCCCCTATGGCTCTGCTTGTGGCTCCCCCTATACAGGTGCCTACCCCTGTGCCTGTGCCTGTACTGGTGCTTGTACTGGTGCCTGTCCCTATATCTATCCTTGTCCCTGTCCCTGTACCTGCACCTGTCTGGGACCTTGTGCTGCTGGCACTTGTAGTGGCAATCCACCGTGACCCCTCACCACCTGAGCCTGCCTCTCCTCTCCACCCTCCCTCCGCGGTGCAACCCTCCTCTCTCCAACTTCTCCCCTCCTCCTCCGTCGGCCTCTGCCCCCATCACCTCCACCATCATCATCATCCCCACCACCATCTCCATCTAATGGCTCTCCCAGATCCGTCAGGCGTGGGAATGGATGCTCCGCCCAGTATGCTGTGTACTCGACATCCATGCTGACATCCTCAATCTCTGGCCACATGTCCCAGGGTAGGGGCATTATCTCTACCAGCTACATAATAGCCTGATCATATGATAACAGGGGCCCCAACTACGCCTGATCTCTCACAGTCCGTGCATACATGCCTGAGCCCCGTGGCATCCACTAAATCTTGCTGAACTACCTGCCAACCCTATCCACTAGTTGCCTCTCCAGCACCTAGGGCATCCGCCCAATCAGGTACCTACTCCGGAAGGTGTAGGGAAGCTCAACCGCATCATCCTCCCACTGCTCGCATCCCAGGTATGGCCTCCATATGACCATATTGATGTCATCTATCACCCACCGCCAGTGCTCTAACCTACCAATCCGTGGCTGCGATGTGATCCTGTCGTATAGGTGAACAAAACTGCATCCGTGACCTCTACCCCTAAAGTGTATCAACCTCATCATTGGTAGATGCTCATAAGCCCACACCTGCAACAATGTCACCTCGTAGCCCAATCCCACTGATCCATGGTATACAAACTGATGCAGCTCATAGTAGAGGTGTGCCAGCACACACGGTCCCCAAGCATATCTGGTGTACTGTGTCACCAGTGTCTCCAATGCACCTCCCCAGCCTACAGCCAACCCCCATGTTGCCCTATTCGGACACAGGAACCCACTGATCGCTCCTCCTATCACTGCTGGCAGTGCTAGCCCTGTAGCTGTTGTCATATCCCAAGCCACATGTCCAGCCCTCATCTCCAGTCCTAGGTCCTGGAACACTCGTCTCAGGGCCTCCCTATCTCCATCTCGATCATATGGGATCAGCTCCCCATCGATCGGTATCCTCAAGATCCTATATACATCCTCAAGGGTGACTGTCATCTCCCCCATCGACAAATGAAATGTACATGTCTCGGAGTGCCATCTCTCCGCCAGTGCAGTCAACAGTCCCATGTTCACCCGAAACTCAGGCACATGCAGAACATGTCTCAATCCCATAGCCTCGATAGCAGCTCGCTCCTCAGCTGTCAGCTCAGGTTGCAATTTCTGAGTCGATGGGAACCTCTCTCGTGACTCCAACATAGGCAAATACTCTTGTAATCAAGCAAATCAATCATGTCAGTCATAGTGGCATTCACTGTTCATCAAAAAATGCTACTTTTTATCTAAATGCATATGGCTATCTATCCTAGTGACACTCATTGTTCATCACAAAGTGTTGCTTCTATCCTAGTGACACTCACTGTTCGTCACAAAGTGTTGCTTCTATCCTAGTGGTACTCCCTGTTCATCACAAAGTGTTGCTCACATTTGCACTCATTGTTCATCACAAAGTGCTGCTCATATTTTAGTACTCCCTATTCATCACAAAGTACTCTATCTTGGTACTCACTGTTCATCACAAAGTGCCTTGATCTATTCTAGTCTTCCCTAGAGGACCTGTTTGAGTGTATCCTATTAGCAGCTTATCTAATCGACAGTGTATGTTCATCACAGAACTGCCGATTTGACCTAGAAGACAAAAATTCACATTTTTTTGGACACAAACACGCTTACCTGACATAAACACGCTTAAAGACTGCACAGACGCGCCTGAAAAACACAGATGCACCTGACCAACATAGACGTGCCTATGCTCTGCATAGATGTGCCTGGGCAAAATAGACGTGCCTTCTTGGCACAGACGCACTTGCACATCACAAACGTAGCCGCATTTGGCACATACGCGGTTTCCATCACAGACGCGCCTGGCACAAACATAGCCATGCCTCGCGAGCATGGACGCGCCTGGCACCAACGCAGACACGCCTGGACGTTTTTGGACATTTTTTGGACCCTATTCTAAGTGCATTTATTGCCCTATCTACCATGCATTAATGACAATAATAAATGCATCGAAGTACGAGGAGGTTTGGTGGTACTTACTGGCTCTCTTGCCTCTGCTGGCCTCTGGAATCGGCAAACGCGGTCGAATCTGTGAACAAAGGCCATCGCTGTTGATTGCTGCTGCTCTATTTTCGCTCTGCACTCTGCTCTCATGGATGTGTAGATGACAATGAGGATGTATTTTCCCTCGTGGTCTATTTTATAGACTACCCTAGCCCTAGCCCTCGTCTCTCGAGTCAGTCTTCATTATCCCATGACTCTGTCAATTTATCTGGTCAGTTCATTCTAGCCTTTCTTTCTTATCGAGAGATTGTCTGTGATCTTTTCAGGCATTTGTTCATCCAATCTCTCGAGGGGGCATATCATTCCTATCTTGGGGCAACTCTGTATCAGTTCATCTTATCTTCTTTGAAACAACGTGACAAACTGCATTGTCTCAAAGAGGGGCAAAATGTAGACACCCAAAATTGTCCAGTCTAATTAAATAAATATTTTATTTATTTAATTATCTTAGCTTAATTCTTCTATTAATTAAATAAATCTTTATTTAATTAATTAATTCATTTATCCTCTTCTAGCCTTATTTCTTATTTAAATAAATATATTTATTTATTTAAATTATCCTTTTCCTAAATTAAATAAATATCTTATTTATTTAATTAATCCCACTTCTTCTATTAATTAAATAAATCTTTATTTATTTAATTAATTCATTAAACCTTTTCTACCCATGACACATGTCATTCATCTCTTAATTCATACACTACCTACCCCTTTCATTATTTTATTATTTCTTTTACCTACCCTCTAATCATAGCCAACCTCCTTTTACACCTCTCAATCTTATCCCTCCATTTCTTATTGTGTCTTCTATATAAGGAGATGGTTCCCTCATTATCAAACCCTAATCATCTTTTATGCAATTGACTACACTACGATCCTACTTGCAACCACATTCCATTCTTTGTTGAGCTCTTGTGCACATAAAATCTGAGAGCAAATATATCAAGCAAGATCAATGGAGATAGGAAGAATGGAGATCAAAACCCTATTGGACATGTGATGGTATAATCTTTGTGATTTTGTTTGATTTGCATTGTTTTAGGTAATCTTCATATGTTATGGTGGATCTTTGTTGTTGTTAGGCTAGGGTTTTTGTGGTTGAATTCATTTAGCCTTTTTAATATCGTTATTATTGTTATCCATTTTCACCATATACACTACCCAAAAACTCAAGCATGCTGATACAGTAGGATAATCACTTGATCTCCCCCTGTGTCCAACATATGGTCCAAGGGATATGAGATTTTACAATGCACTCCCCCTAAACCATAGATCTTCATAAACATTTAAGTTCATGAAGTAGGTGACACCACTCCTAACTTGTGTCTCAGATACTCAAAATTATTTATCGGTAGAGGCTTTATGAAGATATCAACCACTTTTTCACTTGTAGTGACATACTCTACCTTGACTTATTGATTTTCCACCTTCTCCCTGAGAAAATGATATTTGATGGCAATATGCTTTGTCCTTCAGTGCATAATTGAATTATTTGATATGTTAATTGCACTGAAATTCTCACACTGGATGGAATTGGGGTCAGATATTTCTACCTGAATATCCTTGAGGATCTGCTTCATCCATAGCACCTGAGAACAACATGTGGCAACAATAATGTATTCTACCTCAGCAGTAGATAGAGAAACCGAATCTTGCTTCTTGCTGTGCCATGAGACCAACTGGTTACCTAGGAAGAATGCATCACCACTTGTGCTCTTCTGGTCATCAATGTAGCCTGCCCAATAAACATCCGTGTATGCTTCCAAGGTAAATTCCCCTTGTTTGGGATACCATAATCCATAATTGAGTTTCCCCTGCAGGTACCTAAAAATTCTTCTGATTGCATTCATATGTAACTGCTCAGGTGCTGCTTTAAATCTAACCACCATGCATACTGCCTGCACTATATCTAGTCTCTAGGTAGTAAGACATAATAAAATACCAATCATGGATCTATAGAAGATCTAATCCACTACCAATGACTCATCATTCTTGCTCAGGTACTCACCAATTTGCAGTCCTCCATTTGAAACTTCTATAGCATGTCCTTTGCATACTTGGTTTGTGAGATGCAGATTCCCTTATCTAGCCATGATATCTGCAAACCAATAAAGCATGTCATCTCTCTAAGCATTGACATCTCAAACTCTGATTATATCTGATCAACAAAATCTTTGCAAAGAGTGTCCTTGTTGCCTCCAAAAATGATGTCATCTACATACACAACCACAATGATCATGTGGTTTCCATCTACCTTGATGTATAGATTACTGTCAGCACTCCCCTTTTTGAATCCTTGTTCCTTTAGGTACTTATCTAGCCTTGAATACCATTCTCTAGGAGTCCACTTTAAGCCGTACAGGGCTTGCTTCAACCGACACACAAAGGTTTCATCATCATTTAACAAAAACCCTTCTAGTTGCTCCATATACACTTCTTCTTCCAAATTTCCATTGAGGAAAGCAGATTTTACATCCATTTGATATACCTTATAACCCTTGTGGGCTGAAAAAGTTAGAAACATTCTAATTGCTTCTAGTCTAGCTACCAGTGCAAATGTTTCTTCAAAATCAATACCTTCTACTTGAGAGTAACCCTTGCACACAAGTCTAGCTTTATGCCTAACAAATTTACCTTCTTCATTCATCTTATTCCGGTAGACCCATTTGGTGTCAATATTGTTCTTGTCTGTCGGTCTAGGGACTAATTCCCAAGTCTTGTTCTTCTCAATCGGCTGTAACTCTTCTTCCATTCCATCCATCCATTTTTGACTTTTGCTGGCCTCATTGAATGTCTTAGGTTCCATTTTAGTCATGAGGCAAAAATTGACTTGTTCATCATTCTGGGCAAGTCCTCTTGTAGTTTGCACACCATCATTCTTATTACCTAAAATCTTCTCTTCCGGATGGTTTTTCTGCACATATCGGTTGGGGACCTTATTGGATGCTTCTTTCAGCTCATTGTCTGATTGAGCTTCATCACCTTCATCACCAGAATAATCATACCGATTCACTTGTGCTTGTCTACCTTTATGCATATCCTCATCAACTCTTACATGTACACTCTCAATGACTCTTCTTAGTTTTTTTTTATAGTATTTGTAGGCCTTACTGTTAGTTGAGTAACCAAGGAAGATCCCTTCATCACTCTTGGAATGAAAACTACCTAAACCATCCATGTCTCTCTTGATAAAACATTTGCTTCCAAATACCTTGAAGTACTTTACTGATGATTTCCAGTCATACCACAACTCATAAGGTGTCATTCTCTTGTTTGTTCTTAGTTGAACTCGGTTCAAAGTATATGTTGCAGTATGAACCGCTTACTTCCAATACAAATTCAGTAAACTTGCCTCATTCAACATGGTTCTTGCCATCTCCTTGACTGTCTTGTTCTTCCTTTCTACCACACCATTTTGTTGTGGTGTCCTGGGGGTTGAGTATTGCCTTCTGATTCCATGTCTCTCATAGTAATATTCAAACTTATTTGAAGTGAACTCTCCACCCCGATCAGATATTAGGCATTTCAGCTTGCATCCACTTTCCTTCTCTACCATCTTTCGGAAGATCTTGAATCTATCAAATGCTTGTGATTTATCTTGGAGGAAAGTGACCCATGTCATTCTTGAGTAGTCATCAATGAAGAGCATAAAGTATCTCTCACCGACAAGATCTCTTGTCCTAGTTGGACCACATAGATTTGTATGTACAAGTTCAAGTGGTCTTGAGGTGTTGTGTTCTTTTGTCCTGAAGCTAACCTTAGTCTGCTTTCCTTTCACACATTCATCACAAAATGTGCTTACCGGTTTGATGATGCGTGCTATATTTCTCACACAACCCTTTTTTCTTACTGCAACCAGATTATCAAAATTTATGTGGCATAATCTTCTGTACCACAATCAACTTTCATCCACTTGTCCCAACATGCATTGGGATTCAAAACATTATTTTAGATTGTATACATTTCCATCTATCCTCTTACCTTCAGCTCACCGATACTCTCCTTCTTTATCTAGCAATCAGTAGAATCAAAGGTGAATTTATAAACTTTTTCATACATCTGACTCACACTCAGCAAATTGTGCTTCAGGTGTTCCATATAATATACATCACATGCTTTTAGTTTTCCATCAATATTTAGAGTACCTTTTCCCTTTATCTTGATGGATGAGTTGTCTCCAAACGTCACTAAGCCACCATTCCAATCTTCAAGCTTGATAAATTTCTTCTTATCATCGGTCATGTGGCTAGAGTAGCCACTGTCTACAACCCACAATTTTCTTCTTTTTGCATGTAGGGCAGTCTGCACTATCATACTTGATTCTTCTTTTTTCTTTTCTTTCTCAACCCAAACCGATTGAGTTTCCTTCTTCTTGTCAATTGCAATTTTATGCTCTGGTTTGGCTACCGGTTCCTATTCAGGAGCTAGCTTGTTCTGCTTGATTTTCCTATTTTACAATGCTTTGTAATATGTCCAAACTCATGACAACTATAACACTTTACAGTCATATTAAATGATGAGTTTGAAAAATTATTGTAGGAAACCGGTTGACTTCTCCTACACTCATAACTTCTATGACCCGATCCATTACATTAATAGAAGATGACATTCATCTCCTGGAGTGCAACAAAAGAGTTTCTATTTTCATAAATCATAGTGATATTATTCATTAATCTACAATTAGCTAACTTATGTCCAAATTTGTTACACTGATAACAATAACCATGAAAGTTTGGAACATACCGGTTTGGTTGCCTTGGTCCTACAAACATTTGTCTCACCAAGGGTCTTCTTCTCATGTTGCTAACTCTAGCGAACCCTTCATGATCAATCTTTTCTTCGCTCCTAAGATCTGTCTTCCAGTACATTGAGTGTGGCCTCTGGTTCATTGATTGTGTATATCGGTTTGTGGGGCAGTTTCTAACAACTTTTGCATAAGTCTTCTTATCGATATCCTTGCTTACTGTGAATTTTTTATTCTCTTCACCTTCACTTAAAGAAGTGAACTATATCTCCTTACCAGATGTATCTTTGTTGTTTGAACTTTTTCCTTCTTCAAATCCTAAGCCACCAATATCTTTAGATTGCTTCTGTTTGCTCAACATCTTGTCCAAGGATTCTATGCTACCCTCATATTTGCTCCTCATTTTCAGTCCATCCTTACTCTTTTCAAGCTCCTTTTTGAGCTACACTATTTCTTCTTCCAGGTCTTGAAGCTCCTTTTCCTTCTTCATCAAGTCAGAGGATGTAACTTCACATATCCTCTTGGCTTCTTCTAATTGGAGTTTCAAGTCAAAGATAACTTGATTGGACTCATCCAAGGATTGCTTCAAGAGACCTTGTTCTTCTGTTGCAACAAGCTTGACTTTATTGAGTTTTCTTCTTGTCTTACTTAACTCCTCAAGAGAACTTATGAGATCACCTTCTAGATCCACTTCAGCTTCGATGTCTTCATCTTTCTGATCTTCCACAACCGGTTCATCTATTGCCATAACGAGATAAACTTCTCTTTCATCTTCATGACAATCATATTCTGATGGACTCTCTTCATTTGTGGTGTCATCCTTAATGGTATATAAGTTGTTCTGCTTCTGGTAGCTTCTTCTTCCTTGCCAGTAGACTTTCCTTTCTTTGTCTTTACTAGCAGATCTACTAAAACTTCTTTATTCATCTCCACCGATTTCATTATAGGGACATTTTGCAGCAAAGTGTCCAACTTTATCACAGTTGAAGAATTTGAGTGGTAAATTTCCTTTATACTTACTCAATCCTCTCTTGAGATTTCTGACAAAGTTTTCTACCTCTGCATCTGAGTCTTCACTGGATCCTTGAGCAACCTCTTCCTTGCCCTTTTTGATGGAGTTGAAAGTTGCCTCTTTCCTTGAAGATGCTTCACTGGTTGTCCTCATTTCATAGGAAGTTAAGGAGCCGAATAACTCATCAATTATGAAGGTTTTCAAATGCTTGGCTTCCTCTATGGTAGAAACCTTAGTATCATACTTATATGTGAGAGATCTAAGTACCTTTTTGACAATAATTTCATCAACAATTTCCTCTCCAAGTCCTCTGATGGTGTTCACAGTTTCATCTACTTTGTGAAGGTAATTTGCAATATTTTCTTCATATTTCATCTTCAAGCTTTCGAGTTGACCTCTTAGTGATTTTAGATTAGCCTCTTTGACTTTGGCATCTCCTTAAAATAATCTTTACAATTTATTCCAAGTCTCCTTGGCGGATGTGCAGTGCACGACCTTGACAAACTCATTATCTGACAACCCGCTTAGAATAACATGTTTGACCTTTGCATTGTTCTCATACTCCTTCTTAGCATCTGGATTAGTGGGAGGAACAACATGGACATTATATCCATTCTTGATAGACATCCACACATCAAAACCAAGAGAGGAAAGATAGGTCTCCATTCTTCTGCTCTAGAAGGCATAGTTAGATCCATCAAACATGGAGGCTTTTGAGGAGGCAGAGTCATTTTTTGCCATTGTGTTCTTTAACCAAAATGTACCCAATCTAGAGAAATATTTGATCAACCAGGAACTTAGGCTCTGATACCAACACAATGTATCACTGAGAGGGGGGGGGGGGGAAATCAATGGTTCCTAAAATCTTTTCCTTTTAAACCAAGCTTTTAGAACCGATTAACAACCTAAACACTAAGCAATTAAACTAGTTAGATATGAGAGGATATCAAAAGAGGCAAACACACAAATGCATAATCCACAACACCAGATGTACGAGGAAAACCCAAAATGCCAAAAACCTCGGTGAGAAATACTACTAGAGTCTACTGCTCCAATCCAGCCTCACAATGAAACAACAAGTTACAATGATTTAGGGCACCAACCCAAAGGAGCACCAACCCCTACTAATTTAGGGCACCAAGCACCAACTCGGTGTAATACAATAAAATATAATTTTAATGCAATGATAGGACCTAGTTGCAAATGAGTTCTGCAACACCTGATCAACTGATGTTTGCCAGTTACCAACTTCCTTAGTTTCACCAATCCTTCTACTGTCAGTTATCAAATTGTTCTCTCTGATCTCTTATCGGTTACTCTCTACCTCTCTTCTCTTTCTTAGAACCTCACCCTACATAGTACCACACTATGATGCCTTCCTAACCATTCAATATCTACTGGTACGCTTGACTGTTAAGATTATAACAGTTTATTGGTTACTTTGTCTCTTCTGGTTAGAGTCTCTCACTGTTCAGCCTGCTAACTCCACACTCTAACTCTTTATGAAGGAACTCTCAGTCAGATTGTCTCTCTTCTTTCTCAAGTTCTCTTCTTACTCTCAACTCACATCTAACATCCATCCCTTTAGTCTTCTAGTTCACATATTTATATTTGAGGGTTCCTACCAAAAGTAACATTCTAATGGTGACGTGCTAGGGTTTTCCTCTACCAACTCAATCCGTATCAAATCTGATTGGTTCTACATTCCTGGAATGATGATCTGCATCATATCGATCAAACCCACCATATCCTTGCCTTCCAATGCATATTTTCTATTTTTAGGCATCTTGCAACTTGTTTTTTGGCCTTGCTCTATCACTCACTGTAGACATCTAAAAATGGTTAATGCTTGTGGAATCATACTTTAACATTTGTGCATTGCCTTATTTTAGGGTTTTTGCGTCGCATTAACATTTCTCCTATGATTCGCACTTGGTCTTTATCATTTGTGAGCATCGAGTCTTTCTTCTACATTCTTCATTTGTCTCGCTTTCGAATTTGGTCTTGTCGATAACAATATTTGTCATGATTTTGGTCAATCTTATCCTGTCACATCAATGTGTGTATTCATTTGTCATCATTTTGGACATCGTCAATCCTAATTAGGGTTTTGTCCTCTTTTCAATCTTATCATCATGCGATCGATTTATCATCGATTGTTTTCGTTTTCAATCTTGTCATCTTGCGATCGATTTGTCATCGATCGTGGTCATTTTCAATCTTGTCATCTTGCAATCTATTTTGTCATCGATCCTTGTCCTCTTGTCAACTTTGTCATTTTGTGATCGATTTGTCTTTGATCATCATCGTCTTCTCAATCATGTCAATTTGATCAATTAGTCATTGTTCCTCATCAATTGGCGCTTGTCAATTTGGTCTCTTTATCAATCTTGGTCAGTTTGTCAACCAATCTCAATCATTTGTCAGCATTGGTCATTTATCAGGTCAAAATCATAATCAAATCGACATCAATTATCTTACATCAAGACCTAATTGTCATTCTTGCATTTTCTAATTCATCTTCTAGGGTTTCATGATTTGTTCATTTAACCGTGTTTGTCATTTCTCCCTCTAGGTTAAATAGTTTATTTATCCTAGGTCTTCTTATCAAGATTAAATGTTTATTTAATTGGCTAATTAATTCTTCCCTCTTTGTGAATTAATTAATAAATGAAAAAATTGTTAATTAATTCACTTAATTCCTAATTTCCTAATTTTTCATCAATTTCTAATTCCTAATTTCCATTTCATCTATTTTTCATTTCTCTCCTATTTTCCTCCTAATTTCATGGGAATGACATTTCAATTTGTCATAATTTGTCATAATTGACAATCAATCAATTTTGACATAGAAATTTGTCATAGTTTTGTCATGAATTATCAATCAATCAATCTTGCATAAAAAGTGCAAATTTGTCATAATTTGTCATAATTGACATTCTTGATTTGCAATTTCCATTCGAATCTCTTCACGCTAATTTGATCTTTTCTCCAATTTGTCTATAAATTGGATGAATTTCTTCAATCAAGATCCCTACCTGGTCGAATCAATCACGCTTCGAGTATTCTTGCGCTACAATCTTGTCTACTTGCTTTCATATCATGCTTATGCACTAGTAGGTGAGATCTACAAACAAAGCTATTTGAAGGAGAAAGAAGGACAATGGAGCCACATGAAGGAGACATTCAAGTCTGCATTTGGTTTGCTTAGTTTTCAATCTTGAATATCTTGTTTTCATGTCTTTATTGAGTGTGTTTAGGATTGATCATTGCATTTGAGCTTTCGTGATTGAGCTAGATTACTAATACTACTTGCTTTGATGATTTCCAATTTCCTATCTACATTAATTGGTGAACCTGATGTGAACTAACCCCCTAATCATGCTTTTGAGTGCTCTTGAGTTGATTTGCAGATGAAAAATCCAAGAAACAGGGTAATGCAGGGTTTTCTGAGAATTTCTGTGCCTATGTGAGATAATCTGCACCTATGTCAAGCATTTTGTGCCTGTGTCAAGGACAATCTATGCCCGTGTCAAGCATTCTATGCCCGTGTGAGACATTCTGCGCCTGTGTAGGGCCAGAAACAAAGGTAAAAGGTAGTGTTTTTTACTTGCAAATTGTTCTATTTTGCATGCTGTTTCTGCTTTTTGGTTTTTGGTACTGATTCTTTGTGCAACACCTTGGCATTACACATGGAAAAGACAACAAATGAAACTATTAACACATTTTATGCAGGTTCGATAGTCAAAGACTAAACATATCAAACTTCTGACTTGGGTTTTGCAGGTTGCCTTGGACTACAACTAAACTTTGTGTTTGTAATTAATATTTAGGCACCTAGTATGATTTCTAAATAGGATGGAATGAATGTATGTTTGCTTTGATTGTTGAGTTTGACATGGGAGTAGGAGAGTATGCTCTTATCCTTCTTAGGGTGATCAGAAATCCAGATCTTCGATACCATGCTCATGTTTTTGATTGTGTGTCACCTTTAGAGGGCCTGCCTTCCCGACCATTTGCTTTTGCAAGCAAGTGACAATCGTGAGAAGGGAATGACCCAAAGTGAGTATGGCTAGAATACCTTGGCATTCTAACTCACTATAAATAAATACCTGATGGGCAAAAGCTTTGAAGGAAGAGTTACGTGGGAATTGTAGTTACTTGGGAAGTGATGACCCTTGAACTCTTTCTCATATCAACATCTAAGTAGGACCTCACGGTCTAAATCATGCTTGCGCGACTAAATTTGTTTGGTATCTTGGTGGGCTTAATGTCTCAATCACGCTTGTGTGACACCAAGGAGTAACGCTTAACAAAAATCCTTACTAAACACCTTGTATTTAGAGGCCAAAAATCCTTCTAGTTGCTTGAGAAGGACAAGTTCAGATACTTGGAAGAGATACTAAGTTCGCCATGGGGAGATTTCTATGGGGACTGATGCTTGGCTGCCCTGAGAAGTGAGTGCCATGGAGGGGAGCCCATGGGGTCAAGGATCTATGTATTCTCCTTGAATCTCATAATGAGTCTACCTCTCAAGTACCTACTGTCCTTGCCTACCATAAGAAATGTGTGAATGAGCATGATTGTCTTGAGTCTAGGTTAAAATATCTTGTCTTCTTTGCTTGTCAAAAGTTTAATTGCATCTCATTTCAAAAACAAGACAAATTGATTCAAAACAAGGTTAAACACAAGAACATTTCATCCAACAAAGTTCAAAACACCTTCAAACATGGTTGTCAAACATTTTTCAAAATCTTGTCTCAACATTCATGTCACTTAGATTTAGGTTCATCGTAGGTTTGCATTTTGCAAATTCATTGTCAACTACCAAGGTTAGGTTTCACCTAGGTCATACTCCTTTGCATATCAATAAGGGTCATCCATTTGCATGTGTCCTCTTGCATTAGAGTAATACCATTGTCATACATTCATATTTGCATACCCTAGGTCTCTTCATTAAGCTTAGGTCATTATCATATCATATTAGGGTCATTTGCATAGTAATTGTCCCTTTGCATATAGTGTCAAAACTAGGCTTTGTCATACTTGAGTAATCCAAATCTTTGATAAACCCTAAGTCATTGTTAGGAAGTCTAGACCTTATCAAACCTTTTCTCTTTTTGTCATCAATGTCATTTGGTCAAACCTAGCTTAGTATCCAAGCATATAGGGGAGACATTGTCATTTTGTCCTTTTGTCACTTGGTCCTTTTGTCCTTTGAGGTCTAGACATCATTTCAATTTCCTAAGGGTCTCTTTTAGATTTGCATTCCAAAAAGTTTGTCAAAATCTTGAAAAACAACCAAAAACATAGGTTGCATTCTCATTTATTTAGTTTGCATTTAGTTTCATATCATATATTGTCCTTGAAAATTTCCAAAAATATTGCATTTGCATAAGTGACATGCCTGTTGAAACAAGGTCAAAATCTAAGAAGATGGGCGAACCAATGTATCAACCCATTGACAACATATCAAATTCACAATTTCAAACTAGTCAAATAGTACAAATTGAAGGTTTATCAAACACATCACTACCACCATATGGAATTGTTCAACTTGGACCACCTCCATTATATGAACCAGTGTTTGTACCCATGAAACTAGGACATGGGAGTGTTCCACCAACACCAAGAGGAAATGCACCTTTCGATTGGAATCAACCAAACCTGCAACATGAAATTCAAACATTACATGAGGAACAAACCCTTTCACAAGGATTTGGTTCAGATCAAGGCATTCAACAAGAAATGAATCCAAATGTCCAACCAAATTCTTCATCAGATTCTGATGCTTCTGATGATGTTGATATGTTCCTTCAAGATCCAGAGTTGACAAAAAAGATGGATAAATTCTTGAACAACGTCTTTAAGATGTTCCCACAAAAATATCTTAACATGATGAGTAATGTGACCTCCTCAAGTGAGAAAATCAATGTGCAAAAACAACAAGGTGGCGAGCTGTTAAGTTTCTCTCCGCATCCAAATGAAGAAAATACGCAACAAGAAACTCAATCTACCTTGATGAGTAAACGTGCTTCAAAGGCATTGACAGTGACTATTCCTCAAAAGTCACCATTTGAGACAATAAATAATCCATTATTCAACACAACACCTATAACACAAGATCAAATGAAGACCACGCAAATATTGACAACTATCCCTCAACAAGAAGTGGTTCCTTACATGCATAAAATGGATCAAAATCTAAGATGCAAGAAAGCTTCACGACTGGAATGCCTAATATCACCAATGTCCAAAACAATTCCATGATGCAACAAAGTTCTTATGTCCCATTAAGCTCAATATATTTGCCAAACACTATTGCGACAGATCCTTCAATAATGGCGACACAAAGAGCTACGGATAGTGGTTTGCACCAACAACAATTGTTGCAACAATTGAGTAATACATAAAAGGTACAATCGAATGTGCAAACAAGCAATGTACAACTACAACAATATTGCATTCGACAACAAGTTGCAGCGCCTTCTGCCCCATTACAAGTTAATGCAAACTTGCAACCATCACAATGGATTGGACAAACAACAAAACAAGTTAATGCAAGTGCCATACCCCATCTTAAGGAGAAACAACAAAAACCACCCAAACAAAGTTTTTTGCAAATGATGGGATTTACACCGCAATAACAATTGGCACAAAGTCAGCAAATTCTGATTCATCAGCACCAAAAACAACATGTGTCTCAATATGTGCCAAGACAAACAAGCTATCATACTTCACAACCGCAATTGGTGCCTGTGCAATATCAACAACACCCTCAATTGCAATATCAACCTAGGCTACAAGAAGCACAACAACAAGGTCAATATCAAGGCATGACACAACCACAACAACAAGAGATGTACCAAGAACATTATATGCCAGAGACACCAAAAATGGCCATTTCAGAGCATCAACAACCGATCGGAAAAATGATGTATCGATAAAGAGTACCCACCAGGATTAATGATGAACCTCCAAAATCTGATACAATTGCGCAACAACTTGAGAAGTTGCAATGACAAGTCGACGCATTGGAAACCAAAGGAACAAAGAAGCTGTACACAGATCAAGATTTATGTCCTAATCCATTTGACAAGAGCTTATACATGCCTCCATTCCCTAAACATTTTGAGGCACCTAATTTTGAGAAATATAAAGGGAATGGCAATCCAAAAGACCACATTCGAGCATTTTTCACGGCATGTACTGAAGTGAGTTATGAGGAAACATATTTAATGTGCTTATTTGCATGAAGTCTCATGGGACAAGCCATGGATTGGTATTCGCATCTGCCAGGAAATATAAAGACTTGGTCTGAATTGGCTCAAAAGTTTATATCTCACTTCACATTCAACATCGACAGTGATGTGACCATGTCAGATTTATGCAACACCAAGCAAAAGCAAGGTGAACCATTAGTGACTTTCTTGCAACAATGGCGAAGCTTGTATAGTCGTTCTTCCCTAGATATACCTAAAGAACAACAAGTGAATCTGTTTATCCAAAATTTGGTCCCAGAAATGATGTATGAACTAAAATTGAAAAGTCCCAGTACTATAGAGAAACTCATTAAGAAAGGGATGAACATTGAAACTGCTCTTGTAGCCAAGGGAATCATTAAGCTTAACAAAGATAGTGACAACACAAACAATTTAGGGGACAGAAATAGATTTTGGTATAAAAATAAGAATATCACCAATGATGGAGTTGTTGATGCAAGAGCGATGAATGCAAATCAACCCCCGTTCACAATCAAGAAATTGAGTGTTCCTAATATGTCAACTATGGAACAAAATCAAACACCAGTGAGCAATGTTACTCAACAGCTGCAATACCAACAACATACTCAGCAATACACTCAGCAATATAATCAACAACAAGGCCAGCAACAAAACCAGCAACGCAAACCTTTCCGATCGAGGGATGGGCCTCCTCGATAGTTTACGCCATTGGGAGAGCCTATTGAGTCAGTAATGAAACAATTAATACAAGCAAAATTTATTAAGCTACCAGATATCAAGGCAGAACTAGTGGTAAAACCGCATTGGTGGAATGATAATGCATACTATGAGTACCATCAGTCAAAAGGACATAAAACCATGTCATGTTTTCAATTGAAACATATGATTCAAGACTTGTTAGAGCAAGGAGTAATTGAGGTAGATCCACCCAACGCGACCTCTAACACTAATCATACCATTTTCAAAACTCCTTTGCTTGATCATGACAAGGGTAAAGCATCTTCTTCAAACTCTACCAAACAACAAATTATGCAAGTACTGGTTATAATAATGTCATCAATTGTTTTCAAGTGTCAAATGAGTATTTTTCCACCCTAAGAATAAAGGGACAAGATCCTTCTTGCGCAGTCACCACTCGTCGATCCAAAATAGTCCTGAAAGGAGCTCCTGCAGCTCCTCCCAAACCAACTCTTGCAAGTCAGTATAATCTCTTGGATCATCTAGGAAAGACACCTACACAAATATCAATCCTTGAGTTGTTGAAAATGTCCCCCATGCATCGTGCAGTCCTAGATAAAGCTTTAATTGAGTCCACTGTCCTGATAGACATTGATGTTGACCAGTTTCAAGCCTGAATTGGACATCTAGCTATTTCCCAAAATGTCGCATTTTCTGATAATGATATCTCACCTGATAAGCTCCCTCATAATGATCCTTTACACCTTGAAGTCTTTGTCCATAATTGCAAAATCCGATGAGTCTTGATAGATGGCGGAGTGGGTCTTAATATTTGTACCTTGAGAGTGGTCATTGGCCTTGGTTATACAGAAAATGACATTGATGCTTCCAGAAGATAACAATCAAAGCATATGATGATGCTGAGCCCCCATCTAAAGGGATAATTACATTACCTATCAGAGTCGGTCCAATGACAAAAAACACTTTCTTGCAGGTCTTAGACCTTGATCTCCCTTACAATATGATTCTTGGCCGTCCATGGATCCATGCAATGATAGCAATTCCATCTACCTATCATCAATGTTTAAAATATCCTTACAATGGAACTGAGATAATAATTCTAGGAGATCCTAATCCATTTCAATTTTGTGCTACTCTAAAGGATTCCCCTTAGCAGCAAGTCCCAGTCAATAGAGAGGCCCACTCACATAGTTATGTGGATCCTAATGAATTGTTAGATGCTATCAAAGGAAAATTGAAGATACAGGACCAAGGATGCAGAGAATATTCAATGGATCAAACATTCGTCATCGGGAATTTACCAATATCTCCAAAATCATATGGCAAACCACATTTGTTGCAAAAGGAACCTAAGGTAGTTATTCAATATCAGCCTCCCACTACATTTACAAGATGGGGTGAACTTGACAAAGAAACTTTAGATGATGATGTCATAGATTGGCTTTATAAGGATCCAACTGAGACCCCACCTGCCAGGTTGCCAATGGAACGGTACGACAAAGGATTTACTTTGCTGCAAAAGAAAGGCTATGACGACTGCAGTGGCTTAGGCCTGAATAAGAATGGAAGGCTAGAACCTGTTATACCCAAGATGCGACCTCCAACTTTAGGGTTAGGTTTTGTACCATTGCAAATTGGATCCTCATCTACCAAAGTGACAATGTGTGGAAAAGGGCATGACTTTGATGATGAAATAACACTTGAGGATACCTGACCCGAAACTGATTCCAATGAATGGGAGTGGAGTTCTTTTTCTTCTAGCTCCTATGCCCTTGACAATATTTTCCTTGACCCTGATAATTTGCCTATGGAAGACAAACATGAAATAACTCGTCTTCCTAAAGCATGTCCTAATGCTTGGATAGAGTCATTCTGGGATCCAAGCTCCAAATCAGATACAAGCAGTTCAGACAGTGATACCATGGATGTTTACATCTTTACCATCTCAGTCCTCTCTCTCCTTAAAACCGATGATGACATGCCCCTCGTCTATCCGTAGCTTATCCAACATGACCAACAAGAACCACTCACATTGGACTATTTTCAAAATGACGAAGCAATTGTATAATTCCTTCGACTATGGGAAGGCATACCACAAGGTGATCATAAGGCAGGATTTGCTATTGACCTAGATTCCACAACATATTTTGGGGAGTCAACTCCATCTTCGAGTCATCAAAATGAAAAAAGAAAAGAATAGGTCTTTGAGTGAAAACCGTAAGGCACTCTCTGATCATACAAAAGTAAAAATAAAAGATTTACCTGCAGGTGAAAACCTCTCTGAGGCGCCCAAAGGTGGAAGAGTGGACATACCCCTATCAAGTTAGGATAAATAAACATTGCTTGTGGAAATGACCGAAGAAATCAATTTGGGTACACCTGACAACCCTAAGGTCATTCATTTTGCTGCTTCTCTATCAAAACAGGAAAAGATAGATTTTTTCAATTTCTTTCTTGAGAAGAAGATCAGCTTTGCATGGTCCTAAGCAGATATGCCTGGCCTTGATCCAAAATTAGTCCTTCATCACTTGCCATTAAAAGCAGATGCCAAGCCTGTCAAATAGAAACTTAGAAAGATGCATCCCCAGGTGGCTCTTTTGGTCAAGGTAGAACTGGAAAAATTACTGGATGTGGGCTTTATCAGACCCATCGATTATGCAGACTGGATTTCAAATTTGGTACCAGTTAGCAAAGTAACTGGGGGCATCAGACTCTATACAGATTTTAGGGATCTCAATAAAGCATGCCCTAAAGATGATTTTCCACTGCCAAATATTGACATCATAGTTGACATGACTACTGGATATGAGATGCTCTCATTGATGGATGGTTTCTCCGGCTATAACCAAATTTGCATTGCTCCTGAAGACCAACATAAGACTGCATTCACATGTGCTTGGGGTACCTACTATTGGAATGTGATGCTCTTCGGTCTTAAAAATGCAGGCGCAACATATCAAAGAGCGATGATAACAATTTTCCATGATTTCATGCATACTTTGATGGAGGACTATGTTGATGACTTATTATGCAAATCTATCACAAGAGATAGTCATTTAGCCATCCTGGGCCCAATCTTTGACCGAATGGAGACCTACAAGCTTAGACTCAATCCAAAGAAGTGTGTCTTTGGTGTCACAGTTGGCAAATTACTAGGGTACATTGTTTCTCACAGAGGCATTGAAGTCGACCCTGCCAAGGTTAAAGCAATAATGGATATGCCTCCTCCTTCTAATCTCCATCAACTAAGAAGTCTGCAAGGAAAGCTACAGTCAATCCACCACTTTATAGCTTAGTTGGCAGACAAATGTCATCCATTCCAACATCTATTGCATAAAGGTGTTGCTTTTAAATGGACCGAGCAATGTCAATCAACCTTTCAAGCTCTCAAGGACTATTTGTTGTCGCCGCCTATTCTAATGCCTCCTATAGAAGGAAAGCCATTTATATTGTATATTTCTGCAATTGAAACGACACTAGGAGTTCTCTTGGCCCAATAGGATGAGAACGACAAAGAGCGAGCTATTTATTATATCAGTCGGACACTAGTAGGCTATGAGCTGAATTATTCAACTATTGAACGGGCATGCTTAGCAGTGGTATTTGCAAAACATAAGCTCTGACACTATATGTTAAATCACCAAACATTGCTGGTTGCAAAAATTGATCCCCTAAAATACTTGCTTAGCAGAGCAACTTTGACGGGTCGCCTAGCAAAGTGGGTTATGATCCTCAGTGAATTTGATATTGAGTATATGGAGCGAAAGGCGATAAAAGGACAAGTCATAGCAGATCAACTTGCAGAGGCTCCTATTTATGATGATCATCCCATGTTGACCGATTTTCCAGATGAATCAGTCTTTGCTCTCACATCTTCTAATGAATGGAAGTTATACTTTGATGGATCCCATACCAAGTTCAGGTCCAGAGCAGGCATCTTGTTTGTCACCCCTCAAGGTGATGCTATTCCCAAGTCCTACATAATAACTTTTCATGGTACCAATAACATTGCAGAGTATGAAGCACTGGTCACAGGACTCCGAGTAGTAGTCCACTAGAACATCACGCATTTACAAGTCTATGGAGATTCTCAATTAGTCATCCAACAAGTGAATGATGACTACGAAACAAAAGATGAAAAGCTTATTCCCTATAAGCATATGGTAGATTTTTTCAAGACAAAATTCATGGCTATTCATTTCAGTCAAGTTCCAAGAATGCAAAACAAGTCGGCAGATGCGATGGCTACGATCGCTTCCATGTTAAATATGCCCCACAATATGGACAAATGTGAATTTTTGGTTGAGCAGTTGCTTGTCCCTTCTTTTGACATTCCGATAGCAGATGTGATGTGCATTCTTGTTGGTCCTTACTCCCCGTGGTACAATGATGTATATCAATATTTGAAATCCCAAACCTTACCACCTAAGCTTTCCGCTAACCAATGCCAAGCCTTCATCCGACAGATGGCCACATATGTCATCATTGCTGACACCCTTTACCATCGTTCCTTTGACCATACCCTCCTCAGGTGTTTGGATTCTGATGAAGCACAAATGGCTTTACATGAGGTTCATGATGGTATATGTGGGGGCCATTTCAATGGTCTGAGCTTAGCCAAAAAATTGATTCGTGCTGGGTATTATTGGCCCACTCTGGAAAAAGATGTTCATGATTTTGTTAAGAAGTGCTACAAATGCCAGATCCATGGAAATTACATTCATGCACCAGCCCAAGAGCTTCATTCTGTCATATCTCCATGGCCCTTTTCTCAAAGGGGATTGGATCTTATTAGCAAGATTCACCCGACATCTGCAAATGGACACAAGTTCATCATTACAGCCACAGAGTATTTTACAAAATGGATCGAGGCTATCCCCATGACCTATATCACTGGTGTGCAAATTTCAAAATTCCTATTGAATTATATCATATGCAGATATGGGGTTCCCCTTGCCATAGTCACATATAATAGTCGTCCCTTCAAGAATAAAGATGTCAAGGAACTTTGTGAAAAGTTTCATATCCAACACCGTTTCTCTAGTCCATACTATCCATAGGGTAATGGTCAATCTGAAGCATCAAATAAAACCATTATCAAGATCCTGAAAAAGGTTGTCAATAACGCTAGTCGAGATTGGCATGTACAGTTGAATCCAGCAATATGGGCCTATCACACTTCTATCCGCACACCTACTGGTGCAACACCTTATTCCTTGGTGTATGGTGCGGAAGCCATTTTACCATTGGAAGTGGAGATTCCTTCCTTGCATGTTTCCTTGCAACATCTGATTGATGATGAGACGCACAGAGTCTCTCAGTTGCATCAGCTTGAGATGTTAGATGAGAAACGTCAGACAGCCCTGACACATTTGCAAGCGTATCAAAACCGTCTCCGTCACTTTTATAATAAGAAGGTCAAAGGGTGACACTTCGAAGTGGGAGATCTGGTTTTAAAGGCAAACCCTAAGAATGCATAGTCTACTGACATCATCAAAGGCAAGTTTGAAACTATATGGGTTGGGTCATTCATAGTGACTGCAGCCTATGGCTCAGGGGCATATCAGCTTGCCACTCCAGAAGGTGAACCTTTGTCTGATCCCGTCAATAGCATGCACCTTCGCAAGTACTGGGCATAATTTTCTATCAGCACTTCTTCAAGTATGATCCTGAAAAAATACAAAAAAATCAAAAAGCATAAACTACAAAAAAATAAAAAAAGCATAAAATACAAAAAAAAAAAAAAAAAAAAAAGAGTGAAAAAAAAACAAAAGAGAAAAAGAGCAAAAAAAGTAAAGAAAAATGATTCGCCCTCTAGTGAAAACCTGGCAAATAGGCGCTTTGAGCAAGTACCTTGGTGAACACCTAGCAAACAGGTGCCATGCGTAATGAGATCATTGCTCCATCATCTGTCATGACCTCTGGCTATGCTTTCTCTCGGCTGGTTTATCATGTCTATCTTTGTGTTGACCCAATGTTCTGCTCCAGGCTTGTGATTGGTCAACATCATTGTCTTGCATACTCCAGTTTCTTGTACATATGTCTTTCAAATGTGCATTGGGTGCGTTCCCCTTGTCATGATCAATCATTGGAGCTTTTGAATTTTAAAATGTCCTGAAATAATCATAAAAAAAATTGAAAAATGTCTTGAAATAATTCAAAAAAATTGAAAAATGTCTTGAAATAGTCATAAAAAAATTGAAAAATGTCCTCAAATAATCATAAAAAAATTGAAAAATGTCTTGAAATAATTCAAAAAAATTGAAAAATGTCTTGAAATAATTCAAAAAAATTGAAAAATGTCCTGAAATAATCATAAAAAAATTGAAAAATGTCCTGAAATAATTCAAAAAAATTGAAAAATGTCCTGAAATAATTCAAAAAAATTGAAAAATGTCCCGAAATAATCATAAAAAAATTGAAAAATGTCCTGAAATAATTCAAAAAAATTGAAAAATGTCCTGACATAATCATAAAAAAATTGAAAAATGTCCTGAAATAATCATAAAAAAATTGAAAAATGTCCTAAAATAATTTAAAAAAATTGAAAAATGTCCTGAAATAATCATAAAAAAATTGAAAAATGTCCTGAAATAATTCAAAAAAATTGAAAAATGTCCTGAAAAAAAAATCTCTAAAAATCAAATAATGTCCTGAAAAAATCCCTAAAAAATCATATAAAGTCCTGAAAAAATGAACACAAAAAAATTATAAAAACTCGAAAAGCAAAACAAAAACAAAAAAAAAATCCCTTTTGTGCATAAGACAAATCACTGAGCATCCCTCCAATGACACGCAATCCAACACTACGCTTTACTACAAATCATGCATTCACAAATAAACTTTTCAATCAAACCAGACATTCAAACTGATCACAATTGTCATATCAATCAATCAACATCAATATCATCTATCCTTGTCACTACTATCATGGGTCTTATACAGGGTGTGGTATACTCAAAACCAGACTGTGTCCTGTCTTAGATGGGGTACCGCATTCCCTGAAACCAGACAGCATGATCATCCTATCAGCACTTTCAACTTTTGACAATGAAGATCAAGATGTTTGTTTGACTTGTTGGAATTTGTGCATCTTATCTTTTTACTGATTTATCTTTGGCTTCGATCATGTTCCTATGTTGGTCGATGATGTCACTGAGTGATTTAGAGTGATCGGGATGGTTCATGGTCCCTTTCTTTTTTGTTGTGATTGTTGTTTGTCTGCGATGTGTCCGTCTTTTGCAAAAAGGGTTGCATTTCAGCTTTGGCCTTCAATGCCATGATGCTACGCATCCATTTTGCTACATTAAAATAAAGGTTCTCACCTACAAAGTGCATTACTGAAAGCAAGTTTTTCTTCGTCTCTAACTATCCTTTGTCTCATTTCTTCTTACTAACATTTCTTCCGTCAATTCGGATAGTTAGTTCGGTCTAGTGCTCCGATTTTTCCACACACATATGCTGCATCCTGCATCCATTTGGTTAGTACATTTGCATTACATCAAGCCTCACATCAAACATTTTATCCATTTCATATTATAAATGCATCAAAAACACATAAAAAGTACCTCCATACATGTTCCATAATGGTACATAAACAGTGCATAAGTCATCCATACATAGAAAACAACTATAAGTCATAACACATTGCATTCCATCATATCGATGCATATCATATCACATATCACAATAATATCGGAGTACAAAAATTGGACTGTCTGTCCTAAGTATGGCCCGCAGGCTGACTATAAAATATCACATTACATAATGTCAAACTACATCTGTCCGTCATAAGGAGCATGTGCCTCTGTCACTAGGTGCTCCCTCTGTCCTCCTCATCCCTGCCATGTCTCAAGGATGATGTCCCTCATGGTCCTAGCTGTAATGGTCTCATAGGTCCACTCACCTCCATGCTGCTCAATGACCTCTGAGAGCGTGCCCTACTCTCTGTCCTTGATCGTGCCCGATATGAAGCTGCTCTCTACTCTGGTGGGACTGCACTCTCATATAGTGTCCTCCAATGGAGTATCTCCTCTCCGGTCTCTACCAACATGTGTGCCATCTCACATGCACTGACGTCCCTAATCGACCCAATATACTCAGTGACTCTTTGTTCTTCTCGCTGTGTCTGGGCTATTGCTGTATCTCGAGCCACTATAAGTCTGGCTATCTTCGTTCTGAACTGATCCTGCTCTATCCTCAAGATGGAATTTTGTCTCTCTAATGTCGCAATGTGATCATGCTGACATGCTATGGTAGCCCTGCACATCTCCATCTCCTCTATCCTAGCTATCTCCAGCTCTATGGGTATATCCTGCAATGACTCCTGCTCGCTTGAATCTGGCTCATAATCATCATCCCTCTCATCATCTCCATCCTCATCATCCCCCTCATCCTCATCCCTACCCTCATCCTCCTCATCCTCATCATCTCCCTCCTCCTCTCCAGCGAGTGGGAAGTCCTCCTGTCTCCTAGGTACTGGAATATCAGGATCTGTCAATGGCACTGGCCGTCATCGTGCAAACCATCACTCATACTCCTTTGTCATCCCAGTGTCCTCCACATTTGATCTCCAATCCCATTGTCTTTGCTGTAGTTGTGTGAAGTTAGCATATGCTATGTGTGGCAGAATCATACTCCCCCACTGACTCGTCTCTTTGTGAGATCGGGCAAAGTGTGCAGTCCTCCTAGGTACATCCTACCTCTCTCTAAAATATCGTCTGACTCTCTCTGGCAGGTACATCTCAATCACTCTCTGGCGATTCACTGGTTGCCCAATCAGGTACCTCTCCCATCTACAATACGGTAGCTCATCACTATCATCTGACCATCCAGGGCAATCACGATATGGCCTCCATGTGAACTCTCTCAGTCTGTCTAGCTCATGTCGCCAATACAATATGTATCCAAATGGACCCTATCTTAGTGCTCCCCCATAGCAGTACACATATGGTCGATGTGGTAATACCTATCTCTCTGCAATCGGTCGACATATGGCTATGTGCTCGAATGCCCATACCTGTAACAATGTGACTCCACAGCTCAAAGTCTGCACCCTGATATGCTATCTGATGCAACTGAAAATACAACATAGCTAGTACACATGGTCCCCATGCATACACCATCCCCTCTATCACCATTTGCTCTAGCACTCTTCCCCATCCAATCAGGAATCCATGTCCTTGTCTGTCTCCTGCTAGTAGACATGCTATCACCACTGCTATCACCACATATCGTCGATCATACTCTGATGCCATGGTCTCCCAGCCGATCTCCCTCTCTACGATATCCAGATCATCTGTGTCACACTCAAATAATCTACACAACGCATCTCTCCCTATCACTGGGTCATACTCTATCATCTCTCCATGAATCGGAAGGTGGAGGATACACCATACATCCTCTAGTGTCACAGTCGCCTCTCCAGTCGCCAGATGGAATGAGGAGGTCTCTGATTGCCATCGCTCTGCCAATGCGGTGAGTAGTCTTGTGTTTGCCCTAATCTCGGGCATGAATGTGATATAGTATATTCCAAGTCCTGCTAATGTATCTCTAACCATTCTCTTGAGTCTATGTCGTAACATGAAGCAGTCAAGTCAGTTCTCCCGTGTGATCAATGGATACTGTCGACTCTGCATCACAATTGGGGCACATTTTGTCAGTTTTAGGGTTTCCTTCTACAGGCTGTGTTTCCTTGTTTCATGTCCAAATCAGGGTGTTTTTCATCTATTTTGACCTATCCTATTCTTATCCCCCCTTTTCGGATCATTCGCATGCTGTTTTTGGCCAAATTAGGGTTCCCAATGCACAACTGCGCCTGTGTGCTAAGTCCTGCACCTGTGTAGCAACAATATGCACCTTTGTACCCTACACAAGCACAGGATACCCTACACAAGCATAGGATGTGCTCACACAAGTGCAGAAGTCAGTTTTTGCATTCCCTGTGGGCCCCGCAATGTCCTGCAAGCAAGTCAAATTCCTAAAATTGAAAATATGGGTTTTTGAGATACATACCGCTGCTCCCGCATCGTCCGGTCATTTGTATGTGTGTACATGTTCTCCGAGGTGATCTTCCATTGGAATGTTTTCCATCTCTCTGCATGTGTCCTTTTCCAGAGCAACAAATCCTCCTCTTTGGCTAGTGCAAAATGAGCAATTTTCACTCTCTTTGTTTCATTTATAGATCTTTGTTCGTGCATAGATGGACGTGCACCCTCTCCATCTTATGCTATTCATAGTATTTTGCATCATCAATTGCTTGTCCTTTGTGTATCCGATCTCTGATTGTTGGTCCATTCGATCCTATCATTTTTATCGATCAATTGGCCTCTTTTCTGCATGTTTCCGGCCAATTCCTCGAGGGGGCATTTTCATTATCGTTCTTTGAAACAATGCTTAAAATCACATTGTCTCAAAGAGGGGCAAAATATAGATGTCTAAAAATGGTCAATGCTTGCGGAATCATACTTTAACATTTGCGCATTGCCTTATTTTAGGGTTTTTGCGTCGCATTAACATTTCTCCTATGATTCGCACTTGGTCTTTATCATTTGCGAGCATCGAGTCTTTCTTCTACATTCTTCATTTGTCTCGCTTTCAAATTTGGTCTTGTCGATAACAATATTTGTCATGATTTTGGTCAATCTTATCCTGTCGCATCAATGTGCATATTCATTTGTCATCATTTTGGACATCGTCAATCCTAATTAGGGTTTTGTCCTCTTTTCAATCTTATCATCATGCAATCGATTTATCATCGATCATTTTCATTTTCAATCTTGTCATCTTGTGATCGATTTGTCATCGATCGTGGTCATTTTCAATCTTGTCATCTTGTAATCTATTTTGTCATCGATCCTTGTCCTCTTGTCAACTTTGTCATTTTGCAATCAATTTGTCATCGATCGTCATCGTCTTCTCAATCATGTCAATTTGGATCAATTAGTCATTGTTCCTCATCAATTGGTGCCTGTCAATTTGGTCTCTTTATCAATCTTGGTCAGTTTGTCAACCAATCTCAATCATTTGTCAGTATTGGTCATTTATCAGGTCAAAATCATAATCGAATCGACATCAATTATCTTACATCAAGACCTAATTATCATTCTTGCATTTTTCTAATTCATCTTCTAGGGTTTCATGATTTGTTCATTTAACCTTGTTTGTCATTTCTCCCTCTAGGTTAAATAGTTTATTTATCCTAGGTCTTCTTATCACAATTAAATGTTTATTTAATTGGCTAATTAATTCTTCCCTCTTTGTGAATTAATTAATAAATGAAAAAATTGTTAATTAATTCACTTAATTCCTAATTTCCTAATTTTTCATCAATTTCTAATTCCTAATTTCTAATTTCATAATTTCTTAATTTCTATTTCATCTATTTTTCAATTCTCTCCTATTTTCCTCCTAATTTCATGGGAATGACATTTCAATTTGTCATAATTTGTCATAATTGACAATCAATCAATTTTGACATAGAAATTTGTCATAATTTTGTCATGAATTATCAATCAATCAATCTTGCATAGAAAGTGCAAATTTGTCATAATTTGTCATAATTGACATTCTTGATTTGCAATTTCCATTCAAATCTCTTCATGCTAATTTGATCTTTTCTCCAATTTGTCTATAAATTGGATGAATTTCTTCAATCAAGATCCCTACCTGGTCGAATCAATCACGCTTCGAGTATTCTTGTGCTACAATCTTGTCTACCTGCTTTCATATCATGCTTATGCACTAGTAGGTGAGATCTACAAACAAAGCTATTTGAAGGAGAAAGAAGGATAATGGAGCCACATGAAGGAGACATTCAAGTCTGCATTTGGTTTGCTTAGTTTTCAATCTTGAATATCTTGTTTTCATGTCTTTATTGAGTGTTTTTAGGATTGATCATTGCATTTGAGCTTTCGTGATTGAGCTAGATTACTAATACTATTTGCTTTGATGATTTCCAATTTCCTATCTACACTCACCATTAATGGCTCGACTATTTCCTTTAGCCAATGAGTACAAGGATCAAATCATCCTACAAGGTCAGTTCAATCACCTTTCCACTCTGTCTCCCTCGAGCCGCAACATCCTGCCATCATCCCATGATTTGTGGGTTCTTCATTAATGCCCACCTGCTTGTCAACTATCACATCGATGAACTCTTCACCGACCTCTGCATGCTCACCACCTGGTGTCCACCCATCATCATTATTGAAATCCTTCACTGACCAAGACTGATTATTGGTTCAACTCACCTTGCTAGTATAACCTAACTTCATTGGTGGACCTTCATACCTGCTAACATTTCCTCTGCCAGTGGATCATCTTGGCCTTCCATCAAACATGTTGGTTCATCCACTAAGTCCATTTATTGACTGCATTATACTTCTCTCTATATACTGGTGATCACATCCCTCTGTTCTTCTTTTCTTCTTTACTTGCTCACCGGTGGTCCTGCTTTACTAGTAGATGTTGCACTTTATGTGTATTGGTAACATACCTTTTCTATCTACTTACACACTCCATCCTTCATACCAGTTGACATCACTACTTACTTCACCCATACCGGTCACCACTACTTACTCACCGATGACCATTCCATACCAGTTGACATCCATGACAACATAATGTCAACAATTAACATTTCACCATATGTGAATTTTAGTTAATCTCATGTGCATTTCAACATTCAAATGCAAATCAAAATAAAATTAAATTTAAAGCCAATATGCTACAACACATGTTGAAAATCATAACTAGTTGATCAAATTAGTTAAACCAATCAGTTAAGTTAGTTAACTCTTCAGTCTCCTTCAATCACCTTTTTCTGACTAACCAATTATCTCTCAATCAGCTCAGTCAACTAGCTAATCTATTTAGTTCACTAGCCAATCTATTTAGTTGACTCCCCAATCAAATGAGTTAACAGATCAATCTATTGAGTTCACTGATCAATCAATTTTAGTTGACTATTAATCAACACTTGAGTTCAAATCCTCACCCCTTCTATGTTGAAAATATATAATTTCAACCTCTTTTCTCAATTCAATCTTGAATCACAATCTTCGAAATAGTTGCTAATCTATGCAAGAAATTGGTGTAATACTTGAGAGCCAATTCAACAACAACTAAGGAGAAGAGCAATGGAAGCAATGTTAAATCAATTGAGGGAGTCTTAATTTAGATTTCAATTCATTTCATAATTCAATTGATATTAACATTATTTCATTGTAATTTAGGAGTAATTTGATTAGATTAGAGCTGGTGATTCGCTCTGATAATCTAATTATGTTATTTACACTTAATTTACACTTGAAAACAATGGTGAACCCGACGTGAACAAATAGATCTAACCTTCATTCTCTATTTTTTATTTTTATTTTTGTAGGTCCGTACAAACCCAAAAATTGCAGGTTCGCAATTGAAACTACAAAAATTCACAATTACAAATATCAATTCGCAATTGATGTCATATTCATTCATAATTGCTAAAACTGCTCTACAATTACCAGAATGGGTCAAAATTGAATTTTGTTTGATGTTTCTCAGTTAATTGATTTTGTGCACCTAACCCATAAATATTTTCTAATTCTAGAAAATTCATTTTTTTGCATGAGATGTGTCTAATCTGATGACAGGAAGGGTTACATTCAATATTTCAGGGGCAAGAAGGAGGAGACAACACAATAGGCAGTTTAAAGCACACCAAAGGCTTCTAAAGGCAAAGAAAAAACTTCATGAACTTGAAGAGGAAGAGGCAATCACTCAATACCACAGAAACATTCATCGATTACTTACCAAATTTGATTTCTACGATGACATTGAAGTGATGGATTGCGTAATCTAGAGTGATATTGTCGCATAATCTGTCTTCTATCTTTTCATTCTTTTTTAATTTTTTGAAAATTTTCTACTTTAACTAGTGCGCAATTGATCTATCATCAATTTGTAATTGATGTCATATTCATTCACAATTACTTTTATAATGTCTCACAATTTCTTTCATAATGTCTTGCAATTGCTTTAGTAATCATTCACAATTGCTTTCATAATTGAGGTCAAAAGTTGTGAAAAAAAAAGTTTTTTTTAAAAAGTTGGATAGCCCACCATGTGTCAAATAACATTTTTTGATTTTCTTGTAGGGGTAGCTTAGAAACATTTCAATTTGGTGCAAATAAAATAAACCACAACAATCTTCTTTTTCCTTCACGATTGCTATGAAGGATAAAACTAACACCATGTTTTTATGGAGCAACATCTCCATTTAGACTAGACAATTTTGCAATTGGGGTTAAAAAGAACATTGTTTTGCGTGTTTGTGAGGTGATAGGTATATGATCTCCCCTCTTTTGGGTGATCAAAAAGCCAGACCCACCTCTTTATGCTTTATTTCATTTTCTGCATTAGGATAAAACCCTTAGAAGGCCTGCCTCCCAAGTAGCCCATAAGACCAAGTGAGAGGGAACGACCTAAAGTAGTAATGGCTAACACCAAGTATTCCAAACTATTATTAAATAAATGTGTTTCCAATTAAAATTGTAAGAAACGGGTGCAGGAATGGCATAATGACAATTAAATTTGCTAGATCTATGCCCACCCAAACATAAGCCTGATTAAATACCTTTGGATCTAGACGCCAAACCGAGTCAGTAACCAAACACTTGAATTATCATAGTACCAGGGTGGGGAAGAATCCGCCCCCAAGACACTCACCATATATCTCCCAGAATAACGGGCCAATTGAGGAGCGATCTTCTTTGGTCTAATTTCAAGAAAAAGGCAAAAAAATGGGCACACCCTAGGGTGTGACAGGGTTGTTTGAGTTGACGGAGTATCAAGTTGTGGGTTGTGATAATACTTGTGACCTTTTGACCTTAGGTGAGTCTGCTTGATGTGCTATTTAATTGCCAAAATACCATAAAAAACAAAATGGGGTTTTGAAAAAGATCTCAACATTCATGAGGATTTGAAAAAGTCCTTTGAACAAGTGCTCTCTTTGTTTAGTTTAGATTGTATACTTTGCTTGCTACTGTGTCTTTGCAACATCGATATCAACAAGATCAAACCCCTCAACAAAGTCAAGTTTCAACATCAACAAGATCAATTCCCTCAAAAAAGTCAAGTTTCAACATCAACAAGATCAAACCCCTCAACAAAGTCAAGTTTCAATATCAACAAGATCAAAACCCCATAGCAAACAATCTTGTCAAGATCAACAAATCAATAAAACATTGAAACATTCTAGAAATGGAGAAAACATCTTATATGTTGCAATCTTAGGTCCAAACCAATCAAGTAAACATCATGGATTGACGTTATACATTTCGTAGGGAAGGTGGAGAATTCATCCCTTCCATTCCTATTCCATCACCATCCATAGAAATCTTAGCTCAACAAATCAATACTTTGCAACAACAAATGATAGACATGACTAGTCCTAACAACCATAGGGGCTGGTTAGAAAAAATGATGAGAGAAGTGGTAACCATGAGGGAATGATTATTAGTACAACCTTATTCTTCTTGTGAGACAATTCAAACATTCCATCTTTCATTCTTCAACAAAATCGTTCCTACCTCAGTTCAACCAACATTAGAGTCATGTAAACCTTATTTTTCTTTCAACCCACTATATCAATTATACCAATCATATCAACCCAACATTCAAAGTAGCTCTTTCAATCAAAGTCCAAATCAAAATTCACACGAACCCAAGATTCAATCCTCTTTCAACCAAAATCAAACCCCCTTCAACCAAATTCCAAATCAAAATTCATTCAACCAAAATCAAACCTCTTTCACCCAAAATCGTACTCCTTTCAACCAAAATCAAATCCCTTTCAACCAAAGTCCAAATCAACCATATCTATCCAACATTTCATCATCCCCTGAAGTCACACAAGACCAATCCATGCCATCTCTATCCAATAACACAATCTCCCAAGGGATATCCATTGTAAAAATCCAATCTAATTCAAGTCCTGATTGAGAGGATATCATTCAAAATTATTCCTCATCATGCCAAAGTGTTGGAACCTTCCAAAAATATCCCATGCAAACTTCTTCCCTGTGTTAAGAGGACAATCCAAAATCAGAAGAAATCAGTCATGAAATAAATCAGGATCAAGAACAAATCCTTCCATCCTACCCAATTTTTGTTCAAGATCCCACCAACCAAGAATCTTATGATGATCCCCTCATCCTTTTCTATTCCACTCATAATAACACCCTTGTTTCTCAAGAGAAATATGTTCTTTCAAGTCCCATCCAACATCCACGTCTCAAGCAAGATAAGGACATACCTTCCATCCTTTCTAATAATGTTTATCCAAGTCAAGATCAAAGCATCCCTTCACCTTCATGTCCTAAACAAGGTCCCATTATTTCTCTAGATCCTGATCAAGATCCCTCCATCCCTTCATTTCCATGTCATAATCCTCCATTTCTCTCACAAGATTCCCTCGCAAATGAATCTACCATTTCTCCTAGTCTCCCTCATGATCCCAATGCCTCTACACAAGTTGTTAATGAACCCCTTATCAATGAAATCACCAATCTAGATCATACTACACATGACAACTTGTCAATGATTGTATGTGCGCCATCATCAAATGCCAATGTGGTGACAAAAACAAACATAGCACTAGCCAATGAGATCGACATCTGGTTGGCTTCATCATCCTCTTCAAGTGCATCAATAGAAACAAGCATAAAACCTGTTCATGTCACAACTTCGAAACCAAAATCTATTTGTCTCAAACACCCACACTTGAAAGAGTGGGGGCAAGAAGGTCTACCACAACTGGATTGGTTTGAAAATAAGGAGGCTATAGAAGAAACTATACATGAAAGACTCCCAACTGAATATCCTATTGAAAAAGATAGGTTTATCCGACTCTTCAGACAAAGACCAATGAACTATCTACATAAAGTTCATACCGATTGAATAACAACATGCACCTCAAAAGATATTACATCTAAGGGATAGGTTCATTTAAAATTTCAGTACTGCATTTGCATATTTCTTTATTGCATTGCATTGCATGTGTCCATTTCAGAGTGCATCATAGTTGCTTGCGTATCACCATTGCACAACATATAGCTACATATCATATAGTTGCATCAATAAATCAAACAGATTGTCTAAGTCATTCACCTAGCTGCACCGAAAGGAGTGAAGGTTGTCTATTTTCCTAGATACTTATTCATGAAGTTCTTAGGAGGCCTTTAGTCATTCATCGTCAATGTCAGCTTGTGATTATGCTTTATCCTTGGTTGGCTAGAAGTTTCACTATCAATTCTTGTTACCCAAAATCTAGTGATTACTATATACCACATTAATCAATAGCTCTAAGTCATTATAGACACCTAGTTGGTCACGTGGCTAGTGAAAAATCCAAATTCTACTTGAGCGCCACTGTAATCGTCATGCCCAAGAAGGTTTCATTACTTACAAGTCATGGCAAAAAAAATAAAAAATAAAAGAACAAGTGCTATGTCAAAATCAATATCAAAATATCATGGCAAAAAGAGCAAAGATATATAACTAAAATATCATGCATACAAGTGCAATAATAAAGCTTGACTATGGGAACATGCAAATAACTCCATCAGGGCTATGGATGCCTACTGGCAATGGAGCAATATTTGAGAGATTATAGTGCATAACCTTGTCAGAGCCCTAAAAGCTTGCTGGTAGCAAGGCTCTATCCAGGTTGCTTTTGAAGTCAGAATAACCTACATAGCTAGTCACATAGGATTCCAAAGGTCTTTGATGGTTATAAGAGTCATAATAAATTCAATTGCACACACATGGGCAAAAGAAGATCAAAGTTTCAAGAATTGATGGAGAAGTTTTCCATGCCTCCATTCATAAATCTTGGTTACATAGCATGTTAGGTTGGATGGTCTAAGGTTTTTTGAGAACAGATTAAACTCCTATCTCTAAAATGTTTCCTACCTTTGATTCAATTAGTGCATTTCAGAATGAAGAACACACACAATCATCTTTGTTCGAATAGGAACTTCATTTTCATCCCGCATCTTGCATTAGCATAACTCATATCAAAAATTCATTGTCTCCATGTGCATTGCCTAGATCATCATATCATACAGGTTTGCATACTAGGGGGCATAACTGAAAAAAAACTAAAATAGTAAAAAGACCTGAAAAATCCTAAAAATCATAACATCCAAAATCCAAAAAATCCAAAAATGTCCTTAAAAAGCAATCAAAATCACAAAATCAAAAACTGAAAAAGCAAAGCAAGAAACCATAGATCATCCATCAAATCAAATCAATAACAGACAAACTCTCAAATTCTACAATCAAATTGATCACATGTCTTGTTAATCAATCTATCGATCAAAATTTATCAAACATCAACATGTCTTATACAAGGAAGGGTACACTCGAAACCAGACAGATGGGTCTTATACGGGGTACTCACTCTTTGAAACTAGACATTCCTATCAATGATCACACAAATAAAAACAATGACATAGATCAGTATGGCTGCTGGATTTTGTCTAGGTTAGTCTTATCTTTAATAATTAATGGCAGGGCATGTTTCAAAAAATCCAAAAATCAATAAAAAATATCAACATACCAAAAACATTTGAAAACCATAAAAATATCAAAACATTAGAAAAAAGTCCTAAAAAAATTAAAAATAAGAAAACATCAAAATCACAACAAAAACATTCAAATACAATCCTGAAAAAAGCACAAAAACAATGAGAAAATACCAAAAATCCTAAACATCGAAAAACTCTTCGAAAACAAGCTAAAAATCGAAAAACATAAAAAACTTGTAATAAAATTCTCACAAGAATCAAATATCCTAGCATCTATCCAACAAACACTTTGCATGAAGTTCACAAAGGATATAACTATCTTAAACCAAACATCTGCAATCAAACTGATCAAGTCTCATCAATCGACAATCTATCCTTAAATCACATGATCATTATCTTGTCTTAAACATAAGAGGATACACTCGAAACCAGATAGGTCAGTCTTAAATGGGGTCCGCAACTTTATGAAACCAAACATTATCAACTATCATATCAAGCAATCACATGAAGACACATATCAATATGGCTGCTGGATTTTGTCCTAGTTAGTTTTTTATCTTTTATTATTTGGCTATAGATTATGTTACTATGCTACTCAAGGATGTCCACAAGTGACTAGAGGAGCCATGATGGGTATGATCTTTTTCTTTGTTTGCTATTTCTGGTGTGAACCAATGAAGTTCTGGGGCAATAGTTCTAGTGGGTGTCTGTGATTGGTACGTTCTTTCGGCAAGTATCCCATGAAGGATAACTATGCTTGTGACTACTACACATACCTTGACCACTGGTGCTATTCCTAGAATGGAGGGTTCATTCCTTGTTTGCTACGTGTTTGTTCTTTGCAATGAGATATCTATGCATCTTGGTTCCTTATACCCTGGTGTACAAAGCTTCATTATTACATAATAAGGCTCAATGATGAAATTGTGTTGCACTATGAATAAAGACAAGAAGACTATTCACCATCAATCAAATCATCATCATGTCATTTCAATTCATACCAATTGTTTTGATCTCATCATGCTGATTGTCTCTTCAGATCATTCTCTCATCAACCATTTTTCTTCTTGAATCAACCTTTTCAATTATTTCCAATCATTCATTTCATTTAATAACATCTCTCTTATCACTTAATTTCAATCTTTTCATCTATAATTGTATCATTTCAACATTTCTATCTATCAATCAATTATTCCTCACCTTCATTATATTTCATTATTCATCCAATCTTGATCTATCATTTGTCTTATATAGGATGTATCCTTCTTGAAACCAGACATGATCATCTATCTTTGTCTTATACATGATGTATCCTTCCTGAAACTAGATAGATCAGTCTTATACAAGATGTATCCTTCCTGAAACCAGACATTTTGATCATTTTTGTCTTATACAGGATGTGTCCTTCTCGAAACCAAACTTTATCTTTATCCTATCAATCCCATAAATCTTATCATTCAATCAATCTACAAATCATTCTAACCATTTCTTTCCTCTAATCAAATTCATTCGTGTCACCAAGTTAACCATTCTTCCATCTCTCATCTAACATTCTTCTTCTTTCAAGAGATCATTCATGCCTTCAATGCACAAACAATCTCTCGAGGGGGCATTATACCCTAGTGTCATTAGGACATACTGGGGCATAATTTTTTTATTTTCTTTGAAACAACGTCGTTTCGACATTGTCTCAAAGAGGGGCAAATGTAGACACCTAAAAATGTCTCATTGATTGCATACTAATTATTCATCTATTTAATTAAGTAATTCTTTAATTATTTAATTAAGCTAATTTACTAATTCAAATCATCACATTCTACATTACTAATTATCCAATTTCCATTCTTTAATCATTTCATCATTCAAACCCATCTCAAATATTAATTATTTAATTAATTACGATTTACTCCTTAGTTAAATAATTTTTTACTATTTAATTAAGCTCATTTCTAATGTTTAAATAATTTCATTTAAATTATTAATTCCTCCAATTCCCCAAATTCTAATTCTAATTAATTTCATCTAATTTCATTTCATCTTTTCCCATTTTCTAATTTCACCTAATTCCAATTAATTTCATTTCATCAAATTAACATTTCACCAAATGTGAATTTCAGTTAATCTCATGTGCATTTCAGCATTTGAAAACCCAAATTCAAATGCAAATCAAAATGAAATTGAATTTCAAGTCAATCTCCTACATCACATGCTGAAAATCATAACTGGTTGATCAAATTAGTTAAACCAATCAGCTAACTCATTTAACTCTTGAATCTCCTTCAATCACCTTTTTTCTGACTAACCAATTATCTCTCAATCAATTCAATCATCTCTCAATCAACTTAGTTAGCTAGCTAATCTATTCAGTTCACTACCCAATCAATTTAGTTGACTCCCCAATCAAATGAGTTAACAGATCAATCTATTGAGTTCACTGATCAATCAATTCTAGTTGACTATCAATCAACACTTGAGTTCAAATCCTCACCCCTTCTATGTTGAAAATCTATAACTTAACCTCTTTTCTCAATTCAATCTAGAACCACAGTCTTCGAAATAGTTGCTAATCTATGCAAGAAATCAGTGCAATACTTGAGAGCCAATTCAACAACAACTAAGGAGGAGCAATGGAAGCCTTGTTAAATCAATTGAGGGAGTCTTAAATTAGATTTCAATTCATTTCATAATTCAATTAATATTAGCATTATTTCATTGTAATTTAGGAGTAATTTGATTAGATTAGAGTTGGTGTTTCACTCTGATAATCTAATTATGTTATTTAAGCTTAATTTACCCCTGGAAGCACATGCTAACAATGTTGATTCTGATGATATGTATGAGCTTGTTGATGTTAATAATGATTTATCTTCACATTTTTCAAAAACATTAACCCTAACTCCTAGTGACAAACAAAGTGAATCATCATTAGAGAATTGTCCTTGTTTAAAACTTATAGTAGCTCCATCTATAGTGCTTGAAGTTTCTCCTCTTTCATCTTGTCCACCTTCCCAAAACAATGTTCAACAAGATTTGGAAGCGGATGATTTGTTTTACTAGCTCTGTTCATGTTGTAGATCCTCTCTTGCTTGCTCATAATGTGTTTCTCTCTTGATGTGTTTTTGTGTTATACAAGGTTTTCTTTGGATGAACCTTGTCACTCTATTGGTGCAAGGTAATAAAGAGGTTGAATTTGTTGTGACATTCTTCTATTTGTATCTCAATTCTTCTATATGTTTTTGCTTGTGTTGTCTACTTGGGGACAATGCAAAGCGCTGAGATCTCTTTTTGTCTTTTCCATGTTGACTCAAAAGACACATGTTCTCTTCTTCCATTGTGCTTGTGGTTCTACTACCTTTAGGGGATGAGGTTAATTCAATATAAATCTTTGATATATGTTATCATAAGAGCATACTGACTCAAAATTTAGTGGATCCCATTATGTGTTTTGTGACCATTATCCTTTTATTTTTCCTTTCTTAGGGGTATCTCATTGTAGTAACATTCTTGCATTTTAAATGCATGCTACCTTAAAGCAAATTCTCTTGATAAGGCAAACGAAATCACTTTAAAGTGGGGGCATACAGTCTGTTCAATGTCACACTTTATGCACACACCATGACATATTTTGATGCTCAAGTTACTTTGCAAACTAAGCTTTTTGCTTTGTAATTTGGTATTTTACTTTTTTTTTTCATGACTCATAGTAAGTAAATCTTACTAGGATAACAATCATGTGCTCTCTCTCTCTTTCCTCTTTCTTATGATGTCCCTTTTTGTCTTGATATTGGAGTACTAAGATGCTAAATTCCTTGGGGGCTTAGTGTGTCTTGTCTCTTTGATGTCTTGATGAAATTTTTCAATGCAAAACTTTGTACTTTACCATGAGTAAGCTTAATAACATACTCCTGCTAAAGTGGGGGCTAAATGTAGCATCCTAAATTGTACTCACCTATAATTTTATCCTCACTTAGGCCTCAATTTGGAATTTCATCCTCTTAGGCCTGATTGCAACATCGATTCTACTCACACCACTCATTTACCTCACATTTCACCAAATTTATAGCCTCTTCACTAGTTTGGAGTCTCGATTTGTAGGACCAGGACATACCACACCTTGGTCCCAAATTAGGAGAAACATGTAACACACCCTGGTCCTAAATCAAGACCAAGAGATATATGCCCTAGTCCTCCCAATCTGGCCCCATATTGGCCCCCTTTAATGGTCACCTTTGATGAGTAGAAAATCTAGCCTTGTGTTGACTTGTTGCAAAAATTCAATTGGATTTTTGATAAGCATGTATAAAAGGATGTATGCCCCTCTCATTATAAATCTAAATTAATTCAAAATCAAGATCTACATTCTAGCAAATTCAAGTAAGCAAGCAATCAGTCTTCTATCAAGCATTGGAGCAAAAGTGAAGTCAAGATTCAAACATTGGAGATGACATTCATGTTCTATGTTTTATGAAGACAACCTACATGAAATCCCAATTCCTTTGTGGAGAAAAAGGAAGCTCCATTAAAGGTATATCATTAGTGTTTTAGCCATTTTTAGCCTTTCCATCAAAAGGAAAATATTTTACTAAAACATTTTATTTACATCTTTCAATTCAATTTCATGGTTAATTCCAAAACTGCGGTTTGACCTAACGCAAACCCCTATTGTAGTACCCCTCTTCGATCAATCTCTTTTTGTATGTTTTTGATTAACTTCAGTGGAACATTATTGTATATTGATTCAGATTTTATGCGATGTTATTTCATGCTTTATCTCTATTTGTGGTGTATGATGTTATGCAGTATCTCAGTACTTATGATTAATGTTATTTTATGGATCATTATCATGGATTGACATTCTTACCTTATATGTGCGATGCGTTATTTATGTGTTGTGTGTTTGCATGTGTATGGGATGCGAGGAGATGATTTTCTTTCACTCACTCCAGTGAGATAGGGAACATCACGATTCTCCTTCATCGGTGTGTGTGCAATGTCTGTATATGCATATTTGTCTATATGCATGTGTGGTTCTTTGGTGTAGGACATTGCAGGTACTAGTATCAGGTACGTACAGGGTATCAACTCCACCTGGTTTCACAGGTCTAGGCATGCCTTATATGTCTGATGGGAGTGGAGGAGATAGTTGTTGGACCCTAACTTGACCTATAGTTACACTTGTGTGAGTGTTGTTAGTTGGTTGTCTTTCCCGTCTGGCCAGTATGTGAGTCATAGTGCTTTGGTTTGGTCATTTGTGAGTCATCATTTGATCATTCTTCATTTTGCGTTCTTTCATTCATCTGAATGGTTATTTAATTGAATGGATGATGCTATCTTATGTTCATGTAATTAGTTAATTATTATGCTCTGAGATTATTGATTTAATTAAATTAATGATTTTCTAGATTAAATGGTTAATTGGCTTATTTCATTGTGTAAAGTTGCATTAATATATTTTGTAGAAGGAAATGAAGAATTGCCCAGCCATTTAAGTGTTAAATGATTATGTTGAAGGAAAGTATTATAGAAAATAGAAAATAAAATAAAATGCTTTTCTCTTTACCTTTCCATTTGACTTTTGTATTTTATTTATGGGAAAAGAATTGTTTTTGGAAAAGAATAAAAAGGATTGCTTTTTACTTTTTAAATAAATTAATTTGATTGGTGGAGAAAACTTTCAACATAGAAAGTTTAGGTTGAAATTATTTTCCCCATATATTCCTAGAAATTCATGGGAAGAGAAGGCAGAAAATTTTGGAGAGAAATTTGGAAAACCATTCTTAAGGAGGAGCTGGAATTTGATTTGGTTTACAAGGTCTAGGATTCTTCCATCATTTTACTTGCTAGTTTGCATCAAGGTTGGATAATCTCTTCTTGTTTGAAATTTAAATTTGAATATTTCAGTTGCTTCCTGTGTGTTGAAAAAATGCAAATCTCTTTGTAGATTCTTGTGGAATGATTGGAATGGAAGAAAGAGTGCCTATTATTGTTGATTTTGTGAAGCTTATATCATATGATTGCTTATAGAAAAGAAATGGTTCATTTCTCTATTTGCTGTATGTTTTGGTTCTTGAAAATCAACTTTTTGAATTACCTCTTCTATTTGGAATAGAATGAATTAAATTTGGTTTGTTGTGTGCTTCCTAGTATCTAATTGCCCAAGATTTGTGGTTTATGTTGGCAAAAAAATTGGTTATTGCTATTTGCTTGATACAAGGAATTCTTCCCATGTATGGAAGTAAGGAAATTTGATTTTAATCCTTCTCCTACTTGTTGAATTCTTCTATTGTTGCCTAAACCGTTATCTATTGGGTTCTTGTGTGATTTTATTTTACCATTTACCTTATTGGTAAATATCCCTTTCAATTTTGGATCTCGGCACTGTGTGTGTGTGTGCTCGTGAAATGATCTGGGAATGAGTCATTTTCTTTTCAATTGGTTTTATGTGCTATGGAGGCATGTATTTAATTTAAAATTTTGACTTTACCTTACCTCATGGTGGGCTAGTCCCACCACGCGGGTTGGTAGCGTCTGTTACCCACAGGTAGTAGAACTACCTATCGACAGTACTGCTATGCGGTAGTAGTACTACTGGTCAATATGCTACCGGTCGGTAGCGGCTGCTATTGGTGGTATCAGTACTACCGGTTGGTAGGACTGCTACCGGTCGGTAGCGGCTGCTATCGATGGTAACAACACTACCGATCGATAGGCCTGTTACCAGTTGGTAGAAGTACTACTAACATGTAGTGTCTTCTACCTTGGCAACAACTCTATCGTGGGTTGGCCTTGGCCGTCGTGTGACACTTATACCTTCGCGGTACACCCCTTTTTGATGTGCTGTGAATTTTATTTAAAATGAAATATTTTTAAAGTGGTTTTTAATGTTAAATATAAATAGTAATTTCCTAATGATTTTTATTATGTGGATTAATAAATTTATCTATGGAAATCAAGGCATGAATTAGTAATTCAAATCGGTAAATATTGGATGTAATCTGGAAATGAATTGAATGCCTGTTAGGAATTCATGTTTTATTCGGCTGAATATTTAATGTGGATTTGATTCTTGATAGAATATTGATTTGGAAATTGAATAGATGTGAATATCATAAAAGAGCATTTTATTTAATTTTCAATCAATGATGTTGCAAGTGCTTATGATGCCGATTTTCTCAAAGATTGAGTGCAGACTTAGTGAAATTAGCTTTCCTTGCAAAGAGTTATATTGTGTTATTTCTGGTATGTGGTTCAATCGTCCTGTGGTGGCATATTTGGTACCTTTTACCAAGTGATATATGATGACTTCGTTGTCTTAACCATGTAGTGTCTTTTCCTTATGGTTAACCAAGAGTCAATATGTCCTTGTTTTGACCACTTGTTTTTGGATAGTGGTGTTATGGCTGTCTATTTCGCCATAGGGTCCTCGTGGAGTGACCATGTTTGTTTAGTGTCCTTGGTGGATTTTGAATGGGGGTTGTGCCCAAAGTGGTTGGCAGGATGACCCATCAAAAGTCTAATAATAAGTGATAATCTAATTAATTGATTAGGTGGGTAGTTCATAACATTAAATAAGATATTGTACCTCGTGCATAGGTGAGTGCTTGTACATGGCTCTAATGTAGTGAGAAGGCTTGGCATGGAAAACCGACCACCTTGTGTTCACAAAAGGCAGGTAGGGTCTGCATGAGACTTAGTTGGAGCCAAAGGTTTGAGAAAGGTTACCAGGATAACCCAGGATGGGGGTCGGGACCTATGGAGGCCGACCATGGTAACCATCATAAGCTATGCGATGACACTCTCTCTTTAGGTTCACTTGTGTATTTGTGATGTTGAGTCACCTGGATTATTGTGGAGTCGTATTTTTTTTCCGACCATGTCATGCTTTTTCTTGCTTGAGGGTTCTCTTCTATCTCCTAGCATGGTGGGGTGATTCCATTTTGGGAATTACATGGTCAGGTGGTAGTGCCACTTCCCATTGGATGTTATTGTTCATACCTTCATGCGAGAATTGGCTTCGTAGGTGTTTCTATGGTTCATGGCTTATGCTTATCTCCTGTTTGGAGATTATTGTTATTTGGAGACCTATGTGGTCATTATATCATGATCTTTTGTAACCTTGTAATTGGTTAAGTTGTATCTTTATATGTATTTTGAGAAGCCATGTATTGGAAGAGCAATGTAATCCTAAGATTGGGATGTTATTTATTAGTTTCCTTTATGTTATGTGTACATGCTTATTGAAGAGAAATTATATTGTATCCTTTCAATCTTTCAATGGTGTAATCTGTTATTACATATGGCTTCTTGTGATCATTGAGTTAATGAAGAATTATTGGATTAACCTTAATTATGGAATTTATCTTTTGGTTTTAATTCTTCATTGGTAACCCTTAAGGAATTCTGGTGTAAGTCTTCCACTTATGTTATCGTGCATGTTGTGTTTAATGCACTTATTATGTTTATACTTCAAAAAAATAAATTGTTTCACCCTTGTTGTGGGTTTTCCTTTGGGGTTCCTAGCAGGGCATTACACCTATTCCCAACATATTTCCCCTTTTCACTATGTGTAGGTACATGTATAGAACTGCATTTGGGAGGATCGACAAGATTCATAGAGATGTACAGGTTCAACTTTTGATAGCAATAAATTTAGAGGACCATAGAAAATTGATACCACCTAGTCCCAAAAAATCACTCTGAACTTCTAGGAATAGATCCAAAACATCTTCTTCTGCTTAAATCTAGATTGGTGGATCTGTATGACATATATAGCTCATTGTTTCTATCAAATTGCTTCAATAGTTCACTATCTTTCCCTAATCTTCAACAATTCAAATCAATTCAATTTAAGGAGGATAAAGCTCTATCAAAGGAGCTTGGAATATGATCAGAATCTTGGTCTATCAAGGCTAGATTTATTAGATTCCTCTCCTATTTAATGTGCTGGTTAATTAGGACATTTAGTGGTTTTATTATCTTAATTTAATTGTAACCCTAATTTTACTCCAACAAACTTATGAATTCTATTGTAACCTTTTGGTTGGATTTCTGAGGTTCCTTCAATCGTGTCTTGTTCATGTATTATTTGTTCTTATCAACTTTCTTTTCATATTATTTCATGGTCTCATCTTCATTTACCATCATCACTTAATCATAGTGTGGAATCCTAAATGTCCTAGCCAACATATTGGGGGATAAATATACAATCACATTCCCCTTATCATATGAGCACTTCTTTGTGACTTCATTATAATGTTGTGCCATTGCCATTATTAGTTTAGGTGATTTCAAGGATTGGGAAAAGATATTAGTATGGGCTAACCTTTACTTTTGAATCTTTTTGTTGGATTTTATGGTGTCTTGGTCCCATACTGCATTCTTAATGGCTTCCATGTCTACATGGTCAATTTTAGTGTCTCTTATCCATTTCATTTTATTCTCAAACTTGGACAAGTTATACTTCATGGTTAAAGGTTCCTTTTCCAACTTCTATTTAGCCATTATCTTTTTCCTCACCTCAGAACCTCTATCTCCTCTTCACTATAAGACATTTTGAGCAACCCTATAGAGTGAGATCAAAATTATAATCATCATACATCTCCATAAAATTATTCTTAAAAAGCCTTACATATGCCCCCTTTTTAAAAATAGTTTAAAACTAGGATTCTAGAACGCCAGACTCCATGGTTTCGGGGTCCAGGGATCCTCAGAGTCTAGGATTTGTGGTATTTGACTTTGTCATACCAAATGGTAAAGGATAAGTTGAACCCTCAAAGTCTAAAAGTCCAAATAATTTCCTCTATAAAAATCACTATGGAGTCTAGGGTTCGAGGTTGTTGACTTTGGTGTGTAAAATAGCATAAGGTTGCCTCGAAATATGAAGTATAGAAGTCCAAAATGCTTGGAAGTGTCCATTAATCAAAATACCTTGGACTTTAGGCTCCAAGGTTCTAGGCGTCTATTGTCGATTTGGTAAAGGATCCTCTAGTTCCTCGAAGTTCAAAGTTCCATAGTAATATGGTTTCCAAAAGGATGACTCCAAACTTTCAGAGTTTGGGGTCATAGGCTCTGAAGAGAAAAATGGTAAAGGTTCCCCCAAGACTCCGAAGTCTGGGATTCCAAAATTTTGGAATTCTGAAGTTAACCTTAAAAGCTTTAAAACAATGAAATCTTTAGAATCTAGGGTTTGAGATGGTGACAAGCAATCATTTCTTGAAGTAAAGGATGACTCTAGAGCGAGAGATTTTTATACTTAATGAAAATTTCAAGGGGATGAGTGGGATAGGGTTTCCACTCTATTGGTTTTTACAATGCAACTTCTGTATGGAATTAGGGTAAAATAATCCAAACGTGCGAGAAACATGATATTTCAAAAATGCAAGAAAGGGTTTGTAGGATCTAGGGAAAATTCAATCATCTAAGGGGCCTCAAAACTGGATTCCTTAGGGGAATTAATTTATTCACTAAGACTAACCTATGAAAGTAGGAAAAACAAAAAGAAAAAGGCAAAGAAAACCAAAAGAAACAAAACAAAAACCAAGAAAAATGAGGAAAGGAAGAAACCCTGCCTCCAAAAATAAGAAAACACAATAGAAAGACTCCGAAGCAGAACAAATACAGGGCTATAGAAAGCTTGGAGAATGTTGAGCACTCAATCGATGAAAGGGAGTCGCAAAGTCACATAGCTTAATTTACAGTTTATCAATTAGGAAAAATGAGCTTTGCCCAACCTTAAATAGTTGCTTATCAAGCACAATAATTGATGCATATATCCAAGCTCTGGAGTCCGAGACTTCAGACTCTAACAAATTGAAGTCTAGGGTTCTGGGATTTCATAATTTCAGAATTAGAGAACCCATGACTCTGAAAGGACAAACATTACGAAGGAAGCCCAAAGTCTAGGGTTTCGAAGGAAATATTGAGGACCCTGGAGTTTGGGACTCTGAGACACACAAAGAAAAAATAAACAAGCAAAGAAAGAAAAAGGAGAAGAAAGAAAGAAAGAAAGAAAGAAAGAAAGAAAGAAAGAAAGAAAGAAAGAAAGAAAGAAAGAAAGAAAGAAAGAAAGAAAGAAAGAAAGAAAGCAAGAAAGAAAGAAAAGGAAATAAATAAGAAACAAAAAGTGGGGACCCAAATTTTACCAAGTAAGATGTAGGGGTGAGTATGCAAGGCCTAATACTAAGAACTATTAAATATTTGTATAAACTAACAAGTTATCATTTGATTGTAAGTATAATGTACCATGGCCATTACATCTATATGGATCAAAATTATTTGAATATCCAACCATAAAAAATAAATATATATGAACTTGTGTGTAATGACGATCGATTAAGTATACGTAAACATACTTTGATTATGAAGATAAAATTTTGGTTGATAACCAGTTCTTTTAAGATGTATGCTATAATGAATTATATTCCAAAATAAGTAGAAAAATCTAAAATGAATTAAAAAATATATCATCAAATGTTATTGCAACCAAAATAACATTGAAAATCCACATGAAGTGGCTTCAAGAGAATAAATGAGAGTTCTATCAGATTCTCTTATTTAAAGCAACATTGGAGCACTAGAAATATGTTATATGTTATTAGAGCTACTATTTGTAGAAAGTAGTATATTATTTGTCACATTAAATGCTTCAAGGGAGATATTCAAGCCAGTGATAAAAAAAGTGAAGAAAATGATATGAAAATCGCCTAAAATATTTTATTGAAGGATATTTGGATAGATCATATGCAATGGAAAATGTTTCACTTATTGATGCAGATCAACAATGAGAATCCACTATGATTGTCAATTCTTGTAGTAAAATCCACTCTTTAACTCTTTCAATCTCATAGATAATTTAGAAAATGGATGTGAGAATAAAAGAATAATTTAAATACACTTATGAAGACAAATTTGATGGTAAAATCTTTATTAGAAAATAAACAAAAGTTTACAATCTTGTCTTGCAAGCTACAAGAGAACCCATGATATGCATGCATAGAAAACCCAAAATAAACTAAAACGAGTCTATAAAATTTTGCAAATTATTTCTTGAACTTTCTAAATAGAAACATGAAAAGAAAAATAACCCTCTTTTTCCTTGTATCCAACTCTCATGGATGCCTTGAAAGTTTTCTTCCCTTCAGTTCCTTACTTCAACCTTCATTTTCTTCATACTTGACCATCTAGGAATTGTTTTTCCTCTTGTTGCAATATCTAACATCATTAATTAATTTCCCACCATAGCTGGGCATGGGATTTCCCATATTCCCTCCACTTTATTTTACATAAAAATAGTTTCATGTTTTTTTACTAAAAACTAACTAAAAACTGTCATTTTTGGACCAATCCAACAAGACCCACTTCTAGGTGCCTAGGTTCCACTCCAAATCAAATTAGTAGTTGTCAAAAATACTAAATGAGAGTTATGAAAGGAAAACAATATCCCCCCCCTATTAGCATGGGTTTTTAATGCTCAACATTAAACATTAAAAATTGCAAATAAATAGCTCCAATTTCTTGCTCGTCAACCTCCTAAAAATCACTAATTAAACTTTAGAGCTAGGAGAATAGTTTAGAGGATTGAATTACATATGCAAATCAAAATCATAAGAAAAATGATATAAAAATAAAGCAATTCTTTTTGGTTGTGCAGGATTGCTCATGAACCCAAATGCTCCTACATCAAACAACCTGGGTAAGAAATAATGTTTCACGAGTTGAGAAGCTCATGGACATTTGATAATTTTATACACTCCTTTAATCCACCTATTATTCCTTCATTTGATTTTACATTCCACTCTTCTCTCTTTCCATTCTTTTCTTTAATTTCTTTACGTATTTTTGCCTCTCATGAATTTGAGTCCACTATATGCTTCTTCCCACTCTATTCCTTCATTTTCAATATCTACACTAATGTCATCATCACAAGCATTATAGAAATAGAAAATTTCCATCTCCCTTTCCTTACCAAATTCTTCCCCACCTTCTTCTTTCTATACCTCAACAAAGTTAGCAATGTCCTTTTGTGGTCTACTATTGATCTTCCCATTTCTCCTTCTTGACTTCCTTTTTACCATTTTGGCTACATAAAAATTAGCCTTCATAGAAAACATTGAAAAAATTTGATAACCAATAATTATGTTTAAAATATTCTCTTCCACTGCAACATCCTTTTCAAATTTCTCATATCTGTTCATGTTATGCATATTAATTTCATCAAGTAAGTTACACAATTAGACTTTACCTCTTTATTCTCTATTGCATCTCCATGTTTGACCTTATCCATTCCTTGAGAAACATGTGCTCTAGCTACAACTTATTTCTTATCTTCTTCCTTATCCTCTTGTATGAGGATCCTTTCTTGTTCTCTAACCAATGCATCTCCCATTTTGCTTTCCTTTTTAACATCTTCAATAGGACAAATTGTAATCCTAACTTATTTTGAATCAAGAGTCAAATCAAAACATGCTTCTTCATTTTTTAATTATTTTACAAATATTTTGCTTGACATCATACACACCTCTATATTTCTTCCCACTTCCTTCTTTCTTTTTCAATGATGTCATAACATAAATTAATTTTTTTCTTTGGTTATTGTATAAGTATTTGCTTCATCTTCATGTATTGCTTTTCAGTCATACTTCCATTTTTCTACCCAAAAGAATATGACAAGTATCCATAGCCATCATACCACACATGATTTCATCCTTATAATTAATGATTTGAAAATTCACCAAGCATTGTTAATTTACCAACAATTGATGGCCCTTTTGCAACCAAGTAATTCTATAAGGGTTTGGATGTTTTATTTTCTATAGACTTAGCTTTTCAACTATTTTTTGTGACACCAAGTTATCGGTGCTACCCCCCATCCACAATCATGGTGCAACAATTTGTTTTTTCTTTACAAATAATCTTTAACACACATCTTCTCAATGTGGGTTCTTGCTGTCCCATCTATAGTTTTAAAAGCACTCTCCTCAACATTAGATTTTATCCATTCTCCGAGCTTGCTAATTCTTTGTCCTCCTCAAATTTTGTTGTAAATTTCCTTCTAATATTAGTTTTCCTATATTCTTGATGCATCTAAGGCCACTCAAAGCCTTATGATCAGTCTCTCCACAACTATAACAAACTCCTAAAAATCTTGCCCCTCTTTTGTAATCCCCTCTTCCTCTTTGAAAACCTCCTCTTTCCTTTTTACTTGGGCTATAATTATTTTTTGACCAACTTCATTCTCTTCTCCTGTTGGCTTCCCTCTTCCTTTATTTGTTTGTCCTCTACCTCTAAAATTACCTTGTTATTTTCTTGACAACTTTCCTTTTTCTTTGAGAGCATATTGGTAAGCTTCTTCTATTGTTTTCATCATAACTAAGCTAAGTTCATCTTTAATTGAATCTCATAATCCATTCACATACCTTGCCACCTTCATTCATCATCTTTAATATGCCCGGCTTGAATGACAAACTTATAAATAATTTAATGTACTCCATGACATTTGAATTCCTTTGTTTTAAATTTTACAACTTCTTAAATAAACTCATATGATAATCATTTGGAAAAAAATTAGCTTTCAATTTAATTACCTTTTTATCCCATGATTTGACCTTCTCCTTATATTTTCATTGGTTGTCAATTTGCAATTGATTCCACCATAGGGATGCATGTACTTCCAACCTTGTGCATGCATATTTTACCTTCTTCCCATCTTCTTGTTGGCATTGTTTTGTCATTGATGTCAATCGGTATGGGAGATTGACGAGAAGTGTTGTCATTGACGAATACTGGAAATGGTGCCATTGATATCAACTAGCATAGTAGGTCACTGATAAGGAAGAGAATGGAATCTAGCATAATGGCCATTGGAGTCACTGGTACATAGGTTAGTGTTGACATGTGTTGAAGACATAAGGACTACAGATCGGTAAGTGACATGCTGGTAGTGCATTGTTTCCAACCGACAAGAGAGAAAGATGCTAGGATGTTGATTGTGATGAAGAGACAAAATGTTACAAAAATGAAATCAACACTGGAGGTGAAGTATGTGTAGGCCACCAGTATGCTGTTGGATGTCAATCAACAAGACTCCCACCAAATAAAGTTGCAAAATGAAGAGTTGACTGACAGTGAGTATGCCTAACTGGATCACATGTGCCTATTTGAAGATATGCCTGCTCAAATAGGGAAACCACATTGGTGCAATGTCAGATGCAGATGATAAGGATCCTCTCCCACTGGTAAGCGGTAATACTGAGCTTATCTTCTATTATGCATATAATGCATCATAGTTCTCCAAGATAAGACAAAAGAGTAGATGGCAGGTGATTGAAGGCTCACACCGGATCAACCAGTGAAACACTAAGATGCCTTAGGTGCATGAGATCAGAGATATGCATCAGATCACATGGGTAGACATGATGAGTTGTCGGTATAGAGATTGAAGGATATGTTGGTCACTTTGACAAACTAGTTAATAGAAGAACCAGTCTATTCATGAAGAAGGCAAAGTTGGAACAACTGCAAATAAAGAATGTTGCCAGAATGAAGATGAAGTTTGGTACGACCACTATGCATGTTATCTTACCAGTGTACATGCGGAAGATGCTACCGGTATAGATGTCAATCGGTAAGCTGACAAAGTGTAGATGCAGAAGGCTCCCATTTGTTGAAGATGTGCATGAGGAAGGTTGGCAAGAGTGCTGACCGACTTAGGTGTTCCACCAGAAGAGAAGAAAAGTGCAAGGTTGAAGATAGACTGGTTAGGGTATAATTGACAATGTTTGTGAATCGGTAGATGAACCCGGTTGTATGATATTGGTCGGTGACCAAGTCAGATCGACATAGTGAGCCAAGGTGGATGTCGACAAAGGTGCCACATGAAGGTGAAGTGGAAAGTTAGTGTGGTGTGTCAGTAAGGTCATTGGTGGTTGGTCCAACATTAAATGGTGACTGCGAAGCTCAAGGAAGGATGGCAGAGGATTGTGGCTTGAGATCAAGGAAACACCATAGATCTAGGAAAGACTAATCTAGCAGATCAAAGTGGGTAAAGGAGACCACATCATGCATGTGATTGACCAGACACAAGGCCAAAAATCATGCTACAAATGACTAAAGATAGAAGACATGAATCACAAGGTAAAAAATATGGAAATTCTCATTGATGGAGTGCTGGTCATCAATCAAGAACATGAGATCTGATAGGATATGATGTGCCATGATAATCAAAGATCAGATTGGATGTAGATTCAGTGCATGGCGGAAACCCTAGCATGCCAATATTCAAACTCATATTTAGGTGAGAAAATCTGGCTATAAGAGTGCGAGCCAAAGAAATTGATTCTTTTGCTGCATGAGAGAGTGAGGCTAGTGAAGAGAGCCAATCAGTCAAGTGCTCAAAGTCAATCAGAGTAGAGACTGAGTGTGTGAGAGAGAACTAGTCTAAAAATTTCAACCGATGAGAGTGAGATAATAGGTAGCCTGCCATTAAGTCTGAAAGAGGTGTTCATTGGTGATTATTGAATTGGCAGAGAAGAGCCACATAAGAGTGCAGTGAAGAACCGGTAAGCTGAGAACCGACAGTAATGAGATAGTGGATATTTGATTGAGTGAAGAAGACCGGTGGTGCCTAGCAGCAGTGTGATAGAGAGGAAGGAGAACTGACAGAGAGCAGAACCGACAAAGAAGAAGAAGAGGCCAAATCAGTAAGGGTGCATCAGAGAGTGAGTTGCAATAGGAGTTAAGGTTGCAATAGTGAGAGGGTGAGCAGAGAACTGATAGAGAATTGGAGAGAGGAGAACTGGTGGAGAGACTTGGATAAGAGTTACAAAGTTATTTTGTAACAAGGAGATTACTTTTGTATTTATGATATGATCTTGTAATCACTTAGTTGGAGATTGGTGCACGGGTTGGTGCTCCTTGGGTTGGTGCCCTAAAGAAGGAGTAGTACTCCTTGGGTTGGTGCCCTAAACATTGTAATCGAGGTTTTCATTTTGAGGCTGGATTAGAGCAATAGTCTCCAACAACATTTCTCACCGAGGTTTTTCCCATCTTGGGTTTTCCTCATACATCTAGTGTTATGTGATGTCCCTTTTATGTGTGGTTACATTTGTGTCATTCTTCCATCTAACTAGTATGTTTGCTTTATGTTAGTTCAGTTAACTAGTTTATACACATAGGATTGAAAAGGGTTAAGTTTGGAAATCACTGGTTCTCCCCCCCTCCCAGTGACATCTAGTGTTCGAAAATTGGTATCAGAGACTAGGTTCCCGGTTGATAAGCTTTCTCTAGCTTAGGTAGATTCTAGTATTTGAACACAATGGTTTGTTTAGTGTCAATCTCTACTCCTATATTTGATGGTTTAAACTTTTCAGTTTGGAGTTGTAGGATGGAAGTCTACCTGTCCTCTTTAGGGTTTGATGTGTGGATGTCGGTTGTTAATGGATGCCCTAGTAAAGTCAGTCCTCACACTGATTTTGAAGCAGAAAGAAGATACCAGTGTAATGATATAGCAATGAAGGATATACTCTGTGGGTTATCAGATGATGTTTCCTCACAGGTGGATAGATGCAAATTGGCAAAGAGCCTATGTGATAAATTGAAGAAGCTCTATGGAACTGAGGCTACCACTGCAAAACCAGTTTGTGAAGGCAAGATGCGAAATGCAACTCATGTGTTTGCAGGTGATGAATGCAGATCTTTTAACAACCACAACAATGATGAAGAAGAAACTCACCTCTTCATGCCTCAAGAATCAGAAGATGAGAGGCACACGTATGAGAATGATCATGCATATCATTCCTACCGACAAGATGTGTTTGGTAGTGATAGTGAAGGTGAAGAAGATGAAGAAGAAGTAGATCTTGAAGGAGAACTTGTAAGTGCAATCAAAGAGCTCAATAGAGTGAGGACTGAATACAAGCTATTCAAGAATGTTGCTATTGTGGAAAAAAACTGGTTGATTAGATGCCTTGAAGAATCTGAGAAATGTATCTCAGAGTTGAAGACACAAGAAGATGACACCAAGGAGTGCCGGTGTAAAGATCTAGCATCTGAGCTAGAGGAAAAAGATAAAGAGTATCAACAACTAGAAGGAGAAATGGAGAATCTTTGAAATGACCTTGAGAAATGTTAGGATGAGCTCAAGGTAACAATCCAGTTTGATAGTAGTAGTGATGCCTTAGAGAAAATATGGAAGAAAAAAAAGCACTCCAAGGATACTACAGGATTAGGAAGTGGTGCAGGTGAATGCTCCACCAGCAAGTGTGTCCCATACAAAGACATTTTATTTGTCTCTTCAAATGGAGATAACAAGGAATAGACCTTCACTGTTCGAAACTCTCCCCAGAAGAAGGTTGATCTAACCACAATCAGTGAAGACATGAAACTAAGAATGAAGACCGGTGTTGCAAGAAAGAGGAACAATACGGATCCCAAAGGAAAAGGGAAGATGGGAGAAGGAAACTTCACCGGAAGCAAGAATAGAAGAAGAGATCATAGAAGACCTCCTACTAATAGAAGACAAGGAAGTGCTACAGCCCACAAGACAAAGAAAGCGTGGGAAAAAATAGATCGGATGGAAGAGTTGCAAAGCGTGGACAATCCAAAATCCATCCCCAGAGAAGTAGAAATTGAGATACTAAACCAGTAAGATTTCCTCATGCATGACAAAAAAAATTTGTAAGTTGTGTGCCCCCTTTCTCTGGTTACTATTTTGCATACAAAGAATATGGCCATAGGGAAGATGAATGCAGAATGAAGTTTAGGAATAGACAATATGATCTTCCTAAAAACAATAATTTGTCTCTCGGAGGTGTAATGGCTTTGGCCATAAAATTCATAATTGCAGAAGAATGAACTTGCAGTAACATGACAACCAGTGTAGCAGCTATGCTCAACATGGAAATGGATATAGATCATAGGGAAGTAAGAGACCTACATGGAACCAAAGGAGAAATGTCCCTGCAGGATCAAGAGGTCCGCCGGTTCTAGTAACCAGTTACAACAACATCACCAGAAGAAGATGGTCAAACCAGTTTAACAAAAGGTCCTCCATTCATGCATATGGCATGAACATTGTTTTCTTCTTTAGCAGTGCATCCGGTAGTAATGAAAAATCCAGTAGAGAAAGGACTAGTTAGCAAAATAAAGTAAGACTTGCTCCCAAGACTGAAAATGGGAAGAAGAATGAGACCAAGCATGTTTGGAGGAAGAAGGAAGAGAGTAGGACCATGGACTGACATTGTGCATTCAATGCACATGTGATATCTCCTAAGGCTTAAAGGAGATGTAGGACCTTAGGGAGAGTAGTACACTGACCATATCATTCACCCCCTCAGTGGAAGAGGACAAATGGAAGAATATGTTGCTACCAGTATGAAGGAAGGAAATGAGATGACAAGTGTGTGTAGTGGCTGCCTTGGCTACACACCTATAAATGAGAGATGGATCACTACTGCATGTGTCAAATGGATGGCTAATTTGCATTTGGGATCTGAACAAATAGACACAAGAAGACATGCATTAGAGGAAGATGCTCTGATAGAGATGATGGATCGGTGCAAGAAACCAAATCATATCATATGCTGTGGTGGATATAATTGAGATGAAAGATTATCAGCTGATCACATATGCATAGTTGAACTAGTATATGGTGCAGATTGGAGCTCCAGTTTTGAACCTGAAAGGCAATGAGGACTCGAGATCTATGACTCAGTGAGAGTTGATATCCATGTTTTCTGATTTGTATTAGACCTACTAAACACAGGGGGAGTGAAAATGTCTATGGTTGTACTGGTGTGATTGTGTCTTTGGAAGTGTCTGGGGTTGTGAGATATTTCTATGTCTATTCAACTGAAAATGTTGAATAGACATAGAAATGTTGCTTGCAAAGAGGGAAAGTTAACTACACAAGAGAACATGAATTTGGTATCAGAAGAGATACAAATTGGTAGCGGTGCCTGCATCAACATTTGGTATCAATTGGTAGCACTCATAGTAAAATCACATTTGATTCTTAAGAACAATTGTTATCAGATGGGAGTGTTGCAGTCCGACCGACAGGTATGTTGTATTCACTGACACATGTGCCTTAAATTGGTTTCAGAATTGTATATGCATGTGTTTCCGGTTTGCATATACACTTGGTTGCTGAGCAATTGGTGCCAGTTGGTGGTTGACCCCTCCATCTCACATGCTGTGATTGGAGAGGATGAAATGCATGATGGTCAATAGAGGAGAAGCACCCGATAGGCACAAGGAGGAGAGAAACCCTGTTAATGCCCTTTGCCATTGTTGTTAAAGGGGGAGAGAGAATTTGTAGTATGCCACATACTACATGTGTGAGAATCCATGGAACACACAAACGGGGAGAGAGAATTTGTAGTATGCCAGATACTACATGTGTTGACAAAAATTCCAAAGGGGGAGATTGAATGCATCATAGTTCTTAGTGACATCTAGTTCTCAACACTTCTATGGATTTCAAATCAAAATATTTATCCATCTACAAAATCCAGTCAATGAGTTCTTCTGGATTCAAACTCACATTGTAACTTGTTGGATCCATTCTTGGCTTACTACTCAATTTGATAGAACTGGTAAAAATATATCATCTTGTTCATTTAATCATCTTTATGCAACCTATGGTACCTCTCCTTCCACTTCATTAACATATTCTACATATAATCTTGTCCATTGTGATGTTTCTATGGCCTCTAATTGTGATGTTATTACTCTCAACATCTCCACAACTATCTTCACTCCATAATGCACTTCCTCTACGATGACCTATCCATGCCATGTATTATTCAACCCTTTCTTTCTCTTTATACCCCAACCTTTCTCTAATACCAAATTATGCTGATCAACAATGAGAATCCACTAGGATTCTCAATTGTTGTAGAAAAATCCACAAAGCATAAAATCTTTCAATTTCATAGACAATTTAGAAAAGAGAAATGAGAATAAAAAGACAACCTAAACACACTTATGAAGATAATTTTTTCAGTGAAATTGTTATTTGAAAACAAACAAAGTTTACAATCTTGTCTTGCAAGCTAATGCATGCATAGAAAACCCAAAATAAACTAAAACAACATTACAAACTCTTGCAAATTTGGTCTTGAACTTTCAAAAAAGAAATATTCAAAGCAAAATAAACCTCTTTTCCTTATATCTAACTCTCATGGATACCTTGGAAGTTTTCTTTCATCCCCCTTCCCTCATTCCTTGCTTCAACCTTCATTTTCTTCATACCCGACCATCTAGGCATAGTTTTTACTCTTGTTGCAATATCTGACCTCGTTATTTAATTTTCTACTATACTTGGGTGGGGGATTTCCCATATTCCCTCCACTTTCCTTTTCCATGAAAATAATTTCAATTTTTTTACTAAAAACCCAATCCATCAAGTCCCAGTTTTAGGGGCCCAGGTTCCATTGGAGTTCAAATTAGGAGTTGTCAAAAAGACTAAATTGGAGTTAAATAAGGCAATTAATAGCCCTCCCTATCTTGACATGGGTTTTTCATGCCCAATGTTAAACATTAAACATTACAACTTAAAAATAAATAGCTCTAATTTCTTGTATCATGAACCTCCTCCAAATCAATAATTAATCTTTAGAGATGGGAGAATAGTTGAGAAGATTGAATTAGACATTGGTCGTGAACTCGGATGCTCCCACATCACTTATAGATATAGCTATATCTTGGATATATAATCCCAAGTAAAGAACATATAAATAATGAGATACAATGACTATGATAACTATTGTGAGAGTGTTTCCAAGATTTACCACCATAGTTGCATGGCAATCAAAAAAATGGATTGACTTTTATTGGTCAAAATTATTGTTGTACAAGCTATTTCACAATATACAAAGAGATTTTTAACTTGATGATAATCCAATTACATCATATTGGGAGTCACACATTTATAATCCATGTTGCATGGAATGGAGGATTATTTCAGATGAAAATGAAAATCATAATGATTATGAAGATGAGAATGTTCTATGTAATGATCATAATATAATTTAACATTAGAGGGATATCATCTCAACATTGCACCATAGGTAAATTGCATGTGTACAAAATAGATATATTAGGTACAAGAGATATTGATAAAATTGGAGTGTTGAATATTGAGAAGATTATACAAATAAAGTAATAAATTTTATCAACGTCGTGAAATAAATTGGATATTATTATATGGAACCTTACATTGTAAGCAAATAAAAGCACTTGATATTATTATGTCACATTATTATCAAGATCAAAATGTTATGCCAATATGCATGATAATTCAAGGTACACCTATAATAGATAAATCATTTGGATACTTGATACAATTCGTAAAACTCTTCAGATGCATCAACACCACAATGTTTTTCCCTTTTATTACTAGCATCTATAGACACGTAAAATAATCCTAGCATAATTAAATAAATATTTTATTTATTTAATTATTTTATCTTAAGCTTTCATTAATTAAATAATTTTTTATTTATTTAATTAATTTACTAATCTTCTTCTAGCCTTTCCCCATTTAAATAAATATTTTTATTCATTTAAATTGTCTTTATTTAATTGGCCCCTCCTGTTCCATTAATTAAAGAAATATTTATTTATTTAATTAATTCATTAGATTTTTTCCTCTATGACACTTGCCATTCATCCCTTAATTTACCTTTAACCACCTCTCTAATATTTTCCTATTTCCTATACCTACCCCCTAATCTAAGTGACCATTTATCTCTCCACCTTTTAATTCTAGCCCTCCATTTCTAGGGTGCTCTTTGTAAAAGAGACCTCTTCCTCTCTCTTTCCATAAGAAGAAAGCCAAGTACCTACACTTTTTTGAATTACATACTCAACCACATCCATTCTCTATTGAGATCTCGTGCACACCTAAAATATGAGAGCAAACTACATCAAACAAGATTGATGGAGATAGGAGAACAATGAAGGCAAGCCCTTGGAGCATGTTAATGGTATAATCTTCTTTTATTTTATGTTTTTGCATTATCTTAGGTTCTTCATTGGTCTTATGTTGGATTCTATTGTAGCACTAGGGTTTTAGTGGTTGATTCCTTTGGGTTTTACAATAATTTTGGCACGCCTGGTGGGACCTAGTTCCTATTTTAAAATTTTTTATTGTTGTTTTAGTGTTTTCAAATTTGTAGGTCTGTAATTTGCGATGATTTTAGGCGATTCCGTGTTTGTGGTAGCTTTTGTTGTTTTTTTGGTTTTGCTAGTCTTTTTTTTTTTGATGCGTTTTTGCAATTTCTTAGTGCATTTTTGCAAAATTCTAGCATGTATATGTTAGTTTTGGTCACGTCTAGGGTTTTAAGAATTTTCTAGTTTTTTTACAATCCTCTGTTCTAGCATATTTTTGTCAGTTTCTAATGCATATATTCTTGATTCTGTCACGTTTTAGGTTCTTTAGGGATTTTAATTTATCACCAGCATTATGTTTCTATCATGTTTTTGGTTCATCCTAATGCGTTTTTGGTAGTTTTTGACATGTTCATTGTTATTTTTTCGGCGCCTTTGGTTCTATTTAGTTTTCTGCATTTTGTTTTCTTGTGTGTTTTAGTTTTTTTTCTGATGAGTTTACGACTCTTTCTGCCACACATAGGGTTATGTTACTATTGCATTTTTGCTAACCCCTGAAGTGTTTCTAGTTTGTTCTATTGCATTTTCGTCTTTTGTAGGTTGGTTGAAGCTTGAAGAATTTAAAGTCATTTGTAGAAGGCCCCTTTATTTTTATTTCACATTCTAATCTCTTTGTTTGCAGGTTATGGTAATTCTCAAACTACTATTTCATTTGTACTTGCAGGGGTAACATAGGAGTGTACTTGTGTTTTTAGTATATTAGAAAACATTTCAATTTGATGCTCATATAAAAAATCTTGTTTGAAGTGTTTGGTGCACTTGCATGTATTTGTTGTAGAACCCTAGGGTGTTTAATGAAAGTATCCTCTCCCCTCATCTTTGCAGATCTTGGGTGTAAGAGAAATCATTAAGCATCTCTTTTTCTTTTTTAGAAGGGTCTTCCTTTGAAACAAGGGGAAGTCACCTTAAGCGGATCTTTCCTTCGAGCTGCTATATAAGTCGGTTGAGATGGAAGTCATATTAGGATTGATGATATTCCCAAAGATACTGAGAGGGGGGGGGTGAATGAGTATCTTATCAGTTAACATAATATTTGACCTTATTATTTATTTTGCATTCCAAAACAATGTACCGGTAAACAAGAATTAATGCAGTAAATATGAACAATAAAGACAACATAGAAAGCACACCATAACACAAGATGTTTAACGAGGAAACTTGGTGTGGGAAAAACCTTGGTGGGATTTGTGACCCACAATATTCACTCACTGGCCAATGAATGAATATTACTTACAAGAGGTGCCTGCACATGCAGGAAGGCCAACTACTTAGAGCTCACCGCTCAATTACAAAAGGAAGTCTCATTGACTTACAAAATGCATTATGAGAATCCAATAAAATGTACTGCTACAAAAGAACATCTGCTATGCCAGGTTCAGTACCGGTTTAAGCTCATACAATAACCATAAAACTCTTCTACAAAATCTGCCTTAATATTCGCTCTACATATCCATCATATCTATCCTCTATGTTGTATCGTCCAAAATGATCTACAAGATCTCATACTTATATATGAGTCTAATTACAAAATGCCATGTCGGCTTACAAAAAGATATTACAATTAAATACAAAATACAATAATCAAAATCCTGTCGGCTAGGATGCCAGTAAACCTTATTGTCGCTGGCGGTGAATTATTTGCCGGTGTAAAGTCAGCTGGTGCCGATGCCTACCGGTGCCATAAGATTGCAAGGTTGCCATCAATGACAACACATTCAATCACCTTTAACTACCATAGAGTGTGCAATGCCAACAAGTCAGGGCCTAACAGGCATTAGCTTTTGCTGTATAATGTCAATTGAAAGAAGACCCCGCACCACACATTTATGTGAGGTATTCTACACTCCTAGTAGGTTGATTAAAGTCTTAAGTGGCTTGTTCAACTTTCACAAGGTGTTAGTCCCCCAAAGTGTGACTAGAAACCTTCTTAGTGGCATACCATATTTTTGACCAAACATCACAATAATTTTAGTGCAATGGTATAGCTGGTTTTGTCCCAAAGATACTCACCATAAGGCTCCCTTGAAATGAGACATAAATCCCTAGCTTAGCATAAGCTACTTGTAGCTTTTTGAGGAGAGGGTAATTGGGTCATTCTTCCAATCTTGGAGGCCCCTACCTATCCTCTCTCAAAAAGACACAAAAGTGTACATGCCCATTTAGGTGTGATGACAGTTGACTCGATGAAGATTCCAAGTTGTGGGATGAAGTTATCACCATGAGATCTTGACTTTAGGGATAAGAAGTGTTTGAAGTGTATTCAAATGTATTTAGACCCATGGAAATTGGGCTGATTTTGGCCTATTGAAGATACACATTGCACTCATATTTTTGGACAAAAACACCTATAGACATTGTGTCTTCTTGTTTGCTATGTTTTCTTGTCACAAAACATCAAACATTTAGATCTGGTCATAGATTACAACTTTGAAAAATTGGGATAGAATTGAAAGAACACTATTTTTCACTAGAAACATGTCTGTAACACTTTCCAACACGTATATGATCATTCTAGTCATGTCTGTGTTCATTTCCAACACATTTTTGAAACTTCCTAGTGGGAATCTATAAATATCTAACATGTATACGGACAAAACTTTGATCAACATTTAAGACTGTGAAAGCACATTTTTGAGACATCTTACCGTGTCTGTGTAACATTCTGATACGTATCTGAGCAACAAAACTTCATATTTGGACAATTTTTAAGCAACACTACAATTGTGAAAACATATTTCTGGACTTTGTTATTGCATTTTTGAGATATTCTGACGTGTCAGTAGATTTCTTACTATTTCTATGGTTAGAGATTGGCATAGCTTCTAAGGCTAATTCCATAGGATTCCTTTTCATTCAAATTATCAGTTTATCATGGATTTTCATCTATTTTTAGACCTTCACTTGCATATCATAAATATTTTTTTCCAAGAAGAGTCAAAGAGTTATTTTGTTGTCCTTATCATTACCTTACAACACATTTTAGACATCACTAGGTGGTCCTTGCATCAGATTTATCATCTTGGGGTGTCATTTTAGTATCTTGAGATAGGGTCATCTTACCTATTGGAATTTATTATCTCCTAGGAAGCCACACCTTGCTTGAGCCATCATATCAACTTGAAACAATATCTAAAGATATTGCAAGACAACTCTAGATTCTTCTCCATTTCCATCATTATCCTACCTTCCATAATCAAACCTTATCATTTGATTTCCATTCCATCTTAGCCAAATGTTTTCATGGTTGAAACCCAATCCCAAAGATCTATAAAACAAACTGAAGAAGCTCAAAGATACCAAAACATGGATGCATATGAGTTTGATGATGAAGAATTTAACATTCCACAACCTTTTGAGAATCACAATAATACATAAGAATCTGATAATGAGTCCTTCACAACTGCATTAATTCAAGATCAAATGTCTAATGCAAGGTCCAATAGATTGCTTGATGCAATTTTGAAAAGGGATCCACAATGATATTTATACATGTTGCTTGAAGGTGGAGCAAGACTACCCCATGACTTTGATGTTTCACAAATCTTAGAAGAGGATCCAAATCACTTTAATGGTAACAATGGTGGATATAGAAATGAGTGTATCCCTATTCCTGAGTCACCTTCATCCCCTTTTCAAAAACTATATATGCCCAATGCACACACCCACACAACCTATACTTGACAAAATTATGAACAACCTCCTGAAAATACTCTTCATGGCTGAAGAAACACCCATGCATATACACAACAATAAGATACTACCCAAGGCTATATTCATGATAATACATATGATAAATGACCTTGTGTTATATTTGATGACCATGCTCAAGAACACACTTACAATACCAATTATACATATGGTCATGATACTCACACTTGTCCAAGGCCTAGTGCACCACATCAAAATTGTATGCCAAGTTGTTCATATAATAATTACATATGACCAATATCATTATTACGTGCATTACATTCCTCCTCCTCCTAGTGGCTCAGGTATAGGGATAACTGTTGGATATTGTGATTGCTAGGATATGTTGTTGTCATTGATGTCAATATATTCTTGTGTTTTGGTGTTCTGATGTTTATAGATAGTTGATCTAGTTGGTTTATCTATTTAATATGCTAGATCAACTAGAGATACTTGATTCAGTGTTGATTTCATGATGATATGTGGTGATTTGATTAGGTTATGGATTCTAGTATGAGGGTTGGTTTTTCAGTGTTCAGTGTTGTAGTTTTCTGGTATTTGATCCGTTGTGCTTTAGAATGTTTATATCTTGAGTTGAAGATTTGCGAGAGTGTTTGGGATTTTCATGTGTATCTTCAATTCATATGGTTCATGATTTGGTACTCTGCAAGTTATCTTTCTAGTCTCAGTTGCCGCTGTTGAGTGTTTTTGAGTATCAGTGTGTTGATTGATGGATATTTGATTAAGTGGTGTTGGTGTAGCTATTGTGGATGGTTCTAACATGCTTGTTGGTGTTTCCTAATCATGTCCTATTTGTTTTGGTAGTCTGCATCGATCATTGTGTGTGATATTGAATATTTTATGGGTTTGGTGATATTCTTCATGTTATGCGACATTTTCAGTGGTGTAGCGTGTTGCAAATGATCTTGGAGAGATTTCTGGTGGTGTTGCATGTTCGATGATTTGATTTGGGTCCATGATATGGCGTCATGACATTGTATTGATCTAGTGGTTGATTTATGTATCGTGTGATGTAATTTCGTAATTAGGTGTTGAGCCGACCTTGTAGTCAAGGTTGATGATTTTTATAAATAGGTGTTATATTCGTGTAATTAGATATAGGTGTCGTGTCTACATTATCAGAGAGTGGTGTATGTGTGAACAAGAGAATTTATCTTTCGATGTGAAGTGTAGAGAAGAGTGTGTTGCAAGGCAGACAATTGTGCTTAATAAGGATTGTCATCAGGCATTTCGAGATGATATTCTTTCAGTTCATCTAAATCGGATTGTTGTCCGAATGTTATTGTAAGGTAGTGAACCTTCCCTGAGGGTTTTAGCCATATGGGTTATTATATTTTGAGTAGCAAGCTCTAAGAAGGGTGCTTGAATGCATGTGCATTCCCCATTCTAATATTTTCACATACTACTGCAAAGTATAATCTTATTGTGGGTAGGATCCTACTGTGGTTTTTCCCTTGACCAGGTTTTCATGTAAAAAATTTTGGTGTTATGTGTGCTGTTTTTATTGTGTTTATATTTGTTCTTGCTATAGTTAATCAGATTTGAAGTTGTACTTAAATTATTTAATCCAGTGAAAATTGATTCACCCCCCCTCTTAGTTTTCCTTCATTGTTGTTGACAACAATTGGTATTAGAGCTAGATCCTCCGGAAGAAGCTTGACTGTTTGAGGAGATCTGGGATGGCAACCTATGTTTTCAAGAAAGAGAGTTCAAGATTTGATGGAAGCAATTACACTGTATGGAAGGACCAAATGGAGTGTCATTTGAAATGTCTTGGAGAAGATTATTGGAATATTACAAAGAATACCTATACTGTTCCTCAGAATGGTTCGGTTACTGTAAATGAGGTCAAGGATGTATAACATAACATAAGAGCTAAGAAAACATTGTTGAGTGCCCTAACTGATTCAGAGATGATTAATGTGATGGGACTTCAGATTGCACATGAGATCTGGGAAAAGTTAGAGACCTTGTATGAATGAGATAAACATGTCAAAGTTGCTAAACTACAGAGTTTGAAAGGAAAGTATGATATGCTGAAGATGGGAGAAGATGAGAACATTTCATCCTTTATGGATAAAGTGAATGAACTTGTCATGAACATAAGATGTACCGGTGGAACTCTTGAAGAAGATGAGGTTGTTGCTAAAGTGTTGAGATCCTTGCCTCCTGCTTACAAATCTAAAGTTGCTGCTATTGATGAGATCCAGACTGTGACTATTGTGACAAGATACATGCTGGTTGGTAAACTTACTGCTTTTGAGTTGAGTGAATTGGAGAATCACATGGTAAATCTAAGACTGCATTTAAAGCATCTATATCCGGGAAGCAAAAGTATGACTTGGGAGAAATTTCATCTAGGGTTTCTAGATATGAAAAAAAAATGAGAGAAATGGAAGAACAAGAAAGAGAGTTGAAAGAGCTTGAAGCACTTATTGCTCAAAGATTGCCTAAGGGAGCTGATAAGTATGATGGAAAGTTACCTTCAAAATGTTTCTCTTGTAATAAGATACGACATTTTGGTTCTAGGTGTCCTGAAAGAATGTCAAGGTATGATAAGAATAATAAATTTGATAAGAATGATAGATATGAGTATGATAAGCCCTATAAGCCTAACCAGAAGTACAAATATCAGAAGAAATGTTATTATTCTAATGATGAAGGTATGATAGATGAAGAGTTAGTGAATTCAAAAGATGAATTTGTATTTATTGTTATCAAGGAAGATGATCTGGTACCAGTGAATTCTACAAGCTTTATTATTGAGGAGAAAGCTTTGGCTGCTAAGACTGAAGAGAAAGATGAGTGGGTAATTGATAGTGGTTGTTCACATCATATGACAGGTGATAAAAGTAAATTTGTGAATATGGAGAAGTATGATGGTGGTATACTAAGATTTGGAGATGATAAAGCTTGTGTAATTCATGGTAGAGGTTCTATTTCCTTTGATGGTAAGCATAATACTGATGATGTCTTATATGTTGAATGTTTGAAACATAATATTTTGAGTGTTGGATAGATGGTTGATAAGGGATATGATTTGTAATTCAAGAATGGTAAATGCAAGATTCTGAATGCCTTCGGTATAGAGATTGCATCAGGAACTAAGACTAAAGGTAATATCCTCCACTTGAATGTTGGTGAGAAAAGTTGTTTGATTGTTCAAACAGATGAAAGTTGGTTGTGGCATAGAAGGACGTGTCATATTAATTTTGACTACATAATTAAGATAAGTTCTACTCAAGCTGTTAGATATTTGCCTAAAATTGTGAAACCTTCTAATCCGGTATGTAAAGAATGTCAGTTGGGAAAGCAAACAAGAATTTCATTTAAGAGTAGGCAGTATACATCTAATGGATTATTGGATCTTGTGCATATTGATTTGTGTGGTCCTACAAGAGTAAGAAGTGTGTAGAGTGACAAAAGTTCATCTAATTGATTGATGACTACTCTAGAATGACGTGGGTTACTTTTCTAAGGGAGAAACCAGAAGCATTGGAGAAATTTAAGATATTCAAAGCTAAGGTGGAGATAGAGACAGGATTGAAGCTAAAATGTCTGAGATCTAACAGAGGAGGAGAATTCACATCCGATGAGTTTGATTCATTTTGTGATAATTAGGGAATTAGAAGACAATTATATACTCCTAGAACCCCTCAACATAATGGAGTTGCTGAAAGGAAGATCAAAACTAGTTTGGATGCTGTTAGGACTATGTTGATTGAAGGTGATGTAGATGACCAGAAGAGAACTACTGGTGGAGCATTCTTTTTGGGGAAGAAGTTGGTTTCATGGGTGAGTAAGAAGAAAGATGGTATTTCTCTATCTAATGCTAAAGTTGAATACATTGCCATTGCTAGCAACTGTACTCAGGTAGTTTGGATGAAGCAGATGCTGAAGGACATTAGAGTTGTTTATGATGAGCCTACTATTATATATTGTGATAATTCAAGTGCTATTAATATTTTAGAGAATCCAGTACTGCATTCTAAAACAAAGCATATATCAATTAAGTATCATTTCTTGAGGGAGAAAATAAGTGAGGAAGAAGTCAAATTGGAGTATGTATCTACAAAGGATTAGATTGTAGATATTTTACTAAGGCTTTTCTCGTAGATACATTTGTATATCTAAGAGACAAGTTAGGGGTCTCTACCCCTCCTGATGAGAACTATATGCATTAAGATGCATCAATCCAGTGGGATTTATAGTCTTATCTTCTTATCTGGATTGATGAGCAGATGTTGCTACTTAGGTGGAGAAGTCAGTGAGTGGTTCATTGGTTTGTGTTTGGGGAGAGATTAATAATTTATGTGTCTTTTGCATTATTGTGAAAGGGGGAGAGATGCATGTGAAAAACTGCCTTATCTTGGAAGCTTTGTGTGCATGATGTTAGGGGGAGATTGTTGGTGTTTATTTCTTTCTTTACATTGATAGTTTTTCATATTCATATATTGCCATCAATGCCAAAAGGGGAGATTATTGGATATTGCTACTGCTAGGATATGTTGTTGTCATTGATGTCAACATATTCCCGTGTTTTGGTGTTTCAGTGATTGCATAGAGTTGATTTGATTGGTTTATCTATTTTATATACTGAATCAACTAGAGATACTTAATTTAGTGTTGATTTCATGATGATATGTGGTGGTTTGACCAGGTTATGGATTCCAGTATGAGGATTGGTTTTTCAGTGTTGCAGTGTTGCAGTATTTGATCCGTTGTGCTCTAGAATGATTATATCTCGAGTTGCATATTTGGGATGTTCATGTGTATCTTCAATTTAGATGGTTCGTGATTTGGTGCTCCGCAAGTTATCTTTCTAGTCCCAGTTTTTGCTGTTGAGTGTTTTTGAGTATCAACGTGTTGATCGATGGAGATTTGATTAAGTGGTGTTGGTGCAATTATTGCGGATGGTTCTAACATGCTTGTTGGTGTTTCCTAATCATGTCCTATTTGTTTTGGTGCTCTGCATTGATTATTGTGTGTGATATTGAAGATCTTATGGGTCTGGTGATGTTTTTCATGTTATCCAACTTTTTTGGTGGTGTAGCGTGTTGTAGATGATCTTGGTGAGATTTCTAGTGGTGTTGCGTGTTTGGTGATTTTATTTGGGTCCATGCTATGACATCATGACATTGTATTGGTCTAGTGGTTGATTTATGTATCATGTGATGTAATTTTGTAATTAGGTGTTGAGTCGACCTTGTAGTAAAGGTTGATGATTTGTATAAATAGGTGTTATATTCATGTAATTGGATATAGGTGTTTGTTGGAACACAATGGACCACTAAGAGGGAGGTGAATCATTGGTGATCAATAAAAAATTTTAATCCTAAAAAATATAAGCATTAATGACTTCAAACCAAGACTATGAGCAAAGATATTAAACACATGAGCACATACACATAAGAGGCATATCACATAACACTAGATGTATGGGGAAAACCCACGGTGGGGAAAAATATCAGTGAGAAATGCTGCTGGAGTCTACTGCTCCAATCTAGCCTCATAGGTAAAATAGGTTACAACATTTAGGGCACCAACCCAAGGAGCACCAACCCCTAGCTTTAGGGCACCAACCCAAGGAGCACTAACCCCTACAGATTAATGAGCTACAACCCAAAGGAGAACCAACCCCTAACTTTGAGCACCCACTTAGAGAATACAATAAAGATACACTGAATACAATTTAAACACCTTGTTGCAAATGAGGTTTTGCAACTCACAAGTATTCTTCTCTTGAGATTGAACTCACTCATTTCTGCTCATTGTCCCTAGGCTTCAATCTCAGCTTGCTGCTCTCTATCTGTTTCTGCTCTTTCTCTCTATCAAATCTACTCTCAGTTCTCTATTTTTCTACTCTCTGATCTTTGCTTTCTATTTTCTCTACCAAGCCTCTCTGTGTTTTCACCCTGCAACCACAACAACTCCACACTCTACTCTCTCCTGCTACTACTCTCTTTATCTCTAGTTCTATAACTGCTCACATCACATTCTACACTCTCTTCACAACAACACATTACAATGAGTCAACTGTCCCTCTTAGATCACATTCACTACTCTTCTCTGCTCTACACACTTGCATTCCATATCTACCCCTGCATCAAGTTGGTCTAGTCTTAACACATCACAGATCAGACAAGATCTGTTTGCCTCATTATCATGCCACATGAGCTATAAAATTTGCTATGTAGCTTATAGGTCATCCATTTAGTCAATTTCTTATTTGGCCAATAAGCAGTTCAAGTTACTATGCACACAAGACACCACCAATCTGTATCTTTCATTAAATTTTACTCAAGATCGTTGATTTGAAAGATTCAACCCTCACTACTGGCATCATGATAGTTCCATGTGCCACATCATTAACCACTTCTGCCACATGTTCAAATTCACACTTTGTTTCGAGAGCACTCATATATTCCCACCAAGAGATGAAGCTCAAATATACATCTGATAGATCAAGCAGATTTGATCTTCTAAATCTGTTCCAGAGATTTTCTGCCTATCATCATTTATTGCAGCAACTTCCTTCTTTAGTTCAAACACTGATTTTAGATTACTATCTTTAATAATCTTCACCTACTTCTCGCTTGGACATCTTGTCGACTGAAGCTCTTCTAATGTTCTTGAGCCACTCACCTGTCTGCTACTGGATCGCCATCAATGAACTCACCAACTACTTGCCCTGTTTGAATCAACAATAACTTCACTTGACTGTCAACACCTTGTTCAACATTCTGCATTTCCATTTGACCACCTAGATTATACATGCCATCACATTCAATGTCAAAGTCGCTCTGTCAATCATAATCAACATCCTCTTGGACCTTTGAGTCTGCCAACTTGCAGATCTGTCCTTCAACCTCTACATTAATTGGATCAACCAACCACCTCATTTAGCATCTAGTATATCTCCTTGATCACTTGGACTACACGTGTCATCACATAAGTCATCCAGGTCACTCGGTCAAGACAGGTCAACTGCCATGTGGACAATCAGGCTTCTCAGATCAGTTGATTTTCACACTATGGATAACCTTTCATGTTATGTAGTCTACAAAAATGTTCATTGCTATAGAAATCCCAAAGTTGTATTTCTCACCTACTATCATAATAGTTTTAACTATCGAGTTAACATCTTGCACTTACTCCTCCTTTATAACCTATTCCGATGACTATTTGATACCTTTGATTTCTTCTGTTGGCATGAGTTATTCTGATAAGAAACTCCCTTTTGCTTTCCCTTATTGCCATAGAATATCCCAAAGTTGATTTCTTAGAGCTTCATCGATATAGCTTTAACTGTCAGTTAGACCTTTAAGTGTTATCCCAATAGTTATTGGTTACTCTGATTGTTCACCTCAACTTTCCATTATTATCGGTGTGACTTATCCTGATGTAACACCTTGTCCCTTCATCGATATAACAATCACCGTTGGGTAGACTTCTAGCACTTACTTTGTATTTGTAACCTATCTCGATCACCTTGCGATGTCTTTTGTTTCTTCCATCAACATTGGTTACTTCGATGAGAAACCTCACCTTTGATTTCTGTGCCATAGGCTATCTCGAGTATAGTCTCCATGATGACACACTTTATCAGCAAAGTTACTCCGAACTAAAAAACTTCCAGCCAAACAATCACTCATCGGATTAACAATAACTATCGACATAGGAAAATCATGTTGAATTGATAGTGCAAGATTTTCAAAAACATACTGTCAACCTCTCTTTGTCAGTATAGGTATTCCAAAGAACAAACTCCATAATGACAACCTTCATCGCCATCGCTATTCTGAAATCACAACTCCATAGTGACAAACTATCCGAATAGTTAATACTATCATATTAGCCTTTGGATTTTATACCGTCTGTATTAAATTGTTCTGATGACTCAACATTGAACTTGCATTGGTATAGCTACTCCAAAAAAGCTTATCCATAGTCCTTTAACAAGTCGACATATGTTATACCGATGACCTTACCTGGCTGTTTTCTCTTCGTTCTCCTTTGTCGGAATAGTTGTCCCGATCTCATATGTAATCCGATGGTGTCCGCATCGACAGAGAGTATCTCAAACTACATATCCATAGTCCTTCAACATATCGCTATATGTTATTCTGACAGACTCACCATTGGCTCTTCTCAACATTTTCTTTTGTCGGAATAGCTTACACTATCGGTATAGTGAAAATTCACTATTTTGCCTTCAATAGTTACTCCGGTGCACTTCCACGGTCTCCTAGTCGGCATAGCTATTCCAACACAATGATTGTCAGAGTAGTTTACTCTATCGACATTACTAAAAAATGCTACTCTGCCTTTGTCTTGCTATTCCAATAAGTAACTCTACCTTGACAATCGATATTGCTATCCCAATCCAACAAACCACATACTTTGCATGAACTGATATCAGCCAGAGTTATGTTGATAGCATTTTTCCTCTGCATGACTCGGTATCGGTATAGCTATTTTGATACAACTTCAAGCAGAATTTTGAGGAGTGCCTTCCAGATCAGCTAAGTTATCCCGATACGACCACTTCACCTGCACAACACTCGATCGGTATAGGTTATCTTGATATTTCTTATGATGCATATTTATCAGATCATAATGCGATCGATATAGCATAGTGAGGTTATGTCGATATACATCATATATTGTATTCACAACCTTAGCTTCAGGACATCCAACATGAACCCATCATATGACATTGTGGGCGTCTGCAACTTCATAGCTGATCTCTTCTACTACATCTTCCATCTTTATCAATATGATCACTATGATGTCTGCGAGTCTCTCCAACTTATGACATCAATAAACATGATCACTTCCTTCAACCTGATCACAACAACTCTTCTGCAACTTCATCAGCCATGCACACACATATGTTAATATCAATGAAAACTCTGCTAATAGTGTTGTGTCTGCATTATCAGAGAGTGGTGTATGTGTGAACAAGCGAATTTATCTTTCGATGTGAAGTGTAGAGAAGAGTGTGTTGTAGGGAAGATAATTGTGCTTAACCAAAACTATCATCCCTACAACATTTTTCATACAACACTGAATGTGAAGTTTCAGTGACAATATTATGCAATAACAAACAACGAAATGGGGAATCTTTTGTATCGTTTTTGCAAATATGGAGAAGCCTAGCTGGTTGATGCCCTTGCCACATTCCATAAAATAAATTATCAAACAAAATGCAAATTAGGATATATTAGAAATACTTGTCTTAGTTGTCATTGATTTCAAACCTGATGATTTGGATTGTTTTGGATGTGTTGCAAAATAGTGGACAATAGGTATGTATGATGTGATGCAGAACAATGGAAGATATGTATGTATAATATGTTGCAGAACAGTGGAATATAGGTACATGTATTATGTGAAGCAAAATAGTGGAAGATAGGTATGTATGTTGTAGATGGCAGATCTTAGTTGTTGTTGATATATTGTAGACATGTTTACTGCTTCAAAAATATGTATTATTAGTATGAGAATACATTTATTCTTGATGAGAGAGACTTGGTGTTGGTTGTGACAATCAGTTTGGTGCTCCATTCATTCATGAAATTTTACAATATGTAGTTGGCTTATTTTAGAAGTGCAATCCTCCACATTTGTGTCTTGATGCAGATATGGTAGTACAATTTTTGATATTATTGTTGTCATCAATTGAGATTGTTGTATTCATGGTTTTGGTGCTCCAAAATTCATTCTCCAAATGTTGTACCATTGGTTTCTAGTTTCCTTCAGTTTCTTGATTCCTGATAATAATCTTTTGATGGTTAATTGTTTATGTATTTGACCTCTTAATGTTGAGTTGGATTGTGATCATTGTGCTCTAGTAGCATGTTATTATGGAATTTCAAGGATATGCTCTTTTTGGGTCAGGCGGACCTTGAAATATTATGTTTTGCTCTAGTATTTGTAGCGTGTGATTTGACTGTTGAGATATCATTTGGGAAAATATTAATAAGGCCAACTTGATGTATATTTCTTTGTCACTCATATATATATATGATCATATTATGCATGACATATGAGATATATAGAGTATGAGTGAGATGAATTGTAATGATGTAAGTGAAGAGTAAGGTGGTAAGGGATAGAGAAAATAAGTTGATGCTGAATGAGTAGAAGAGGACATATCTAGTGCGATAGTATTTTGGAGTAGGCAGATAGTGGAGTGTTTTGCAGAGTTTTCTTAAATGGATCTATTACAAATAATAGGTGTGTTGTTTGAGCTTAAGAGGAACCAATTCCATGCATATGTAGAAGAAAATTTCTTAGTTCATTTCTTTTCTTTCTAGTAGTGAGCCTTTTCGGTAGTGAGCAGTTGTAATTTGGATAGTGAGCCCTCCAATAATGAGCCTCTTTTTGTAATCCCATATAACTATTTATATTATCTTGAGAGTTAACCGTCTTCATGGTTTTTCCCTTTTTTGTTTTCCACGTATAAAAATCTAGTATCTCTGTTATGGTTTTGTATGTTGTGCATTTTGCTTCTATTGCATATTTCAATTTAGGTTAAGCACATATAAGATTAAGATAAGTTTCAGATTATTAAAGCAGTCCATTTTTATTGAAGTATACTAATTCACCCCCCTCTCAATATTCTGGTCTATTCAACAATTGGTATTAGAGCCTGGTCCCTTGTTGTTAGCTTAACCGCTTGAGGGAGATCTTGATTTGAACAGATGGCTCCTATGGATTTGGATGGTGAATATTACTTGGATGAAGAATTGAAAGCCCTTGAAGATATAGAGAGTGCGGAATCTGAGAATGAAGAATTGAAAGAGAATGTTAAGGTAGCAAATGAATGTGTGTAGAAACCAAGAAATTAGATCTGAAAGTTCAATGAAAGGCATTGAGAAGTCAACAAGGAATTGAAGCAAGTGAATGAGACTATTGTGAATTTGAAGTTGCAGTTTGAAGAAAACAAGAAGGCTGAAGAAAAATTGAAGGATATAATCAATCTAAAGACTGAAGAAAATGGGAAGCTAGAACAAGAATTATTGAAGCTAAACGTTGAAGAAAAAGTCAGTGAGATTAATGCATTATTGGACAAACTATTATCCATACAAAAATATCACAAGGATAAGGAAGGATTAGGTTTTTCTGGTAAATGCTCGAATGACAAAAGTAAAGGAAAAGGAAAGATGGAAGTTGAGAAGAAACCTAGAGATTCAAAGAAAGTCTGGAATCTTGGATTTGCTGTAAACACACCTCCGGTTCAGAAACCTAATGCTCAAAGGTAATCATCATTTAATGGATATTGTTTTCAATACAACTATTTTGGACATAAATTTGTAGATTGTAGGTGCAATGTAAAAAAAAAAATTCGATGCTTTACATGTGGAAGTTTTTGACACAAGGCTAATAATTGCAATAATCAAGTCATGAATATAAGCTATAGATAGTTTGTGAATGGAGTAAATATATCATTTATTATTAAGCCCTTTCAAGGTTATTGTCACATATGCTATAAATTTGGTCACAAAAGCTAATCAGTGCAGATCTAGAGCAAATTCGATGAATTCAGGACATACGAATGTGAATGCTTTGGTGAAATCTAATAGACTTAAGAAGAATTATATGGTATGGAGAAAGAAATAAATAATAGAGTCTACTGCACCTGAGTTCGGTCTTGGTGCTTCTTCCTTCAGAAATTGATCCAATAGCTTCAACCTAGAGGGAGCTTTAGAGAGAAATCTGTTTGTACCCCCTTCAGTGAAAGAGATGCATATGGTGGATTGTGTTATTGGTGTTGTTGGTATCCGCTCCGGTGGATTGCGTATGCTGAAATATAAAATTCATATGACGTCACTATGATAAGACAAATTTTGGTGGTAAAACCCTAGGCACACCAAACAAGGTAAATATCTAACTTTTGGGTCAATTTTGCATGATGCATTGAAGAGTTTGAAGTGTTGAGGAGTTGGAGAGAAGAAGGAGATTCAGAGCAAAGTTTGCACAAAACGTAATTTTCACATCTTTTCTCCATGGATTCTAAGAAGTTAGTTGCAAGAAAATTTAGCAGTAAAAGTGTTTGAAAAATTGAAAAAGTGCAATTAGAAGAATACAATCATGAGAAAATTAGAAATTTGGGAAATTATTTATCGAGTGAAGGATTATAGGAAATCAAAGATATAGAGCATAAGGGTTTGGATGTTTGGAGTGAACTTTTGTGGTTTGCAGATGAGGACATGATTAAATTTATTTTGAACTTTATCAAGGATGATCATATGATGTTGGACAAGCCTTATCAAATTTTGAAGGAAGCAATACATGCAGTTTTTAGTCTGTGTGATAATGGATCCCTTATGATGAAGAAATCAATAAAAAACAAAGAAATTGAAACCCTAACTTGCGTCACAGGTGATCAATGAGAATTAATAATCAACACTATCATTGACCCTGTTGTGAGGTATGTTGCATATGGAATTTCTTATAAAATCTATTTCAGAAACAGAGGGATCTACTTCAATAATTGCAGTATATATTGCTCATCAAATGGTGATAGAAGGAAAATACTTTGATTTATGTGAGTCATTGTGAACAAAATTAGCATAAAATATTAAGATGAAAAAAGATTAGGGATATTCATTTTGGTTTGGTTCTTTGATTGTGTGCTTAATGCTTTATTTCACAAGATATTTACCCTTAAAAGAGAATATAGTATGAAAGACAAAGATCTCTGGTGGGAAACAAATTTTTAGATATCTAGCTTGTTTATCTAATAAAGATCAAGCATGTGAGCATCACTTCATAAAACTTCAAAAGAAATTATTCATTGGTCCAGCTCCTAGCATTATCAATGCTCCTACATGATCCAAAACCACCTACATTGGCTAAAGTTAAAGGCAGTAAAGAGGAAGATGACTCCTGTAGTATTGAAAAAATTTAGAGTATGCTTAAGGAAGCTGATGGAATGAAGAAGGTTGGAGAGTTATGGCTTGAGCAACCCTCTTATGATCAGTCAGATTGAAGAAATTCTACTTGAGTATTTGGTCTGGAACAATATTTCTCTTAGTGATCTTGCAAACATCTTGCCTGATGTTCTGTGTGAAGTGCTTAAAGATAAAATGAAGCATCCTTTTGAGGCAACATCTATTGCAGAAGATGATGTTAAGGATGATAAGGAAAATAAATGTGCATATGCTTAAAAGATATTATTAGAAGACATTAAGGGTATGAGAGACTATGTTGCAGAAGTAGGTAGAATGTACAAATATTATCTCCAATGGCCAACAACTATTGAAAATTTTATGGCTAAGATTGATTCTATTGAATCTAAGTTGAATTCCATCGGAAAATCATTCAATATTTTTAGTGATGTAGATGGTGAACAAAGGAAGAAAATTAATTCTTTACAGTCATAACATATTTTATCAAAGGAAGAAAGAAGATATGGTGAATGTGCTCTTAAAGGTTAAAGAGATTGTTGAGGCTAGGTTAGAACATCTTTTTGATCTCGTTATTGAAGCTGATAAGTGTGTGCTAAACTTTGCTATTCCCAATTCTTTATCAGAAGCAGTTGATGAAATAATCAAGAGTGACACCTTGAGTTTGAGTTTCTGCTTGGAGATAAACTCTTGAAGACTTTATTTCTAGAATTGAAGGAGAGGTATAAGAGAATCTGTTAGCCCCCCCCTCCCCCCCCCCCCAAAAAAAAAATGGGTTTCATTGGGAAGTATCGAAACCCCAAGCAAATTTTGAATATTTTTGGTGGGTGTGTTCTTTTTGATTGTTGACCTTCTTGTTTGGTTCCCTGATATTTAAGTCTTATCTCGAAGGGGTCACCATCATTTGGAAACAGACCCCAACTCCTTATCTATTTTTTCAACTGGTGACTTGAAAGAATTTGAGTAAAGTGAAATATTTTTCATTTGTTTGCATGATGTTCTATAGTTTTGATTTGAAGCATGTGCTCTAAGTGCCAGAAGGTGGGTCCTGAATAATAGAGGCTCACTTTAAGATAAGGATGTGGAGATTTGATGTGGCAACCAAGTGGGACTTGGGACTTGGTAGAGGCTCTTTTCAAGCTTCAATGATCCCCAAGTTTCACCGTGTATAACAAAATGTTTGGTTCTTGACAGGTGTCTTTTCCCTATTCAGGTGAGGGGCTGAGAGAAATGGTTCCCAAGGGTTGTGAAAGAACAACCTGGGGCTCATTGAGTGTTTTTATTCCACTTCAACAAGATCTGATTGGGATATGAATGTGCTGCGAGATGGATAAAGTAAATATTGACGTGTCATCTTGAGCCAAACACATTATATAGCTTCAACAAGCCCTGGATTGTGTCCAGCTTGGCATATACACTGCCTATTGTATGAAATTGGAACTCAGTGGGAGGGAAATGAATGTCTTACTAAGTTCCCAAGTATGAGTAGCTGAGGGTTTGTTTCTCATAATTCATTGTGAGGCCTTTCTTTTGTTGGTTGAGTATGTTGGCAAGAGACACTGTACCGGTAGAGATTAATGCTTGAAGATTATTCTGAGGTTGTCATTGATGGAAACTTAGATAAGATATTCTATCTAGTATATGTAGAATTTATCTATCGAAAGTTTGAGAATCATGTTATTTATTTATGCTTAAGTTTGGAAGGTGGAATACAGAGTATGGATACATTGTGCAGATCTCCATTTTGGTCACATAGTTTTGGTCGTGACGGAAGAGGTAGTTGATTGGATGTTTGAGGAAGCTTATTTTACAATCCTAGCCATTGGTATTGATTCTCATGCAAGATAGAAGATCCGATAACTTGTAATTTAGGAAGAACAAAGATATTCTGGTGTAATGTGTTATGCAAAATCTTTGGGATGATTTCGGTGATTGGTTTCAAGTTTGAGGTGATTGAGCCGACATGTGTGAATCTTGTTATCAATCATTTTAGGTCCACATATGGGTTGGTAATCAGATTGAGCCAACTTATGGTTACATGTTTCATGTTGCATGTTATGTGGTTTTTGGAAGCCGACATGGAAATTGATTTAATTTGTTGATGCAAATATATAAGACCGATTCATTTGAGAATTTTGTGATATGGTACAAGTGAGAAAATATTATATGAGTAATTGTGCAAAGTTTTGTATGTGTAATTGAAGATCTTTGTGCTCTGGTATATGATAGAGCAACAAAACTGAGTAGAGAGACATAACAGAGGAAGAAGACTATTTGAGCTTAACCGAAATTGTAATTTAGCATATGTAGATGCTACTATTCAGTTTAGACATTATTTTTATCCTTGGTAATCACTTGTAAGGTAGTGATCCTTCCTTTGGGTTGTAGCCTTGCTTTGTAATTGAGCAGTGAGCTCTAGGCAATGTGCTTGAATGAATGTGCATTCCCCTCTTGTAATAATTATACTCTTGATCATAATATTATAATATTGTGGGTTTCAATCCCACCATGGTTTTTCACTTTTCAAGTTTCCATGTAAAATTTTTGGTGTTATGGTTTTATGCTTGCTTTCTTTCAATTTCTACAATTAGAATCAAGTTAAGAAATTGGTTAATTGTAGAACACTAATTCAACCCCCCTCTTAGTGTTCATTGATTCTAATAATTGGTATCGGAGCCTAGTTCCTTCAAGGAAGCCTAACAGCTCGAGGAAGATCCAAAACATTGAATCAATGGACTCTGGTTTGCAAAGACAACTTATTGCAGCACTTGAAGACCTAGATGCAACAAGGAAAGAAGCAAGTGACCTAAGAAGAAATCTGAGTGATGCAGAGAATTTAATAGTCATTGGAAGATCAAGTGAACACATCTAGAGAGAAGAGAAAGGAGTTGATGGACAAACTTAAGGAGAAAGAAGAGCAATGCATTGATAATAAAGACAATATAGATGAATGTGAGAAACTTGCTCGAGATAATGTAGTCCTGAAGAATGAAATACACTCCATTGTGATGAAGCTGACAAAGGAAATTGAAGACACAAAGAAGAATGAAGAAAGTCTAACTCATTCAATGAAGGATAGATCAATTGAATGTTGTAGATTCAATCATGAAAATGATCTGCTAAATCTTGAACTAATACATTCTCAGAATAATGAGTAAGAGATTGAAAGACAAATCATAATTCTGAGAGATGAACTTACCATTGCTAATGGGGACAAATAAAAATTCAATGCTAGCTCGGCTAAGCTAGATGAGATGTTGAAAAGTCATAAAAACAAAGGCGATATAGGAGAACTTGGATTTGAGAAAGGAGAAAGCTCTGGATCTGGTCAAAGCAATCATCAGAAGAAAAAGAGACCTCCGGTAAGATAGCCTTATGCTTATAAATTAAATGGTAAATTTTTTTCTTGCAATAAATTTGGTCATATGACAAGTTAATGTAGAAATAGAGCTAATCAGAATACTACATCATTCTCCAGTCAATGTTTCAATTGCAATAAATATGGTCATAAGTCAGTTGAATGAAAAAGTATAGTACATAGGAGAAATGTAAAATGCTATGCCTATGGAAGATTTGGACATATTGATAACTAATGCAGATCAAAAGGAAATCAAGGGAATTTCAGGCTTAATAAGAGAAACAACACTATTTTCTATGCTTGCAACAAATTTGGTCATATTGCAAAATACTATAGAAGCAAGAATGTGAGCAAGAATGCTCCAGTAGACAAGAACAAAGCAGATAATAAGGGAAAAGTGAAGGTTGAAGAGATCAAGGAGCAGAACAAGAAGATGTGGGTTAAAAAGGAAGATTCAAATGCAACAAATGGGTCCACACTTGATTCCGGTGTTGGATCTTCATCTGGTAACTAAGGCATTTGGCCTTAGGGGGAAGCTTTTCATGTAGATCCTTAAAAACCCCTTTTTGAGATCTGTAACTGGTTGTAGATGGTTGCAGATGATTGTAGATGGTTGTGCATATAATCCAAAGAGATATCTAGAAGATTTGATGCTCTGGTACAATGTTCATGAGTTTCAGGGCATCCAGAAGAACCTTAGGGTTGAGCATTTATTTCACCTTAAAATTAGGTATTCAAAGGATAAAAAGACATTTGACATTCATTTTTCACATTGCGAGTGAAGAGAAAGAGAAGAAGAATGTGGCGAAGAAGTTTGTGCAGTGAAAACAAAGCTTGTGAAGATTTGGCAAAGATTTCTTATATTTGATTGAAGTTAAACAAGTGTTTTATGAAGTTTGAAGCTATTTGTTCATAACCTAGATTGCGATAATGACATTTTTTGGTTTTGGTGTGGTGAATCCACTTATTGTTGAGATAAATGATAGGGTAAGGCCTCAATTCAAGAAGCATCTATACAAATCAATGTAAGACAACCTAAATGGTGCATTTACATCTATTCCGTACAAGGTATTACATGTAGAAGATATTAGGGCATATATTCATTGCAATTTTGAGGAGCTTGGAAATGCAAAAATGCTATCACTCTACACCAAACACACGATTGATGGTATGGGCAATCTTAAACGAAATTTCAAATCTTTACAGGATAAGGGTTTCATTTAGTTCGTGAACTTTTCAGTTTTCGATGAGCCCGAATGGGCTAGGTATATATTGATTAGAGTACATGATGGATTCATATGGATGGATAAACCATACAAAATTACCAAGAATGATATCCAAGCCGTAACATGTTTGAATACAACTGGTGAAGTCCCCAATTCGAGGAATGTAAAGAATACAACTATGACAAAGGTAGCTAGTTCATAGCATGACAACATATCGATGACAATTAGTGATATTGTTGAGTATGATGTGATATTTTCTTCCATGGTGACTGGCTATAAGGTATATCAATCTAGCAAAGCTAAATTAGTCTATGATACAACAATTTATGCAACATATCAAATCCTGAAGGAGAACAAGTTATATGACTAGTGCAAAGTACTGATGAGTGAATTGATGAGTAATTTGAAGAAGATTAAGAAAGATATGAAGCATGTCTTTAAGTTTGGCACCTTGATTGTCTGTTTGGCACTTTACTTCATGAATGAGATCCCTGGTGTGAATGAGATCCCTGGTGTAGGTAAAGGTATAGTGGGCATATGATAAACCAGTGGCTATGCAGATTAAGGAAGCTTTTCAAGGATTGGGTGATGGACAAGCACATAAAGATATTCTATGGGGTTATTTCAAATCATTCTAAAGCATGATGTAGAGTAGGGAAAGGATCCTGAAGGAGTTTGTCAAGAAATATGAGGATACCATATGCTTCATGGTGGACATTGATCAATGCCTGATGGAAGCTATTGAGCCTAGAATGGTATGGATCATGCCCATGGGGTATGAAGTTTATGCTAATACTCTTGACATGTATGCTCAACATATTTTGAGCAAGCCGGTGGATGAGAAGGAAGAGAGATTTGGTACTTATAAGGAGAAAAGTTTAAGCTTGCATTCACAATTTAGTAAGCCTGAAATACAGAAGAGAGTTAGGAAAGAGGTAGAACAACTCATTGAAAACATGGGTAGAACTAAGGAAGCTATTCACAGGGCTAGAGAGAAGAATGTACTAAAAGACAAGGACATGGTTCAACCAAAGAAGACTAAACCTGCCTCTACTCCTCTGAAGCCAAGGCAAGCAAAGTCAACACCTTCCTCCAGTGATCAGAAGCCCATCCCTCCATCTAAGCATCAAACCAAATCATCAGGTGGAGCAAAGAAAAGAAAGAAAGGGAAGCTTGAGAGGGTTTGTGTGGCAGCTACTACTAAGGAAGAGACAGAGCCTAATGAACTAGTATAGGAAGTGAAGAAGTCTGCTACCTCTGCCAGGGTAGTTAGGAAGCCACAATCCAGTGAAGGTCATCCAAGCAAGAAGCCTAAAGTTATAGCTGAACAATCTGGAAGACCTCATCCCAATAGGAAGCTTAAGTCTGAGCTTGATGAAGCTTTGAAGTTTGGTAAAATAGAAGGTACCTACACTATTGTGCCCCCCATTTCAATTAGTCAAATTATTGATGAAGTAGTAAAGGAAGGAAATCTGAAGAACATATCTAATAATTATGAGAACTATGATGAAAATGATCAAATGACAATAGAGGAATTCATTGTACAACATACAAATGTATATATAAAATCTGTAATAGAATTGTCATCTATGATTCTAAAGGGTTTGTATGAAATTTTGGATGCCAGAAGGCATACAACTAGTTTGAAAGATGAGAGAATAAGAGAGTATGTATTAGCTAACTTGTGCTTTGTAATTTCTCAGAGTAAAGTTGACATATTACTTAAGATTGCAAAGGACAAATTTAGAAGCAAAAAGAGAGTTAACAAGATCATGCTTGGAAAAATAGATGAAGTGGCCAAGGAGACAAACCAATTTTGAAATAGTTTTTGGAAGAGAACAAGTATGAAGTAAATCCAACAAAAGTTGACATCCCTCTGGAAGTGCATGTACAAGATGATACCTCTGCTCCAGATGTGCAGGAAAATGTTCAAGATGATACTGCTGATAATGAGAAGGTTAATGACTCTAGTGAAGTTGATAAGAATCCTCTGGTGACAAATGTTGAATTTGAGAAGGCAACTGAGAAGGTTGGAGAAGAAAAGGGTGAATATGTAGAGGAAGGTGAAGAAGAAGAGAAGGTAGAGAAGGAGATAGATGGAGATAAGATTGAACAGGTTCTAGTGGCAAGAGACACTGTGACTGTAGACAAGGACAAACAAATAATCATCAACATAGTTGATGTCACCCAAGGACCTATTGATCTCAATTCTCTATCTCTGGTCCAAGCACTGAAACTTGTAGCTCTTTCACAAGCCAAGGAGAGTGAGGACTTATTGAAATATCATTATGAAGACAAAGAGATGATATTCATGGTGAAAGATGTGTTGGAGAAAATTTTGCCATCTTTTAAGCAAGACACTGTAGAATCACCCTTCGATAAGATGAGGAGTATGCTAAAGGCAGTTGAATATCATTTTGTATATTTGGAGAAAGCGGCTGATGCAAAGGTCCTTAAAAAATTAAATGCCATGTGGCTAAGGAAATTTTTGAATATATTTGAAGGAGATAGGGATAGTTTGATCTCCGGTTTAAATTCTATTCAAGAGACACTAGATGAAGGCTGTAAGGTATATGTCATTTCTTATTTTTCCTAAGTTTATAGTTAAAATTGGTAAGCAGATCAAAGAATGCAAGGGAAAATTAGATGGCATTTATCAATCTTATGCCCATCAATCAGTTTTTTCTAGTAATTTTGAAGCTCAGGTGATGGCTCTACTGGACAAATTCAAGATCCTTAATCAGGAAAAGGATAGAGTAGTTGGCAGAGTGGGAGAACTCCAAAATTTGATAACTCCCCGGTTGGATACCTTGCCAAGTAGTCAGCACGATGCTATGAATGATCTAAATAAGAGTGTTCTGATAGATCTTAAAGGAGTAGAGATGCACACTTATTTGTTTAGTGCTCTGATTAACATTTTGGATAATTTGAAGAAAGGTTGGGATGATCAACTATAGTCCCTGAAGACCATTTTTGCAGATATCTTTAAATTCATGTAAGATATTGAGTATACCCTTGTATATAAATTTTGGAAGATACCTAACTTTTCCATTGATATCAAAGGGGGAGAGAATGGAATGAAAAATGATGTATATTCTCAGAGGGAGCTTATTGAATTGTTTCAGTTTTGAAGTTTTGCAGCTACAATGTTATTTTTCATCAAGTGTTGCCATCAATACCAAAGGGGGAGATTGTTGGCAAGAGACACTGTACCGGTAGGGATTAATGCTTGAATATTTTTCAAAGGTTGTCATTGATGGCAACTTAGATCATATATTCTATCTGGTATATGTAGAATTGATCTACCAGAAGTTTGAGAAGCCTGTTATTTATTTATGCTTAAGTCTAGAAGGTGGAATACAAAGTATGGATACATTGTGCAGATCTCCATTTTGGTTGCATAGTTTTGGTCATGGTGAAAGAGGTAGTTGATTCCATGTTTGAGGAAATTTATTTTGCAATCCTAGCCTCTGGTATTTATTCTCATGCAAGATAGAACATCCGGTAATCGATAATTTAGGAAGAGCAAAGCTATTTTGGTGTAACATGCAATGCAAAATCTTGGGATGATTTCAGTGATTGGTTTCATGTTCAAGGCGATTGAGTTGACATGTGTGAATATTTTTATCAATTTTTTTGGCTCTACATATGGGTTGGTAATTAGATTGAGCTGACTTATGGTTACATGTTTCATGTTGCATGTTATGCGGTTTTTGGAAGCCGACATGGAAACTAATTTAATTTGTTGATGCAAATATATAAGACTGATTCATTTGAGCATTTTGTGATATGGTATGAGTGAGCGAAGATTATATAAGTGATTTTGCAAATTTTTGTGTGTGTAATTGAAGATCTTTGTGCTCCGATATATGACAAGGCAACATAACAAAGTAGAGAGATAGAACCGATGAAGAAGAATATTTGCGCTTAACTGAAACTACAATTTGGCATATGTAGATGCTAATATTTAGTTCATACATTATTGTTATCCTTTGTAATCACTTGTAAGGCAGTGAACCTTCCTCCAAGTTGGATCCCTCCTTTGTAATTGAGGAATGAGATCTAGATAGTGTGCCTAAATGCATGTGCATTACCCTCTTGTAATATTATTATACTTTTGGTTACAATATTTTAATATTGTGGGTTTCAATCCCACCGTGGTTTTTCCCTTTCTGGGTTTCCACGTAAAAATTCCAGTGTTATGGTTTTATGCTTGCTCGCTTTCAGTTTCTGCACTTTGCTTTTATTCATTTGCATATGGTGGTTTAAGAATCAGATTAAGAAATTGGTTAATTGCTGAACACTGATTGACCCCCTCTCTTAGTGTTCATTGATTCCAACAAAGTAAAAGGAAGAAGTGCTAGATAATCTGAAGATCAAAGAAGGAGGTTGGCATGAGTGAATTAGAATGTATGGGACTTCAAAACATCAATTTTATGACTAAGGGACATGAAAATTATAGCAAAATCACATATACAAGATAAGCTTGAGAAGGATGATTAAAAAATCCTTATAGGTAGTAGAGATGAGGAATTCAAAACGACAACAAATGAGGCTGCATGAGTACAGGTGGCATAGATTTTTGAAAAAATAAGTTGAACTAGTGGTCGAAAAGTAATTAAGGGAGTTTTAAGGCATAAAGCAGAAAAGATGGCTTGTATGTGTGACTACATGAGGATGGGCTATTTTTAGAACTTCCAAGTTTCTTCTAAAGAATAACAGTCTGCATATTGGCTAAGTATGATTATCAAGATGATTCTTGGAGATTGTTTGAGAATGGTTTAAGAGATGAGGTTCTTATATACAGGGAAAGATTGCAGTTTTTTGAAGTGTATATTCTTTGATATAGGGTGGAGAATATTCTAGTAGACTGTTTTATAGCCAAATGGGTTTTGAAAGTCTGATGGATAACTAAAGGGGATTTGAAAGGCCTTTTTAGTCACATGGAACCTTTCAAAGGCTATCCACAATTTCCTCTTCACAATCAAATGGCAAAGAGACAGTAGAAGAGGAAAGGAAAATAACAATGAAAGGAGGTGGATGGTTTAGATGTAGAGTTTGTCTAATCCAAAGTGATTATGGAAGCTGCAACCCCCCCTTCGATTATAATATTTCTCTTTGAGCTCCTCTTTCCACTTTCATGGTTTCTAGTCTAGAACTGTAGGCTCCTCCTTTAGTTTTGTGGATGCTCCAAATCTTTTGTTGTGGAACTCCTCTTCAAGGTTGTGGAGCTCCTCTTCTAGATGGTATGATCCAAAGCTTGCCTCCTCTGAGATATCTACAGTGTGATGGTGGCACAACTTAGAACAGTTAGACTGCGACAGTAAATAGATTTTCATCAAAATGGTTTTGGTGCACATAATCCATTTTTTTCCTATTCTGGACCGATAAGGAAGTCTCTTTTTTGCACATGTTGATGATGTGTCAAATTAAAAAGGGGCCAACTTTAAATAGCTTGAATCTTGCCACATTCTTTATGGTATAAAAAGAACTCCAGGGCTATAATATGGGGGCTCTCAATTGATATTATTAGATATAGTAATAGGGTCTGGTTGAAAGAAATTGTCAGGAATCAAAGGAATGTAAATTTCCAAATGGGTAGTATGAATTAGTGTACAAATTGTCATGGACAATATTATAGGAATTGTCTCTATTGTATACTTTTCATCTTATATAAATAACAGACACTCAGGGTTGTGTTCTTTGTCTTGGTATGGATTTGTGAATGTGTAACAATGTTTGATGGTTGTCTTTAAATTAATACCCTTCATACATGTTGCCGTAACTTTGAAAGTATTCATTAGATTAATTGAAGAATAATTTCCATGATAACAAAAGGGGTTAATTTTGTGTAAGGCACTAACATTTCTTTAACTCACTAATGTCAAGCAAGCTGTCAATTAGTTGTTTACATTTCAATTCGTTCTCAACTCTATTTTGTGGATTAGGCACTAGTTGATGATAATAGAGAGAGCTGAATTGAAAACACTTCGTATATTTTTTCTTCTTTCCTTTTATTCTTTTGTTCTTCTATTTTGTTGTGTGCATCTCCAGGAATGAGTAAAAAGGAAATGGGTATGATGTGAAAACTATTGTTGCCATGTATTTTTTATTCATACTATTGTGCAGGAGATTGCAAACTATAGTTTCCTCAGAAGTGTAACTAGGGAAATGGGTTTGATATTAATAGGGTTATCAAATCTTTGGTATCCATTGTTAACAACTTTGAGAATTATCCACCAATAAGCTGAACCAATGACATAACTGATAAAGGTCGTAGTAATTAAGCAATAGGAAAAACCCTTCTGAGTTTGGTGGAACTCGAAGTGAAGAAGGATATGAAAGCCTAGTTATGTTGTGTTCTCTTGTCCTCAATCTATTGATGGGGATAAATGTATGACCTAGGTGTTCAATCCCATGGCCTAGGCTTTTATAATTTCTCTTAGGATTGAGGGTAGCGAGAAAAATCACCAACAAAATCTTTCAGAAGCGTAAGTGAAGCATTCTTTCTTTTGTAGTGCAAATTTTATTTTGGTAACCCATTTTGTTGTTACTCTTTTTCCTTGATGTCAAAGGGGTAGAAATATTGAGTATCAGGGAGAAATAATGAGTTTTTGAATTTTGGAGAAATAAGGAAGCATTATCTAAGGGGGAGTTATGGAAAGGTTTTGATATACATATTTTTCCATCAATGACAAAGGGGGAGATTATTAAAAATAATTATCTTAGTTGTCACTGATGTCAAACTCGGTGATGCAAATTGGTTAAAATGTGTTGCAGAATAATGGAAGATAGGTATGTATGATGTGATGCAGAATAGTGGAAGATAGGTATGTATGTTGCAGATGGAAAATCTTAGTTGTTGTTGATATATTGAAGACATGTTACTACTCTGGAAATATCTATTGTCAGTATGAGAATACATTTATCTTGATGAGAGAGATTTGGTGTTGGTTGTGACAATCAATTTAGTGCTCCATTCGTTCATGAAATCTTATAGTGTGTAGCTGGATTATTTAAGATGTCTAGTTCTCTGCATTTGTGTCTTGATGTAGATATGATAGTATAATTTTTGATATGATTGTTGTCATAAATTGAGATTGTTGTATTCATGGTTTTGGTGCTTAGGAAGTCATGCTCTAGATGTTGTGCTTTAGTAGTATACTCTATTATGCAATGATGAGCAGTTCTATGTATTGCAATTTATTTTGGTTTATTGATTTCTAATAATAATATTTTGATGGTTTGTTGTTGTAGCATCCTAAATTTTACTCCCTTACAATGTTGTCTGCATTTGGGCCCTCATCTTGGTGTTCATTCTTTGAGGCCTGACTGAGACCTGATTTTGCTCATACTATGCAATTTTGCCACATTTTTCACCTCACACTTCATCTTGCCCTTAATTTGGTCTCTAATTGGATACGAATAGGGCATGATTCCCTGGTCCCCTCAAGACCAGAGTGCCCAACACCCTTGTCCTCCCAATTAGGACCCCTTAATGGTCATGAGATTTGAGCAATAATTCTACCTCTGTGTTGGCTCATGTTTGACAATTAAGTTGTTTTTTGACTAGCAAGTATAAAGAGAGGTCTACCCCTCTCATTTTGACATCAAACACACATCAATTCAATTTGACATCAAGCAATCAAGCATTCAATTTCATGTGAGAAAACAATCATTCTTCTTTCAAGCATTGGAGAAGAGATAAAGTCAAGATTCAAGCATTGGAGTTGACATTCATGTTCTATGTTATTGAAGATTTCATGAAACCCTAATTCCATGTGGAGACAAACAAAAATTCACAAGGAGGTATAACATTTGTGTCTTTAGTAATTATTTCACATCTCTCTCAAAAGGAGAACATTTCCATTACTGCAATTCAATCATATTTCATTTCTATTTCATGGTTAATTCCAAAACTGGGGTTTGACCTAACACAAAACCCTATTCCCAACCTATTTCCCTTCTCTACTGTGTGCAAGAGTAGGCCAAAGATATGATCTTTAGAATTCACTTTATTTTCAGTGATGAATCAATCCCCCATTGGAGTGTGAAAAGTGCGGAGGACCAAAAGAACCACCATCCTGGTCCTGACAAATCAAGAGCTCCTTCTGGGAACAAATTAGAATATATTTTCATTTCTCATATCTAGGTTCATGGCTCGATCCGATGACTGTAGCTTACTGTTCATACGTTTTTACATCAATTCCAATATATTTACCCTAATTTCAACATTTTTACAATTCAACTTAAAAGAGGGCAATCCAATCCAATCTAGTAAATCCAATAGAATTCTTAGCCCTTATCCTTGTTGATTTGTGGCTAGATCCATTATATTTATGCCCTCTTTTAATGTAATGGCCCCTAAGTAAAAATTTGAGGTTTTCATAGATCTAATGGTGGGAACCCAAAATTTTCACAATTACATTTTGGTGAACCTGACTCCTTACACCTACAATTCTGATTTATGCTCTCAAATCTACGTGTTTATGCATTTCAAATTCAAATTTACATTTGCAAATTTAATTTTTTATTTGAATTTTAAAAAATTAGAGGTTAAATTCACAAAACCCCTATTTTTTAATTCTAAAATTGAGATTGTGGGTTGACTAATTTGGATCTATTATTTTAGATCTAATTATTTATTTAATTTAAATTCAAATTTTCCCTCCTAGATCTCATTTTTAAATTGAATTACATAAATCTAGTGGTTGAATTTATGAAAACCCTAATTTATAATTCTAAAATTTACCATGTGGGTTGCATACTTTTTCAAATTAATTTTCAAAATTGACCTTTATGAATGTTATGCTATGATCTAGATGCATTTTTCTTTCAAATTCACAAATCAAATTTCTTAATTAATTGGTTAATCAATCATTTTCACAAAATTTTGTATTGCTTAATCATAATTTTCAAATTAAAATTAAAATTTTCCTCCTTTTAATGAATAATGATGAACAACTAATACCCTAATCAGTACTGAGAGGTGGGGGGGTGAATCAGTATAGACAAAAACTTGCTTCAATATTTTGACACTCTCTTAACATAGATAACTGATTGTCTATACCACTGTACTTAACCATAGCAATACCAGTTAAATAGAAATTCTTCAGACAGCTAAACCGGTTAACCAAAAGTACTTAAAACAACATTCAATAGATCTCAGATCTTGATAGCTACTTTACCAGTTTAGTCATGCATGAGTTGCATCAATAATACCACAATCATTTAGCATTGCATGCATATTCAACTTTAATAAAAAACTACTCAATCATCACAAAAAACTCACAACCCATAACACACAGATTTTTCACGTGGAAACCCAAATGGGAAAAACCATATGGGGATGAATACCCACAAGCTTGTTTTGAACTCTTTTGAAGTCTGCTCTATTAGGAGCCTAGTCCAGTTAAAGACTTTACAATAAGGTTCTGTTAGGAACCGATCCTGTTAGGGATCACCTAGTTAAGGGATGGCTATAAACCCTATTAAAGGTTGAAACCCTGTTAAAGGTTATCTCGCTAGAGGATTTAAATAACTCAATGAACTTGAGTCACTTTGTTAGAGGATTTGCAACAAGCCTATTAAAGCTACTTGGTCAAGGGATTTTCCTTGTGTTGAAATGGTTAGAAGTCAACAGGTAAAGCTCTGATCTGATAACAACACTACTTGCTAAGGCAGATCCTTTTCAACTCCTCTCCTCTGCAATCACACTGTAGATTGCATACTCTGGTTTGGCAAGTATCTCAACATACAGACAAAAAAACATCTTTTGCCAACACAAACAATAACAAACATCATTGACCTTATAGAAAACAATTAGGTTGGTAGCATAAACCCTAAATCCTAAACAATTTAGGTTTATAATTACTTGCGGTCCAATCCTGACCGTCCAAACATATTGCATAGAATGAAATGATCTAAGATAGATCTCAAGACATCCTGCATCGTCCAATATTCATCGCATCTGGAAAACAGTAACCCATCATAGACTCTTCACACACCACTCAGAAAATCATGCATTCTCGAGGTAGGCATTCAATCTTCATGCGCAAGATCCTTAAGGAAATCCTTCACATGCACATAACTAACATGGTATCTCGATCCTTATCCTTATTGTTCACAAAACAGCATCGGTTGTACCGCATAAGACAAACTGGAAACCCTAGAGCTGAACAGAGACTACCAACCGATAGTCACACTTACTGAACCCCGACACCAGTCCACTCCATCCCAGTTGACCATAGCTACTTCTAGTCTTCACACTAGTTCATACCATTTGACCTACTTGAGCATCATATATCGGTTCACTTATTGACATCAATGACAACATACACTATCACCGCTTCATCATATGCCAACAATCTCCCCCTTTGGCATTGATGGCAATACTCAGTGTATCATTGCTCAGTAACATATACCAGTTCAATTTCAAATGATCACCACCACGACCATTTGGACTGGTTAGTGTATACTCTGCCATATACCTTCTCCCCCATATATCTTCATCATCAAATATCTTCTCCCCCTTTGACAACAATGCCAAAGTGGAGGCACAAGATTCCAAGCTCCACTATGCTACTCCTCCTGTGGAGTAGCATCCTTTAGCACATCAATCTTGTAAGATTTGTCACTGTATTACCTGACTGATGTGGAGCACACATTTTTAATTTACTTCATGAAGGGCTAGAACCCCTAATTCACCTCTCAAATAGGTAAATGTAGTCTTTGGTAAGGGCTTAGTGAGTATGTCTGCTAGCCGCTCCTTACTAGAAACATGTTCTAATACAACCTTTTTATTCTGAACCTTTTCTCTCAAGAAATGATACTTGAGCTCAATGTGCTTAGTCCTAGCATGCAACACTAGATTTTTGGAAATGTTTATTGCACTAGTATTATCACAGAAAATACTCACCAGTTCAGATATGGTCATTTTGAAGCCATTCAGTACATGCTTCATCCAGATTGCCTAAGTGCAGTTCATAAATGCTGCCACATACTCCGCTTCAGCTATAGACTAGGAAATACAACTCTACTTCTTTCTCTTCCATGAGACTAGTCTTCCACCAAGGAAGAACACTCCATTGGTTGTGCTCTTCTGGTCATCCACATTACCTGCCTAATCTGCATCGGTAAATACTTTGAGACCAAAGTCACCATTATATGGATACCACAATCCATAATCAAATGTCCCTTTCAGGTATCTAAGAAATGTTTTTACTGCTATCAAGTGGGATTCTCTTGGACTCTTATGAAAACGGGCTACTATTCCCACTACATGAGTAATATCCAGTCTACTGTGCACCACATAGTGTAGCTTACCGATCATTGAACGGTAGTCCTTCTCATTCACCAACGTTGAATCATCCTCCTTAGTCAGTTTGTAGCCAGTCACCATCAGTGTTCCAACCGGTTTGCTCTCCTCCATGCCAAAGGTCTTCAACACCTCTTTGATATACTTGGACCGGGTAATGAAGATTCCTTCTTTCATCTATTGAATCTGTAGACCAATGAAGAACTTTATCTCTCCAATGAGAGACATCTCAAACTCTTTCTTCATTTCATTTGCAAATGCATGACTCATTTCATCATCTCCTTCGAAGATTATGTCATCTACAAATACTTCATAGATCAATATTTGATCACCTTTAGATTTCAAGTATATGTTGTTGTCCTCACTTGTTCTCTGAAATCCTATCTTCACAAGATGAGAGCGTAACCATTTATACCATGCCCTTAGTGCTTGTTTCAATCCATATAGGGCCTTGTGTAATCTACACACCATGTTACTATCTTCTGACCAAGCAAACCCATCCAGTTGCTCAATATACATTTCTTCTTCTAAGATTCCATTCAAGAATGTAGACTTCACATCCATCTGGTATACCTTGAATCCTTTGAATGCTGCAAATGCAAGTAGCATTCAGACACCTTCCAGTCTAGCCACTAGGGCAAAGGTTTCTCCATATTCTTCTCCTTCTTCCTGAGCATATCCCTTGCATACAAGTCTTGCCTTGTTCCTTACCACTGTGCTTTCTTCATTCCACTTATTCCTGAAGACCCATTTGGTACCTATTACATTCTTATGTTCTGGTTTGGGTACCAAGGACCATGTTGTATTCTTTTCTATTTGGTCCAACTCCTCTTCCATTGCCTTTATCTAGTTTTCATCGGTAAGTGCCTCTCTAGTGGTCTTAGGTTCAAATTTTGAAATCATGCAAGAGTTTTCTTTCACCCTTCTCCTTGTGAGTATCCCTGTATCTTTGTCTCCTATGATCTGCTTCATATCATGATGTAGTTTCACATACCTAGGAATGACCCTAGCTGGTTCTGCTTGCTTTTCCTCTTCTTTTTCCACTTCATCTTCTTCACCTACTGTAGCTTCTACTAGTATAGGAACACTAAGGTCTTTCTAGTGTTTGCAACTTGTTTCCTTCTTAACTGGTTCCCAGAAGGCTACACCCAGTTCATCTTCTCTTGCTTGCTGCAGGTTTCCTCAAGGGATTCATCAACCCTGACATTGATACTCTCAATAATTTTTTGAGTCCTGTTGTTGTGACATTTGAGAGCTTTATTTTTAGTGGAATATCCTAGAAATATTCCTTCATCACATTTAGCATCAAACTTGCTCAGATGCTCACCTCTCCTGATATAGCACTTACTGCCAAACACTTTAAAATAAGTCACATTGGGAGTTCTCCATTCGAGTAATCATAAGGGGTTTTGTCTTTACCTTTCTTGATGAGCACTTGGTTCATGGTATAGATTACAATGCTTACCGCTTCTCTCCAAAACGTGTGAGCAACCTTTCTTTGGATCAACATAGTTCTGGCTGCTTCCACTACAATCCTGTTATTCCTCTCTACTATACTGTTCTGCTGTGGTGTCCTTGGGGCAGACAAATGCCTCTTGATGTCGTTCTCTTCACAGTACTTATTGAATTCATCAGAAGTTAATTCACCTCCTTGATCGGTTCTAAGATATTTTATTCTTTTGCTGCTCTCCTTCTCAACTAATGTTCTAAAGGCTTTGAACTTTCCAAACACCTTAGATTTGTCTTTCAAGAATGTGGCCCACATCCTTCTTGAGCAGTCATCGGTAAGAATCATGAAATACTGATCTCCCTGAATACTTCTAGTTCTCATCAGACCACATAGATCGGTGTGCACAAGATCAAGTAAGTTCCTTGCTGAAAAAGACTTACCTTTGAATGTTGAGGAAGATATCTTCCCAACTTGAAATTCTCTACACAAAGCATTCTCCAGTTTTCTCACCAAAGGAAATCCTCTTATTTCCTTGATCTTAATGGCCTTTACTATATTATCAAAATTATATGACAGAGTCTCCTATGCCATATCCAACTATAATTAAATTTTGCCATCAGGCACTAATTAATCTTGTCATTCAACTGAAATAGGTTTCCTCTAGTTTGCTTACTGGTGGCAATAAGTTCACCACTTTTTCCAATTATTCTACAAACTCCACCTTTGAACTCAAGAATAAGTCCTTTGTCGTTTAGTTGAGAAACACTCAAAAGGTTGTTCTTAAGGCCTTCCACCCAGCAGACATCATCCACAATGCTCTTTTCATTCAGTGAGATGGATGCTTTTCCTTTCACCATGCAAGGTGCATCGTTGCCAAACTGGACAACACCTCTATATTCTTCCAGAGTTAGAAACTTTCTCCAGTCATTAGTCATGTGGTGAGAACACTCGCTATCAATGATCCACTCATTAGAGTTGTCAATGCGAGAGACAAGGGCTTTTTGGTTAGACACCTCTTCCTTGATAGCTACGAACACTATGTCATCACTCTCTTCATCCTCATATTCTTCATCGGCAACACCTTTATCCACTGCAACAAGACAATTTCTCCTACCTCCTCCTTTATACTTTCTAAACCTTTTTGGTTTATCCTTATTGGAATTGTTAGGATAGTTAATAGCTATATGTCCTATCTTATTGTAGGAAAAATACTTCAAAGGAATCTTACCTCTATATTTTCCGGTGCCTTTTGGAAGTCTCTTGGCGAGAAGAGCTTCAAAATCCATCAAAATCTCCCCGTCATCCATATCTCTGCTTGGCCTAGATTCATAACTAGTGCTAACCTCTTTTCCTCTCCTGGTAGGTGCGGAGGAAGCAGATTCTCTGAAGGCTGACTCAGTCTTCTGAACACTACCATCATAGCTATTCAATACATATGCATTTAACTTTGCAATAATAGAGTCTAAAGATACCTTTGTTTTCTCGATAGACCTTAGCTCTTGAATAGTGGCAACCCTGATTGTATAGACTGGTAACAATGATCTCATAACTTTACTGACAATGGTGGCATCATCAATTATTCCACCAGTGCTCTTGATATCTCCAACCACAGTCTTGATCCTTATGCCATATTGCTGAATGGTCTCTCCTTCAACCATCCTCATGTCTTCAAATTTTCCTCTGAGGCTTTCTTCCTTAGCCTTCTTGACATGCTAATCACTGCCATAAATATTTTCCAGTGTGTCCCATACATCCTTAGGATTGTCCTTATCTTGCACATCAATGAACTCAATATCGGACAAGCATCTAATAAGGGCTTCCATGACTTGCCCATTTTCTTGAATCTCTCTTTTCTGATCATCGGTTAGAGTGCTAGTGGGGATTACATAGGTATTTTCAACATAGCTCCAGTGTTGAGCACCCAAACTCTTGATATAAATCTTCATTATGTCCTTCCATATTTTGAAGTTATCCCTATTGAACTTAGGACCTTCCCTCTTCATAATTAAGGTAGGATCTTTTGCCTCAAGCGGTTAGGCTTATATCACCGAGGACCTAGAGTTTCTCTAATACCAATTGATGAATAATGATGAACAACTAATACCCTAATTGGTACTGAGAGCGGAGGGGGGGGGGGGGTATCAGTACAGACAAAAACTTGCTTCAATATTTTGACACTCTCTTAACACAGATAACCGATTGTCTATACCACTGTACTTAACCATAACAATACCGGTTAAACATAAATGCTTCAAATAGCTAAACCAGTTTACCAAAAGTACTTAAAACAACATTCAACAGATCTCTGATCTTGATAGCTATTTTACCAGTTTAGTCATGCATGAGTTGCATCAATAATACCACAATCATTTAGCACTGCATGCATATTCAACTTTAATAAAAAACTACTCAATCATCACAAAAAACTCACAACCCATAACACACATATTTTTCACATGGAAACCCAAATGGGAAAAACAATAGTGGGGATGAATACCCACAAGCTTGTTTTGAACTCTTTTGAAGTCTTCACTGTTAGGATCCTAGTTCGGTTAAAGACTTTACAATAAGGTTCTATTAGGAACCGATCCTGTTAGGGATCACTTGGTTAGGGGATGGCTATAAACCCCATTAAAGGTTGAAACCCTATTAAAGGTTACCTCGCTAGAGGATTTAAATAACTCAATGAACTTGAGTCACCTGGTTAGAGGATTTGTGACAAGCCTGTTAAAACTACCTAGTCAAGGGATTTTCCTTTTGTTGAAATGGTTAGAAGTCAACAGGTAAAGCTCTGATCTGATAACAACACTACTTGCTAAGGCAGATCCTTTTCAACTCCTCTCCTCTGTAATCACACTCTGCAGATTCCACACTCTGGTTTGGCAAGTATCTCAACATGCAGACACAAAAAATATCTTTTTCCAACACAAACAATAACAAACATCATCGACCTTATAGACAACAATTAGGTCAGTAGCATAAACCCTAAACAATTTAGGTTTATAATTACCTGCGGTCCAATCTTGACTGTCCAAACATATTGCATAGAATGAAATGATCTAAGATAGATCTCAAGAAATTATGCATCGTCCAATCTTCACCGCATCTAGAAAATAGTAACCCATCAAACGCTCTTCACACGGCTCAGAAAATTGCGCATTCCCAAGATAGGCATTCAATGCATTCAATCTTCATGTGCAAGATCCTCAAGGAAATCCTTCACATGCACATAACTGACATGGTATCCCGATCCTTATCCTTATTGTTCACAAAACACCATCGATTTCACCACATAAGCCAAACCAGAAACCCTAGAGCTGGACAGAGACTACCAACCGATAGTCACACTTAGTGAACCCCGACACTGGTACACTCCATCCAGGTTGACCATAGCTACTTCCAGCCTTCACACTGGTTCATACCGGTTCACCTGCTTGAGCATCATATACTGGTTCACTTATTGACATCAATGACAACATACACTATTACCATTACATCATATACCAACACCTTTGTGCATGAGTTCTACTATTGTTAGTCCTACCTATAATATTCCCATGAGAAGAAGTTGTAGAATTAAGGCTTCCGAAGGTTTAATTACTAAGGATATGGAGCCTAATTTGGATAACTTGTTTCGTGATAATGCGGGTGGTTCTTCTATTCCAATAATTGATGTTATTTATCCCTAATCTTTACATAATTCTCATGATGAGGGTGAATTACAAACTAGGGTTTTCATTGACCAATTAGAGAAGCTTGAAAATGAATTTGAAAATCTTCAACAATGGATGATTCAACAATACCCAAAAATTGAGGCTATCCCATTGATTGAAGGATTAAAAAGAATGGTTCAAAGTGATAAAGTTGGAATTGATTTGTTGTGTGGTCTGGCTCATATTGTTGACACTAATATCATGCCTTTGAAAAGTTGTGTTGAAATCCTTGGTTACACTCAACCTCTTAGTGAAGTTAAACTTTCTATTCGTATGATTACTTCTATCATTAGTATGCCTACTTTCACATCAAACATCATGGCTACTTCCACACAAAATGTTATTCCTACACATATTAGTCAAGGGGGCAACATTACTAATAAAAAATCTTTCATCCCTCCTTCCGTGAGTCTTTCATTTGTCACCCAATCATCTCCCATACCTACCTATCATAGTCTTCCACCTCATTATTCTCAAACTCCTCTTACATTTAACAATGCGACTCCTCCATCCCAATCCAACATGTCTAATTTCAACCCATCCACCAAAGAAACCATTAATAACCTAGCTCAAACTGTGTCATCCTTACAACAATAAATAGCTTCCATGAACTATTCAAAGTTTAATGTACCCACATTTGATGTAACAACAAATAGCTTCCATGAACTATTTAAAGTTTAATAGTCTCTCAATTGGAGATTTATAATGGAAAAGGTTATCCTGTGACTCATGTGAAAAAATTTCAAACTTTGTGTAGTGATTTTGCTTATGATGAATGACTTTTGGCTAAATTGTTTACTAGAACATTTAGGGATAAAGCTTTGTAATGGTATTGTTCTTTGCCTCCTTATTAAATTACATCATTTCAATTATTGGATAATACTTTCATCAACAATTTCACAATAATATTGGGCCTAAGATTACTTTACCTGGTTTGATGCATTGTAAGCAAGGTATTAAAGAAAAAATGACTGATTTTACTTGTAGATATAAGCATTTGTATTCTAAAATTTCTTATCCTATGCCCGATCAAGATGTTCAAATAATTTTCACTTCTAATTTGCAAAAAGACATTAGGGATAAGTTTTTCTTTTTTGAGTTTACTTCCTTTACACAGTTGTGCACAATACTTCATAACTATTAGCTTCAAGAGAGTCAATTTGAACAATATCCTTTAATGGCTCTGATTGATAAGAATGGAAGTTCTCAACAACATTTTTCAAAGTTAAAACTAAGCAAGGAATTCATCAAGTTCAATGAAAACAATAATACCCAGGTAGTAGCCGCAACAACAGGTGTGCCTCCTTTATCCAAGTATTTTAGAAAATAATGTATTCCTCTTTGTGAATCTTTGCATAGAATTATGACATAATTATTGAATAAATTTGTGTTGAAACTTCCTCCCATCAAACCAATTGACACAACCAAACCTTTTCCACCTTATCATGATTTCAAAGCTTTTTGCCAATGTCATCGTCAACTTGGTAATGACACTGAAAAGTGTTATTCCCTAAGGAGTAAGATTTAAGACCTTAATGATAACAATACCATATCTATAGCTAGTGTGAATGACAAAGTAAATAAATCCATAGCTCCTCCCAATCAAAACCTCAAAATATTTATCAATCCTTTTCCTTCTCCTACTAGTGTGATTGAGTCTGAGCATCTTGACTTTTCTCCTAATGATCTTGGCCTTGAGTCTAATAATGTGGTGAATCTTATTGATTAAATTACACCTCATAAGGACCTATGATTACGTTTTATCCTAGAAAGACTATTGAAGCATCTGATGTCCCACTATATATCACTATGAAGATCAAAGACATGCTCTCACAAGGGGTTCTCATTGATATATCATGTATGGTGAATGTGATAACTAAAGAATATATTTATACCTTACAGTTTCATCAAGTGACATATGATAAATATGATGTGGTGGTTAAGATCTTCGATGGTTTCTCTTGCCCTACTATTGGTTCTATTACTCTTCCTATTGAGGTTGGTACTAAGTGATTAGATGTCAATTTTTCTATAATTCCTACATTGGATTAATTTCATGTGAAGTTGGGACTTCCTTGGCTCTCTTTCATGAAAGAGATTCCTTATACTATTCATAAGTGTTTGAAATTTCCTCTTAATGACAAAATCATAACAATTAATCACATTATGTACCAACCCATGGTGAGGCGTGGAGATGTTAATATTTATTACTTTTGGTCTAAACAATTTGAACCTCTTAAGCTTGAAGTGATTCTCTTTTTCAATATTATCAAAGGTGGAAGAATGAGATGATCTTATCCTTTCCTTGAGTAAGCCTAGAGATCCTAATCCCATTCCTCTTCTTCATGATATACCTATTCATCCTCCTCATTATGGATTTGGTCTTCTTCCTACACCTTCTATTCCTCTATATTCTATGGTCCCACCTCCTACATATTACAATGGGAAGTTCCCAACATCACCTATATTTCAACCTATCTCCCATGCATCCTTGTTTAAAGGAAGAGAAGAAGCCTATGCCTATTGATCATAAACATTCACAACTTTTAGCTAAAACTTAAATAAATAGTTGTGTGAGAGAACACCGATAAAGATGTTGTTCCAAGGCTCATGAAATTTCTTCTCAACCCAATTTCTCCCCAAAGACTCCAAATGTTGACATGATCCCATTTTTCCAACCTTTTCCTAATCCTAGGGAGGGAGCTCAACCTAAATCACCAGGACATAAAATGCTTAAGAAAAATGATGGTTCATGTTCTATTCATATTAAAGGTCCTATTTTAAATAATCTTGACGAAGAGATGGATGAAAATGATGTTCATGCTAACAATGTTGATGATCTAATGATGATGAATATGAATATGTTGATGTTGACAATGATTCATCCAAACAAGTTTCACAAGCATTAATCCTAGCTCCTAGTGACAGACAAAGTGATCCATCATTAGAGAATGGTCCTTGTTTGGAACTTGTGGTAGCTCCATCTACTATGCTCGAAGTTTCTCCTCTTGCATATTGTCCACCTTCCGAAAACAATGTTGAGAAAGATTGGGAGGCAGATGACTTACTTGATTAGCTTCATTCATGTGGTAGATTTTTTCTCTCTCTCTCTCCCCTCTTTCTTGTTCTTAACCTTCTTCTATTTGTTTCTCAATTATTCTATTTTTTGTCCCTATTGTTGTCTACTTGAGGATGATGCAAAGTGTTGAGATCTCTTTTGGTCTCTCCTATGTTGACTCAAAAGACACATGTCCCCTTCTTCCATTGCGGTTCTACTTTCTTTGGAGGATGAGGACAATTCAATGCATATAACTTCATGGTATACATTATTTATCATAAGAGCATATTGACCTCGGAGTTAAGTATAACGCTTATGTTCTTTGTGTTTTGTGATCATTATCCTTTGATTTGTTCTCTCTTGGGGGCATATCATTGTGATAACATGCTTGTCTTTTAGATGAATGTGTACTATCTTAAAGAAATTGCTCTTGATAAGGCATATACAATCTCTTTAAAGTGGGGGCATACACTATGCTCAATATTTATCTCTTTGCACATCTCTATACTCAAGTTACTTTGTAAACTTATCCTTTTGCATGGTAATTTTGGTATTTTTCTTTTCATGACTCATAGTAAGTGAGCCTTACTAGGCTAAGTAGTCATGGTTCTCTTTTCTTTCTCTTTCTTATGATGTCCCTTATCTTGATCTTGAATTAGTAAGATACCTAAAGTCCATTTGGGGCTTGGTGTGTCTTGCCTCCTTAGCATCTTGATAAAAGCCTTTCAATGTGAACCTTTGAACTTTAAGCAAGTATTCTCTGTCTCATACTCTCTCTAAATTGGGGGCTAAATGTAGTGTCCTAAATTGTACTCCCTTACAATTTTGTCTACATTTGGGCCCTCACCTTGATGTTCATGCTCCAAGGCTTGACTAGGACCTGATTCTACTCATACTATGCAATTTTGCCACCTTTTTCACTTCAGACTTCATCCTACCCTTAATTTTTGGTCTCTGATTGGGTAGCACCAGAGCGGCCAGTGCCCTAGTCCTCCCAATTAGGACCCAATTTTGGACCCCTTAATGGTCATGATATTTGAGCAAGAATTTTGGCTCTATGTTAGCTCATGTCAGAAAATTGTTATTTTTTGATGAGCAAGTATAAAAGGAGGTCTAACCCTCTTATTTTGACATCACAGACACATCAATTCAATTCAACATCAAGCAATCAAGCATTCAAGTTCAAGTGACCAAGCAATCTGTCTTCTTTCAAGCATTGGAGCAGAGATAAAGTCAAGATTCAAGCATTGGAGTTGACATTTATGTTCTATGTTATTGAAGAATTCATGAAACCCTAATTCCATGTGGAGACAAACAAAACTTCATAAAGAGGTATAACATTTGTGTCTTTAGTCATTATTCAACATCTCTCTCAAAAGGAGAACATTTCCATTACTGCAATTCAATCATATTTCATTTCTATTTCATGGTTTATTCCAAATCAGGGTTTGACCTAGGGAAAACCCCTATTTAAACCTATTTCCCTTCCCTACTATGCATAGAGGGAGGTCCAGAGTTGTGATCTTCAAAATTGGCTTTATTTATAGTGACAAATTAATCCTTGATTGGAGTGCCGAAAGTGCGGAGGACCAAAGCGACCACCATCCTAGTCCCGACAAATTAGGAGCTCCGTTTGGGAACAAATCCAAATATATTTAAATTTCTTAGATCTAGGTTTTTGGCTTAATTTGATGACTGTAGCTTACTGTTCATGCATTTTTACATCAATTCTAGCATATTTACCCTAATTTTAGCATTTTTACAATTCAACTTAAAAGAGGGCAATCCAATCCAATCCAACAAATCCAATAGAATTCTTAGCTATTATCATTGCTAATTTGTGGCTAGATCAATTATATTTACACCCTCTTTTAATGTAATGGTCCCTATGTAAAAATTTGAGGTTTTGATACATCTAATGGTGGAAACCCTAAGTTTTCATCATTACAGTTGTTTATGTCTTTAACCTCATAATTCTAAGTTGGATCATGATCATTGTGCTCCAATAGCATGTTATTGTGGAATTTCAAGGACATGCTCTTTTCGGGTCACGCTGACCTTGAAAGATTATGTTTTTCTCCAGTATTTGTAGTGTGTGATTTGACCATTGTGATATCATTTTGGAAAATATTAGTAAGGCCAACTTGATGTATATTTTGTTGGTTCCCAAATGGTTTTATACTGCAAGAGGCAACAACCAAGTTGATTCTTCAAATATCTATGGAGAATCCAACTCCAACTATTAAAATCCTCAAGAACTTGGACCAATTGAAAAGGATTCAGACAAATCCTTCTACACTTTGGGCTCTGCAAAACCTAGGAGATTGATCCCTTAGTGAATTTTATGATGTCTGCACCATACTCAAAATTTCACTACAACAAAGTAGATAATCTCATATACATGCTCAACAACAGGGAGAATGCTCAAGGATGGAAAATCCTTCAGTGATCCTCAACCTAATTGGAGCATGAGATGGGTAGAACAAACAATAACATACATGAATTGAAAGGTATTTTGATAATCAACAATTTTATAGCAAGAACAAATGAATGAAGCACATAATTGATTGTAAAGACTAAGAAAAGCTAATGAACAGTGCCTTATTCCATTGGGGAGTCAAATTCATGAAATGTAAGGTGAATTACAACATAAATAATCTGATAGCATATTGATCTAAGAATATATTTCCTTACAATACACTTTAAATATAACCAAAGCCCAAACTACTTATCAAAATCCCCGCACAAGCCCTACCACTTTGCAATTTTGTTCAAGCATTTAATTTATCCCTTAGATCAAAGCATAAACACAAATCACATATTTCACAACAATGCACTAGATGAAATAAACCCTTGATTTACTTCATTCAAAAGCTAGTAGAATCATACATTGGAGAGAAATAAGCCTGAATTCTATTTAATTTATTCAAATGCTATATCTGCCATAAAAAAACATACAATTCAGTCCTTCAAAACCTGCATAAAAAAGGACCCAAGACTTATTTTATTTTTCTCTGCAAAAGACTCTACACTTTGCTCATTTGCACCTAAAACCTGCTACATGGGACCTATGACTTTGACCAAGCAAAACTCAATACAAAAATCAAATTCAGAACTGTGTCTCATGGCATTGAAATCCCTTTTATAGAAACAAGGGAGCCAACAAGCTATGGGCCAAAGGAGACACCTGTCATTCAAAAATGACTAGTCACACCTGATTTTATTACAAAATATTCCTCTATTTCTCAAATATTCTAACTGTCTCTTAGGATATTCTTTATGCTCTTTACCATCCTTATTGTTTTTGTCGATGAAGATCTGATATGAGCCCACCTTTCCATTTCTCATGACATATTGGGTTCATTTCCCAAAGAAATAACTATTGCAAGATGCCAAAACATTTCACATACACTAGAACACCCTAACACTGTTGCGAGAGCTCAAACAATCTTCGTTGGTTTTCATAACAGTCTCTGCTCATGCTCAAAATGCCTCTGGTAATTTGAAATAGGAATATTTCTCTCTGTCATTATTCTTTTGTTAGTAGACCAGACCCCATCCAAGTTATGACGCGACACCTCCAACTCACCAACACCTTATTGCTATCTTACCACCGTCAGCTACCTCGACCCACCTTGGACATGTGGCATCATATCGTGATGCCGTGGTCCTTAAAATTCATTCATCTTCCTTCACGGGGTTGTGAGGGCCGTTAGATCTGTTTGAGATTTATCTCACTTCCATTGTGACTGCCTTCTTAAGCCCCTTAACAGTCGAGCAACTTTTTTGTAGTTTTTAAAACATCTCCATCCATTCAAGCATGTGCAGATAAGAACGCCCTTAGTAACTTGGACTTTACCTGATGGGAACTGGTAACATAAAATGTTTGAAAGGTGGCCCACCTTGGACACGTGGCATAATCTTGTGATGCCATGGTCCTTAAACTTTGTTCATATTCCTTCATGGGGTTGTGAGGGCTGTTAGATCTGTTTGAGATTTATCTCGCTGCCACTGTGACCGCCTTCTTAACCCCCTTAAGAGTCGAGCAATTTTTTTGTAGTTTTTAAAACATCTCCATCCATTCAATATTGTGCGGATAAGAAAGCCCTTAGTAACTCAGAATTTACCCGCTGAGAATCAGTAACACCAAATGTTTGAAAGGTCAAACCACCGGCTCACCCTGCCCGCTCAGAACATGTGGCATTATCTTGTGATGCCGCAGTCCTTAACTTCCTTGCACCTTCAACCGCGAGGTAGTGCGCGCCATTAGATTCACCCTACCTTTAGTTGTTGGTTGAAATATTAAAAATTTAGACTTAGGAAAATATTTAATAGGCACTGACATAAATATTAAAGGGGGCTCGACCATAGGGAATTTTTATGTGCAGACTTAGGAAAATATAAAGGGGCCGATCGAAAACAACTTAATGCCTAGGAAATACAATGGCCTCACCAATGGTAACTGAGGCTTGGCTTAAGTGGAAAAAGGTAATGAAGGAATATAATAAGCTTAGGGTTTTTCTTTTAACAAAACTTAATAAAAAATTCATAAACCCTAAACCCTAAACCCTAAATGAATTTTGAATCTCAGTCATCGATTTTCCTCCATGTTGGTGCATCGCACAATCCATACTAGTAAATCTAACATTGACCATCAAACATGGCAAGTGGACCCGTAAAAGTTATGATGCAACACCATCAACTCACCACCACCTTACTGCTATCTCACCACCATCAGCGACCCCACCGTTAGCAATCCTGACCCACCTTAGATACATGCCATCATCTCATGATGCTATGGTCCTTAAACTTCATTATCTTCCTTCACGAGGTTGCGAGGGCCATTAGATCTATTTGAGATTTATCTCACTGCCACTATGACCGCCTTCTTAAGTCCCTTAACAGTCAAAAAACTTTTTTGTAGATTAAAAAGCCCTTAGTAACTCGGACTTTACCCGTTGGGAACGGGAAACATCAAATGTTTGAAAGGTCAAACTGTCAGCTCAACCTACTTGCTTAGGACATGTGGCATTATCTTGTGATGCCGCGGTCCTTATATTCCTTACACCTTCAACCGCGAGGTAGCGCAGGCTATCAAATCTGCCCTACCTTTAGCCGCTGACCAAAATATTTAAACTTTAGAATTAGGAAAAAATTTAATAGGTGTATATGGTGAAAATGGATAACAACAATATTGAAAGACTAAATGAATTCAACCACAAAACCCTAGCCTAACAACAACAAAGATCCACCATAACATATGAAGATTACCTAAGAAAATGCAAATCAAATGAAATAACAAAGATTATACCATCACATGTCCAATAGGGTTTGAATCTCCATTGATCTTGCTTGATATATTTTCTCTCAGATTTCATATGTGTAGAAGAGCTCAACAAAGAACAGAAATGTGGTTGCAAGTAGGGTTGATCACATATGAAAGTTCAAAAGCGTAGTCGGGTAGTCAACTGATCAGGGTTGATAATGAAGGAAGCATCCTCTTATATAGAAGACACAATAAGAAATGGATGGATAAGATTAGGGGGTGTAAAAGATAAATGGTCGGCTATGATCAGAGGGTAGGTAGAGAAAATAAGAAAATAATGAGAGGGTAGGTAGTGTAGGAATTAAGAGATGAATGACATGTGTCATAGGTAGAAAAGGTTAATGAATTAATTAAATAAATAAATATTTATTTAATTAATAGAAGAAGTGGGATCAATTAAATAAATAAAAGTATTTATTTAATTTAGGAAATGGATAATTTAAATAAATAAATGTATTTATTTAAATGAGAAATAAGGCTAGAAGAGGATAAATGAATTAATTAAATAAATAAAGATTTATTTAATTAATAGAAGAATTAGGCTAAAATAATTAAATAAATAAAATATTTATTTAATTAGACATGACAATTTTAGGTGTCTACAATAGGCGTTGGCATAAATATTAAAGGGGGCTCGACCATAGGGAAATTTTACATGTAGACTTAGGAAAATATAAAGGGGCTGACCGAAAACAACTTAATGCCTAGGAAATACAATGGTGCCGCCAACGGTAATCGATCCTTGGCTTAAGTGGAAAAAGGTAATGAAGGAATATAACAAGCTTAGGGTTTTTTTTTTGACAAGACTTAATAAAAAATTCATAAAACCTAAACCCTAAACCCTAAACCATGTGACACATAATAGAGGGCAAAATTAATCCAGAATGACCAATATTTTGACTAAGGCATGAATATTTTTGCACAGTCATTTTTAGGACTATTAGTGGCTGTGGTTGGGGATGTTTATTACTCAGGAATGATGCGAGAATCCAGAATCTCAGGTGGAGTAGACCACTATAGAGAAGACCAAAAGAGAAGTTACCTGCACAACTCAAATATAAAGGAAGTTACTCTACTATTTACAAAACCTAATATATTGTTCATGGAAAAGAGCTACTTTAAGAAAAGTAGGGCATCAAGAATTGTCCATGAACAGGGAATTCAAGAGTGTCATGATAACTATTCCATTTGGGCATGGAGTCAAAAAGGTTTACTCTACCGCAAGGTACTTGTGGCTTGAAGGTCAAACCACATGTGATGGCCCAAGGCCATCTGAAAAGGTCAACCAATGCTTTCCTCTATCATAAACATGGTTTTCCTTGGACTGCATTGGAACCAATCTAGAAGTATAGTTGGATTGCCATGATTCAAACATGCTGGCATTTTTATCCAACTACCCTGCTTAAAATTATAATTGCACTCACTATTGAACCTCTAAAACTTGTGCAATGATTGAAAATTTATAACACCGTGTGACTAAAACAAGTCATTCTCACTGAAAAAAACACTTCCATGCTAAACACAACATGCATCATGACTCAAATCACTGTCACACTCAAGATAGACATCTCCATTCTGAAAAAGCATAGGCTCACATTCTGATATACAAATGAGAATATAGGCCTCATTGAAATCATTAGTTTTCTCATCAAAAGAGGAACTCTCAAAAGAATCCACCTTCCCACTGCCTATAATAAACAAGTTGTCATCAAGAAAAGGAAAAGGATCACAATTGATCTTCTCATGCAACTGTAAATCATCAAGCTAAAAAAAGATTTCAACCTCTGGCTCTGAGTCCCATTTGATATCATTCATATCAACAACGTGGGTGCATACTGGAATATCACATCCTCCCAAGCTATCACCACTTTGATCATAGCCACCAAGAGCCACTTCCCCTTCATGTGCACTAGCATTTTCACAAAGAGTGCCATCATTAGCATCCATACACATGCTGCTAAAAGAAAAAATTGAGTCTTTATCAGCATGTAAATCCTCATTATCAACACACATGTCAAAGTTGAAATCAAAGAATCCAATGCATTCAAGCTCTTTGTCCTCTTGCATATCAGCTAGTTCCATCATGGGAAGGAGATTGACAGTAGATGCGTTACTTAATGCATCATAAGAGAAAACCTCACTATCAAAAACCAAATCACCAGGGTGCATAAGTTCATCATTCTTTCCATGTGCATATCTCAATTACTCTCCTGCTATAAAGTCTGAGATTCCTTCACTACTGATAGAACATGTGTCCTCTTTCTCACTAACATGTCTCATACTGCTATCCTCTTCAACTGAAAACCCATTGGATTCATGAGAGCATGTGTTTGTCATGTTATGGGAAATTGCATCTCCAACAACCTTCTCACAATAACAATTATCATCCGAAAAAGAATGCTGACCTTGTAGATGTTTACTTCCATCTTTATTTAGGCTATCATGGCATTAATTTTCAGGTTCATTCTCTTCAACCATCTCTTGATCACACACATTGTCTCCTTCATGTTGATCATGTGACTGATTTTCAACAACACAGGGAGCATCATTATTAACTTGTGCAATGTCATCACACTCTTGCTCAACCTCATCGTTATCAACATGCAAACTTTCACCATCTAGATGAATCTTAGATTTGACATCTTCAAATATGTCAATCCATGCAACCATATGATCCATATTAGTTGGTTTTGTTCTCTATGACCAATGAATAGGATCAGGTTCATAGACTTGCAAAAATAAGTCTACCCACTCAGAATATTGAAGCATATAACTCATAGGAATACTTTGTTATGCCTTCAAAAATTTGGACAAAAACACATAAGGTTGCTCACCCACTTGTGTTTTTATGTCCAACGGAGCATTGACATACATCATTGGGTTCTCAACATAGGATATTTTCTCTTGTTCTATTTAGGGCTGATGAACTTTCTCATACTGTTGAAAAGTATAGGCTGGGACAACAGTGATACACATGCTTTGAGATGTACATTCAACACTTGACACATGTTGCTCTTATCCACACATTGTATCCTCACATGTTGAAAAATATGAGGACTAGGAGGCTGCTCATGACTAAATATATCATAGCCATATCTCTCCAAAAACAAACTCCTCAAGAAATCCCATGAAGACATACTTTGTGCTGCTAAACATTCATACTCATCCTTTGCACCATCTTTCAATGATCTCACAAAGAAATTCATGACTATATATTCATGACAAAGCTGATAGTCTTCAACAAACTCACTGAATAACTTGACATGGTGGAGAGTGCTGACTCAGATTCTTGTGCATGAAACAAAAGCACTTGATCCTTAAACTCAATGGCGAAGGGATGTGGGTACCCTTCAATGCTGCTGAAATTCAAAGGTCTGTATTGCTTAGGGATGAAAACCCTTCTATGCTAACTTTCCTTAAGTTGTTGATCACTCATTATGCCTGGGACAACATAATAACCATACATCTTACTTGTCTTTACAAGCTTCTCATTCAAACTTCACATTTACACATCTCTTGATTCTCTTACAATAGAGTCTTAAGCAAAAGAAAAACATACATAAGACTAAAAAATCAGACTTAAGACTCTTGAATGAACCTATTACAAAGATTGCATACTTCTCCTAATATAAGCATATAACTAAAATATGAAACTAAGAAGTATGCAATTCTGACAATGAACTCCTTCCCCTTTTACTTAGTGCTACAACATTGAAAATGGAACTCTTTTCTACAAATGACTTTCATGAAAATACATTTGACTCATGAGAATCAAAATACCTGGAAATGTTGTAGTGGCTACAAATCAACTTTCCTATTGGAGATATTAGTAGATGTGAAGATAGCTTCACATCTTCATTAGGTTCTTTGGTAGAGTTGCCACCTCTTTGTAGAGGACAAATATTTGAACAACTGGAATTTATTCACAAGTCAAAATTGTTTAAAAACCAGCACTACAACACCTCCTTATCCAAAAATATGGCATCATATGGATTCCTTCCTCAACTTGTCAGGGTACTTCATCATAAGAGCTCAAATCTACTTCATCTCTACTACAAATCCTTTTGCTTGTTCCTAGTTATTCTTCAAATAATGAACAATGGTGTAGAGATCTCAGAGTCACCACTCACAACTTGCGAGGTACTGAAATATTCATGAAAAATGGACAAATCTAGACATAACTTACATTGAAATATGAAATACAACAGATTATCAAGAAATATTTATGAGAATTGACTCAACTGGCAAGGGATGGAATTAACAAGCTCATGACACTATGAGGCACTGGATTCTCTAGGATAATACCTCAGTAAACTTTTACTGGAGGTCCTTGATAAAATTTTTATTGACTTCTCCCTAGCAGAGTCGCCATTTTGTTGGTTCCCAAATGAGTTTACACTGCAACAAGCAAAAACCAAGTTGATTCTTCAAATATATATGGAGAAGCCAACACCAACTATTAAAATCCTCAAGAACTTGGACTAACTAACAAGGATTTAGATAAATCCTTCTACACTTTGGGCTCTACAAAATCCGGGAGGGTGATCCCTTAGTGAATTTTATGATGTTTGCACCATACTCAAAAGTTCACTAAAACAAAGCAGATAATCTCATATACAAGCTCAACGACAGGGAGAATTCTCAAGGATGGGAAATCCTTTAGTGATCCTCAATGTAATTGGAGCATGAGATGGGTAGAGCACACAATAACATACATGAATTGAAAGGTATTATGATAATCAACAATTTAATAGCAAGAACAGATAAATGAAGCACAAAATTGATTGTAAATACTAAGACAAACTAACGACCAGTGCCTTATTCCATTGGGGAGTCAAATTCATGAAATGTAAGGTGAATTACAATAGAAATAATTTGATAGCATACCGATCTAAGAATATATTGCCTTGCAATACACTTTAACTATAACCCAAGCCCAAACTACTTATCAAAATCCCTGCACAAGCCCTACCACTTTGCAAATTTGTTCAAGCATTTAATTGATCCCTTAGATCAAAGCATAAACATAAATCACATACATCACAACAATACACTGGATGAAATAAACCATTGATTTACTTCATTCAAAAGATAGTAGAATCATACACTCAAGAGAAATAATCCTGAATTCTATTTCATTTATTCAAATGCTATATCTGCCATAAAATAATATACAATTCAGTCCTTCAAAACCTGTATACAAAATGACCCAAGACTTATTTTATTTTCCTCTACAAAAGACTCTACACTTTGCTCATTTGCACCTAAAACCTACTACATGGGACCTATGACTCTGACCAAGGAAAAATCAGTACAAAAATCAAATTCAGAACCCTGTTTCATGGCCTTGAAAACCCTTTTATAGAAACAAGGGAGCCAACAAGCTATGGGCCAGAGGAGACACCTTCCATTCAAAAATGACCGGTCACACCTAATTTTGTTACAAAATATTCCCGTAATATTCTAACTATCTCTTAGGACATTCTTTATGCTCTTTACCATCCTTATTGCTATTGTTGATGAAGATCTGATATGATCCCACCTTGCCATTTCTCATGACATATTGGGTTCATTTCCCAAAGAAATAACCATTGCAAGATGCCAAAATGTTTCACACACACTAGAAAACCTTAACACTGATGCGAGAGCTCGAACAATCTCCATTGGTTTTCAAAACTTTCTCTACTCATGCTCAAAATTCCTTGGTAATTTTAAATAAGATTATTTATCTCTTTCATTATTATTTTGTTAGCAGATTATACCCCGTCCACCATTACCTGCACACGTGCACGAAGAAACGACACCAATTTGTTTTGAAATGAATTTTGAATCTCAGCCGTTGATCTTCCTCCATGTTTGTGCATCGTACGATCCATACTAGTCAATCTGACATTGACCATCAAATGTGGCAAGTGGAACCATGAAAGCTATGATGTGGCACCTCCAACTCACCACCACCTTACAGTTGTCTCACCAACGTTAGTGAACCCACCATCAGCTACCCTAGTCCACCTTGGACACGTGGCATCATCTCATGATGTTGTGGTCCTTAAAATTCATTCATCTTCCTTCACAGGGTTGCGAGGGCCGTTTGATCTATTTGAGCTTTATCTCGCTGCCATTGTGACCACCTTTTTAAGCCCCTTAACAGTAGAGCAATTTTTTTGTATTTTTTAAAACATCTCCATCCATTCAAGCACGTGTAGATAAGAAAGCCCTTAGTAACTCAAACTTTACCCGCTGCATACTGGTAAAATCAAATGTTTGGAAGGTCAAATCGCTAGCTCACCCTACCTGCCCAGGACACATAGAGCTATCCTGTGATGTAGTGCTCCTTATCTTCCTTGCACCTTCGATCGTGGGGCAGCGGTGGCCATCAGATCTTCCCTACCTTTAGCCACCGACCGAAATATTAAAACTTTAGACTTAGGAAAAAATTTAATAGGCGCTGGCATAAATATTAAAGGGGGCTCGACCATAGGAAAATTTTACATGCAGACTTAGGAAAATATAAAAATATAAAGGGGTCAGTGGGAAACAACTTAATGCCTAGGAAATACAATGGTGCTGCCAATGGTAACTGACCCTTGGCTTAAGTGGAAAAAGGTAATGAAGGAATATAACAAGTTTAGGGATTTTTTTTAACAAGACTTAATAAAAAATTCTTAAACCCTAAACCCTAAAACTTTTGACACAGAACAAAGGGAAAAATTAATCTAGAATGAGCAATATTTTAACTAAGGCATGAAGTGATGAATACTAAGAGGGGGGGGGGTGAATTAGTATACAAAAATACAGTGTATTTAAACACTTAAAACAGTCTAGTGATAAACCGGTACAACAGTTTAATAGTCAAACCGGTTAACACACATGCAAACCAAAATGCAAATAAGACATTCACCCACACAAGCAATAACACCATAGCACAAAATATTTGACGTGGAAACCCAAATGGGAAAAACCACGGTGAGATGAAACTCATAAGTAACTATCTACAGAATAGGAACTAGACCGGTTAAGGTCATACAATGTTCTTTACCAGAACAGATCCTGTTAGGAATCTCAATCTTTGTTAGGAGATAAGTCTGATCAAAGACTACCTTGCTAGAGGATTTTAGATCCATAGATGTGAACCACCTTGTTAGAGGATTTTACAAAGGCTACTCTGAGCCTACCCGGTTAAGGGCTTCAGACTTGTCAAAGATGTGAGTAATCAACAAGTGAATGATCTAGCAAATAGCACAGATTGCTTGGTTAGATCCATTTTGGCTCATAGCTAATGCATTTCAGCATTACTTCAGTCTTCAGTAACTCACACTCTATTACACCTGAAAAACTTGATCTTCATAGTTAAGATCGTTCTCACAAAAACTCATCAACCACCTTAAACCCTAGCAACAACACTAAAACCCTAGACATGATGTCCTTATAAAAGAATCTGATTTCATGTCGGTCCAATAGGTTTACAATCCAATTTCCTAGGTTCAATGAATCTAGACATGCTTGGTAACATGACACAAAAAGAACCGCCAGAGTGTCGGCACCGTCAAACAATCGGTGGATGGTAACTCATCACAAAATGTCAGTTGATAACTCATCACAGAATGCCGGTTGGTAACTCATCAGAGTATTACCGGTTTACACAAAATACCGGTTGCCAGTTTGACAAAAATGAAGACTGGGAAATATGTGTTTTGTCACTTTGATCCCTTGTGCCGCTTGAGATCCACTAACTGCTTGGAGTCAACATACCACTTCAGACTGGTAAACACATTCTGCAAAACACCAATAGTCTAAAGACTATAATACAACATACCGATTGCAACAAATTCTGGTTGAGCTTTAACTCATACATATAAAAGTGATCTTAATGCAAGTGTGTGTCCATCAATGACAATCACAACATAATCATCAAAAATGCTAACAATCTCCCCCTTTGACATTGATGGCAACACTTAGGAAAATTTTGATATCTAAGTGTTTTACAACAAAATCATGCCATGAGCAAAATTGCTCCCCCTAAGCATATACACTATCCCTTTAGCTAACAATACAATGTATAACTATTTGCATATAGAGATAGACATTAAGATATTTAGAGCATACATCAAAATTTTAAATACCAGAATACTTCTCCCCCTTTGCCAACAATGACAAAGTGTAGTGGAACAACCCCTATTTTCATTTGGTATTAAAATAATAAGAGTTTATGACAATAAGGAATAAAACTTGTCAAAAATAGATTTAAAGTCCTACAAAAATTGTTTCATAGATAAAGACCAGGACTCAAGTAGGGAGGTGGCTACTTCTTTCTCTGTTTGCATTTGGGAGACCTGCTCTTCCATGGCATCTATTGTGCTCATCTCTTGAGTCACCGTTAAGGCATCCAAATTTAGATAGCACTTCTGAAGTATTTGCAGGCGTGGGAGTAGAACCAGTTGAAGCTCTTGCAAATCTTGTGACTGGGTGCTGATCTCAAGCTCTATTCTTACAGACTGGATATGAAACCAATGAATGGTTTGCCCATAAGTAGTAAAGGAGTCATATGGCAACTTGAAGGTGCTCATGTGTAACTACAAGTCAGATTGAATCTTTTTCTTCTATGCAAGCACATCATCATAGAAGAGATGGGGTTGGAAAATCTTACTGAGTAGTAGATTCCCCTCATCCAGAGCATCCCTTATATCTTTTTGAGCTTTTTGAAGATTGGACCGGAGCTCATTTAGCTTCTTGACCAGAACAATATTTAGAGCTTTCTGATGCTCTTTCTTTGCATTTGCCTCTGCTACCTCTTCTAGGCTCTGAACCTGATCATCCACTACTGTGCATAGGAGCTTTAATTTAGCTAGTGATGAATTAGTATTTGGGAGGTTTGTACTAGGTATCAAACCGATAAGAGTGTCCACCGCAGCTTGGATCACATCTTACTCCTTTTTCCTCCTTATCACTTCAAGGCATTCTTGAGCAACTTTGATGCTCTGTAGCAACTCCATTTCATTTGCAGACTGGAGGTCAATAGGACTGGTGAGGTTAGCTGGTTTGGCTTGACTACTGATTGCCTTTGGAGTCTCCATCTGCGTGCTCTTTGCTGCTTCTACTTCCTTGTCCTCCATTGCCTTCTTCTTCTTCGCTTCTTTTCTCTTTTTCTCTTCCTTATCCTCCTTTGCCTTCTTCTTCTCTGCTTCCTTCCTCTTCTCCTCTTCCTTCTTCATTTTTGCTTCCTTTCTCTTATCCTCTTCTTTAAACTCTTCTTCTTTCTTCTTCTTTGCATCTTCTTGTTTCTTTTTCTCTTCATCCTCTTCTCTTCTTTTCTTTTCATCCTCTTTTCTCTTTTCCTCCTGTTTTCATTTCTCCTCATCTTCTTCCTTTTTCTTCTTCTCCGCTTGTTTCTTTGCTACCTCTTCCTGTTTGTCCTCTGCTTGCTTTTCAACCTGTTTAGCCTGCTTCTCTTGTCCTATTGCTTCAAATGGTGTGTCTTGTGCAACATCTTCTGTATCCAGAGCATCAACATCAATAGTGTCTATAGGTTCAACAACCGGATTTCCTTCATCATTAAACAATTCATCCAGTTTTGATATTGCCGGTTCCTGCTCAGCCTTTTTGATGCCTTGAAGCACTTTGTGCATGTGAACTGCAGTTGTCATATGCAGATGAGTGTCCTTTTCGACATCATCAATTCTTCCTTCCAATAACTAGAGTCTTCTTCTTCTAGTGAAGAAGAGTCCTTTATTTTGATTGATGACATCAAACAACTTTGAATTGGACAGGTCAGGAAAGTGTTGAGCAAAAACTTTCTCCTTGATTTCTCGTTCCTTCTCTATGGCAATGCACCATTTATTGTCTAAGGACTTATACAACGAATCCGGTGTCTCAGATCTAATTTCTGAAGGCGACCGATCATTAGCACATAAATATTTTATAATTTCTTTCTCTACTTCTTCCTTTTCTTCATCATTAAAATCATCAAAATGATCTACCAAATCATTTAACAATTTTCTTCTAATATTTTTAATTGTTCTTTGACAATGTGTCAAAGGTTTGTAGGAAGAAATATCAATGTTTATCGATGCAGATGATGCCGATTCATTCTTTGTCTTTTTTCTTGTTTGCCTAGTCTTCTTCTTAGGCGATTCTTCTGACACAGTTTCTTCCGAGTCAGGTGAATTGTTTTTTGTCTTCCGCTTCCTCTCGAAGACTTTTGCAGGTGCTGCTTCCAGTTTCTTCTTAACTGGTAACCACTTGGTCACTTTGGGACTAGCTGCAGTAACTGGTGCCGATGTTGAAGGCACTGCCTTTCCTTTCTTTTCTGAGGGTTCTGCAACCGGTGTAACCCTTTCTAAATAATTGCCGATTCTCTTTGCCTTAGGATCAAGGGGTGAGGCGATTAGGGTGGATGCATACCCATCTAGCATATGATTCATTATCTCATAGCCCATAGGCTCTACTTCTTCCTGTCTAGGCTCAACGGCCTCCATTAAGCATTCATCCACTTTGATGGGGAAGTAGATGTCCTGTTCATATTTATTGACTATGTCACTAGATATCCTCATCCTTAGGCTCATCTTGCTTCTGAACTCATCAAAATACTTGTTCAGAACTTCAGGGTAGCTGGTTCCAACTACTTGCAGGATTTCTTTGATTTGCTTGGTAATCAGTTGGTTAGCAGACCACTGAATATCTCCCACTCCTAGGAAGTAACCTTGGAAGTAGAAAAATAAACCTACTAGAAGTTGACCGAACTTGAATTTCAATGCATTATCCTGTTTGATTGATTTAAGATTCAACAAGAGTTGCCTTTGCATACTGGTGCACAGATCAAATGATGCATCTTCCTTGATCATCTGGTAAGCAGCATTCACCATTGCAGCAGATACAGAGTTAATTTTGCTAGCATGGAACGTCCGGTATCCAATCACCATGCACGCATATTTCACGAGGTCATCCTTGATGGAATTAACAGTCATTCCTCGTTAATCACTCACTGAACCGGTGAGCTTGGTCATTTCATTCTTGATGATCTTCCTCAGGGCTGGTACTTCACCGATGTTGCAGAAACCGGTGATGGCATGAACAACTTGCAGTGTGATATCATGTGTTCTTTCAAGATACATTTTGTCACCATGAACCCTGCTCAGGATGATTCTAATATGGTAATCTATGAAATCCTCAAGGAAGCAAACCGCATTATGAAGCATCTTCTTCTCCAGGATGCTATATTCTAGTTTGATCTTTTTATCCTTCCCACAGAATAGACCTAACTGTGAGTGAATTGCGAGAGACCCTAGGTCTTCAATTTTACAATCTATATAATCAGAGATTCCTTCTTCTACTATTACTCCAGTAGGAATTTGTGACAGGGCATTGTATTTGGACTTGCGTTGAATGAAGTTTACTGAATCGACCGATGCACTAGAGCTAGTATGGGATGCGAAAGCCATGATAAAAATAGAAAACTCAAGAAATACCTTTCAAAAATTGTGAATTTAGGGCTTTCAGATTCTACTTCACCTCAAACTTCGTCGGTTGTAGGATCACCGCTTTGCGTTCTTCTCTTGACCGTTTATAATTAGCTTCTGAATCTCCTTCAAGGTTTCTAAATTTCTCTGAATCGCAGCACAAATCACTTTTTCTTCGCTCTGTGCTTGAAAAACTTCTTTGCTCAAAAAAATGATAGTGAGAAATGATTTGAAAATTCCTTTTAAGCGAATTCCTCACCTATCGTAATTAATGCTCCATCATTAGGGCGTAAACCTTAAGTTTACTTTTACCATTTCTGGTCTTTCGCCAAAAGATAGGTATCACATACCAGTTAAGGTTTTTTACCGGTGTAAATCGGGGGTTCAAAAAATTTCGCCGTTTGCTCCCCACAAGCTTTTCTGAAGCTTAGTTTGCCAATTCCGTGATTTCCACACTAGGTGTAGAAACCGACTGTTCTTGCAACATTGCTGGTTTCTTCTTCTAGGTTTTGTTCATATCTACTTGAATAGTTTCAACATCAATTTTTCCTTCTGGAGTGACCAGTATATCATCCGATATACTCTTTCTACTTCTGCAGAATATTACTGAATGACCCGGTTTGTTGCAGTGATAGCAAACCATTCCAGGTGCTCTCCAAGATCCATTGTTCATGTTTCCATTCTTCCTTCTACATGTTGCAGTAGTGTGACCATAACCATGACAAATCCAATAGTTTTCTCTCCATCCATTTGCCGCTTGATAGCCCCCACTTCCTGACTGATGATTAAAGGCATTAAACCAGTCGGGGTTCTGGTTCACAAAAGATTCCGGACCAACTCCTTGAGTCCTTTGAGGATATCTTCTAGTGTTGTTCATGACAGACTTGCATTCAGATGTTCTGTGCCCATACTTGTTGCATGCATAACAATTACCATTGAACTTATTGGATCTAGGTACATTGTTTATAAAGTAAGGAAAATTATTGTAGGCTTTGCTCCTACACACATTGGCAGTATGTCCTTCTTTAAGACAGTTAAAACAAACAGGTTTGAACTTTTTCTTACCTTTACCTTTGAATGCCAGTTGCCTCTTTGATGCTTCAATATTTTCTACTAAGGTCTCACCTTGCTCATGACTGGAGTAACCAAGTCCATCAATATTCTTGATAGGTTTGGCTAACTCAAGCTTTTGCTCTAGCTTAATAGTACTCTTGTTGAACTTAGCAAGTATTTCCTTTGACTCAGAGAGTTCTTTGGAAATAGCAACATTTTTCTCCATCAGGTTTGCATTCTCAGAGATGGCTATGTTCAGTTCGCCTTGTACTTCTTCTTTTTCCATTCTTCTCTCATGAAGGTGAGTAGTAAGTGCACCGATCTCTTGCTTCAATTTGGAGATCTCATGATCTTTTTCCTTCACCAGATCTTCAGTTTTCCTCCAATTCTCAAGCTCTTGACACATTCAGATAGTCAACCCTTCCAACTCCTTTCTCAGGTTGGAGTTTGATTCATTCAGCTTTTCTACTTCTTGAATTAGGGCTTCCATATCAGCTTCGTCAGAAGAACTATTTTTCAGATAGCTCCATCAGTTTTTCAGCATGTTCTCTCCTTTTTGCTTGAGAGGCCTTATATTTTACCATGAGTTTATCATAGGCTTGCTCAGACTGAGTGAGCTGATGAGTAAGTTCCCTCATAGTGTATTCCCCCATATCTCTTTCTAAGTGATTAGACTTATAGAAAGATAGGCTCTGATACCAATTGATGAATACTAAGAGGGGGGGTGAATTAGTATACATAAATATAGTGTATTTAAACACTTAAACAGTCTAGTGATAAACTGGTAGAACAGCTTAATAGTCAAACCGGTTAACACACATGTAAACCAAAATGCAAATAAGACATTCACCCACAGGAGCAATAACACCATAACACAAAATATTTGACGTGGAAACCCAAATGGAAAAACCATGGTGAGATGAAACTCACAAGTAACTATCTGCAGAATAGGAACCAGATCGGTTAAGGTCATACAATGTTCTTTACTAGAACAGATCCTGTTAGGAATCTCAATCTCTGTTAGGAGATAAGTCTGATCAAAGACTACCTTGCTAGAGGATTTTAGATCCACAGATGTGAACCACCTTGTTAGAGGATTTTACAAAGGCTACTCTGAGCCTACCCGGTTAAGGGCTTCAGACTTGTCAAAGATGTGAGTAATCAACAAGTGAATGATCTAGAAAATAGCACAGATTGCTTGGTTAGATCCATTCTGGCTCATAGCTAATGCATTTCAGCATTACTTCAGTCTTTAGTAACTCACACTCTATTACACCTCAAAAACTTGATCTTCACAGTTAAGATCGTTCTCACAAAAAATCATCAACCACCTTAAACCCTAGCAACAACACTAAAACCCTAGACATGATGTCCTTATAAAGGAATCTGATTTCATGTCAGCCCAATAGGTTTACAATCTAATTTCCTAGGTTCAATGAATTTAGACATGCTTGGTAACACAACACAAAAAGAACCGCCAAAGTGTCGGCACCGTCAAACAATCGGTGGTTGGTAACTCATCACAAAATGCCGGTTGGTAACTCATCAGAGTATTACCGGTTTACACAAAATACCGGTTGCCGGTTTGACAAAAATGAAGACTGGGAAATATGTGTTTTGTCACTTTGATCCCTCGTGCCACTTGAGATCCACTAATCGCTTGGAGTCAACATACCGCTTCAGACTGGTAAACACATTCTGCAAAACACCAATAGTCTAAAGACTATAATACAACATACCGGTTGCAACAAATTCCGGTTGAGCTTTAACTCATACATATAAAAGTGATCTTAATGCAAGTGTGTGTCCATCAATGAAAATCACATCATAATCATAAAAAATGCCAACATGAAGATTTTTGCACAGTCATTTTTAGGACTATTATATTTCTTTGTGACTCATCTATATATACATGATCACATTATGCATTCCATATGAAAGATATAGAGTATGAGTGAGATGAATTGTGATGAAGTAAGCAAAGAGTAAGGTGGTAAGTGATAGAGAAAAGAAGTTGATGCTAACTAAGTAAAAGAGAAGGATAGATCTAGTGCGACAATGATTTGGAGCAGGCAAATAGTGGAGTGTTTTGCAGAGTTTTCTTAACTGGATCTACTGCAAACAATTGGTGTGTCATCTGAGCTTAATAGGAACTGATCCCATGCATATGTAGATGCAAATTTTTTAGTTCATTTCTTTTCTTTCTAGTAGTGAGTCATTGTAATCTGGGCAGTGAGCTCTCCAACAATGAGCTTCTTTTTTTAATCCCATATAACTAGTTATATTATCTTGAGAGTTAACCCTTTTTGTGGTTTTTCCCATTTAGGTTTTCCACATAGAAAAATATGGTGTCTCTATTATGATTGTGTATGTTGTGCATTTTTCTTCTATTTCATATTTCAATTCATGTTAAGGACATGTAAGATTAAGATAAGTTTTAGATTATCAAAACTGTCCATTTTTATTGGGGAATACTAATTCACCGCCCCCTTAGTATTCTGGTCTGTTCAATAGGATATTGGATATGGCCTTCATAAATAATGTTTAGCTATATTTCAAGAAGTCATTTAAAATCTATTGAAAAGGTTCTCATTGAGCAAGACACTATCAAGATTTTTAAGGAAAAAAAAGACGAGGCTAGTACAAATGAAAAAACCATTACTTTGGAACAAGATAAAGAACACCATAAATGATGGTATTGTTGATGAAAATGTGGTTAAACCTATGGTAAGATTCCCTAGGGATATCTCATTTAATAATAAAGTTAATAAACAAAGGGCACTAAGGCCCTGAAGGAACAACACACCTTTGGGAGAGTCAATCGAATATGCATTGAAGAAACTCATTGCGAATAAGCTCATTAAATCGCCTGATAATCGACCATTTGAATGAAGAGTAAAACCTTCATTATGGAATGACAAGAAATTTTACAAATATCATAAGAGCAAGGGCCATAAGACAAGTAATTTCCATAAATTGAAAAACAGTTTTCAAGACCATATTGATAATGGAGCAATTAAAGTCGAAGGTCACTCCTCCAATGAAGAACAAGTGATGTTTAAATATCCCTTTCCAAAACATAAGGGGAAAACCCCTAAAATAGATAATAATGATAATTATACCAACACAACTTATAACTACACTATGAATCACATCACTGAAGTGGATCCTCATGTGTCTACCATAACCATAAAAGACAAAGCCTTCGAATGCAATGTCACTACTCGACGGGGTAAAGTCACTCTACAAAGTGCTACATCCAAAAAAACTTCATTATCCAATAATCAGTATGACCTTGTAGATCAATTGGGAAAGACACCCACCCTCATATTGATTTTTGAACTCTTATGCATTTCACCTTCGTATAAAGCAATTTTAGACAAAACCTTGCAAGGGACATTTGTGCCTACCAATTTAAACATTGACCAATTTCAAGCCATGGTGGGACACCTCTCTACTAGTTATAGTCTTATATTCACTAAAGTAGATGATCCATCACTACAATAACAACACAATGCACCACTCCATGTTGAGGATTTCCTCTACAAACATCAAATAAAACAAGTCTTGATAGATGGAGGATAAATTCTAAACATTCGTACCTTAGAAGTCATTATAGCATTGGGATTCTCTAAAAAGGCTATGGATTCTAGAAAGAAGATCACCATAAAAGTATTTAATGATGAAGAGAGCTCTTCTAAGGGGATAATAACTTTACCACTTAGAGTAGGGCCAATAGTGAGGGATGTGGTTTTCTAAGTTCTTTACCTTGATCTTGCGTATTTAACATAATTTTGGGATCACCATGGATACATGCTATAAAATTAGTTCCTTTGACTTACTATCAATGTATTAAATTCTTGCACAATGAAACATAAGTTTTAGCTCAAGGTGATCCAAATCCTTACTTATGTTGCAATAACATTTGGCTTAGATTAGAAGCAATCATACCTATTAATCAGGAAGCTAATTCATCTTCAACATATGTTGATCTCGAATCATTAAAGGGTTCCACTTCAAAGAGAGTTGAGATCAAGGGTAAATTAAAAGACAAGGGAATGAGAGAGTATAGCTTAAATCAAACCATGCATCTTTGTCAATTAATGGACTCTCCCAAATCTTATGGCTGAACATAATCTTCACAACAAATATCAACAATAATCATTAAATGGGATCCCACCACTTTCACTAAATGGGGTGAAATGGAAGAAGATATTATAAGATGATATACAAAGATCCAAAAGAGAAGTCTAATCAATATCATATTAGAATACTACTTGAAAATTATGGAAAAGGCTTCAAGTTTCTACAAAAGATGGGATATGATGGAAAAGGTCCCCTTGGGTTGCAAAAACAAGGTATTGTGGAACCATTACAACTTGAATTAGTACCAAAGAATAAATGAACAAAAGGACTTGGTTTTGTACTCTTGTGATTGTGTGGTCTTGGATCTCAAGCAATGCTACAAATTGGTCCTCCCAATTCCACTAATGATAAAATTGAAGAATGTCACTACTCCACAAATTCCATCGAATGGGAATGGGATTCAGATAATTCATTTAGTGATTATGGCCTTGAAGAGACTTTTAGAGAACTAGGTGAACCTATAGTAGAGAAAAGATTCAAAGAAATATTTAGATTTGGTCAAATATTTTCAAGCTCAACACCCTGAGATAAGAAAGATAGTGGTGAAGTATGGATAAAAACTTTTTGGGATCCCAAACCCTCTATGTCTTGAGGCTCTAGGTCAGGAATGTGAAAAGTGAGAAGTTGCTGAGTGTCCTTTTAGTGACATCAATTTAGCTAACCTTACAATCAATATTGATGAGGAGAGTACCAGTGACGATTGTCATGAATTCATTGAAAGAAATGGACAATATTGTGTCTTTACCCTTACACCTTCCAATCTTGAAAATTCTGATGGTCTTTCCTTCATTCATCCCCAACTATAGATTGGGACCAACAAGGGCCTCCACAATTTGATACCTTCTAAAATGATGAGGCCTTCATTGATTATCTTGGCATAAGAGATGATCTTCCTCTTAGGGACCATAAAGAAAGAAACAAAATTGAACTCAGCAATATGGTATACTTTGGAGAGGGTGACAAACCTTCCAGTCACAAAAATATAAAAATAAAAACAAATGATGGGTCTTCTAGGGAAAACTGCTTTGCGATGATTTTAGACCATAAAAAAGTAAAAAGAAAGGATGCATCTAATGGTGAAAACCTCAGTGAGGTGCCAGAGGATGGAAGGTTTCCTCCCCATAACATCATATAAGGAGAAATCATCTATGTTAATTAAAGAGACCATCAAGACAAAAGAAGACCAACATAACAACTTTCTTACTAAATCATTGATAGAACAAGAGAGACCCAACTTTAAAAGGTTATTCAAAGAATTCCAAATCAATTTTGCATGGCCCTACGTAGATATGTTTGGATTATATCCCATCCTTGTCATGCACCATTTGATAGTCACATTAGGTGAAAAATAAGTAAAGCAAAAGTTAAGAAAGATGCATTCGCAAGTGACATTGTTGGTCAAAGTTAAACTTGAGAAGTTGTTGGATGTTGGTTTCATAAGACCTATCGCTTATCTCGAATGGATCTCTAATATTGTACTTGTTGGTAAAATAGATGGTAGTATCAAAATATGCACAAACTTTAGAGATATAAACAAGATGTGTCCCAAGGATGATTTTCTGTTGCCTAAAATTGATTTGATTGTTGACCTCATAGCTAGATGTGAAATGCTATCATCAATGGATGGATTTTGTAGATACAACTAGATTAAAATTGCACCTGAAGATCAACACAAGATTTCTTTCACATGTCCTTGGGGAACCTTTTGCTAGAACGCCATTCCCTTTGGACTAAAGAACACAAGTGCTACATATTAGAGAGCCATGAACATGATCTTTCATGATGTTACAATGGAAGACTATGTAGATGACCTATTGGGAAAGATGATCACAAGAAAATACCATTTGAATGTCTTAGCAACCGTCTTTGACTGCTTGGAGAAATACAAAGTCAGATTGAATCCCAATAAATATGTGCTTGGAGTAACCTATGGGAAATTCCTAGGATACATAGTGTCACTATGAGGCATCAAGGTAGATCCAACTAAAGTCAAAGAAATTTTAGAAATGTCTCCTCCAAGGAATATTAGTCAACTAAGGTCATTACAAGGAAAACTCCAGTCAATCTGTAGATTCATTGCTCAACTCACAGATAAATATAATCTGTTTCAACTATACTTCATAAGAATATTAAGTATAGATGGGATGATAAATGCAAACAAGAATTTTAGCTACTCAAAGACTATCTCATGAATCAACCAATTTTCATGCCACCATTGGAAGGAAAACCTTTGTTACTTTACATGTCATCAACAACAACAACACTGGGGGAACTTTTGGCACAAAAAGATCATGATGGAAAAGAATGATATATCTACTACATCAATTGAAATTTGGCAGGGTATGAGATTAATTACAATCTTGTTGAGTGTACATGTCTTGCTATAGTTTTTGCTTCACAAAAATTGTGACATTAGATCCTAATTCATAAGATCAAGCTCACAGCAAGAATTGGTCCACTGACGTACCTACTCAACAAAGCGACTCCTATAGGAAAATCAGCTAAGTGGGTGATGATCCTAAGTGAATTTGACATTGAATACATTGACAAAAATCCATAAAGGGACAAGTCGTTACTGACCAGATTGTGGATACACCAATAATTGATGATTCTCCTCTTATATCAGAATATCCAAATGAATCCATTCTAACAGTGAAACAATTCATATTGTGGAAACTATATTTCGATGGATCCTTAACACAACATGGAGCAGAAGTAGGCATACTTTTAAGCACACCTCAAGGAGATTACATTCCCAATTCATTTTGGTTGTATTTTCCTTATACCAACAATATTGTAGAATATGAGGCATTAACTATAGGTCTATGCGTTGCATTACAATGGAAGATCCAAGAGCTTCATGTTTTTGTTGACTCCCAACTTGTGATTTGTCAAATAAATGATACCTTTCACACCAAAGATGAGAAATTAACGTGTTAGAAGAAAATGGTGGATGACTTTAAGAAGTAATTCACAAAGATAGTCTTTGAGAAAATACGTAGAGAAAGTAATCAAGTTGTAGAGGCCATGGCTACAATAACCTCTTTGATTGAATACCACAAAATGCAACTTGTTGTAGGTTCTTGGTAGATAATATTTTGGTCCCCGCATATAAGATCCCTCTATCTAAACCAATATGCGTTATTGGTCTCGATTACCTGGGTACTGTTGGCAATTTGGAGGAATTGATTATGCATTACATTGATGGCAATACTGGCAACATTGGCTACACTAGCTGCTTTGGTTGTTTACCAGTATCCTTCTGGTCCTGGTAAGTTGTTTGGTTTCTAGTTGGATTAGATCATGATGATCCGATATGCTCTGGTATGTTTCTGTTATGGAATTGGCTTATTCATGCTACTCAGATTCATGTTTAGTCAGTTGGTTTTGATATAGTGATCAGATGCTACCCTGTTTGCTAGCAAGCTTGGTTTGTTGTTTTGGTGAGGGTTTCATCGACAGAGCTTTGATGAAGATCTTTAATGATATGCATAAGTGGTGTTGGTGTGGATTCTAGTGGAGATTCAGGATGCTGATGGTGATCATGTTCGAGACATGGTTGATTGGGATCATTGCTTTAGCATGTGTAGACCTATATTGGGTCCTAGTATTATCTAAGTTATGGATCAGTTTATGTAATGTGTTGGAGGATGTTCCTGATGCGTTACTGGTGGGATTTAAGGATTGGTTTACATTTTTTTTGGCCTAAGACGACTTGTTTGATCATTTGATTATGGGTTTAAGTTATGAATTTATTGTATTATCTTGTAGGTGGCCAACCTAATTGTTTAGGTCTTGGGTTGGTATAAATATGAAGTAAGATCTCATTGTAGATCATGGTATGGAATGTATGGGATATTGTATGTGAGCGAATAATGTAATAATCATTCAGGTAGAGGATTTGGTCGATCATTGGTGATCAAGTTAGGTTTGTGGAAGGGGTTTTAGGCCTCTGGTATTGAGATTAACCAAAACTATACTCAGGCATGGGAGATGCTATACTTGCAGTTCAATCTTCATTCCAGATTGTTGTCCGATGTTTTATGTAGTCAGTGAGACTCCTTTTGTGATGAACAGTGTGCTCTAGGCTGTTGGTCTTCCTGCATGTGCAGGCCCCTCATTGTAATATTTATTCATCTGATCAGTGGATAGATATTGTGGGTCTCCAATCCCATCGTGGTTTTTCCTCTTTGAGGTTTTCCACGTATAAATCTATGGTGTTATGGTGCTCATCTTTGTGATTACATTGTTGCTTATTGTTATATGCTTTTATGTTTACTAGCTGATAAGTTGTTGTATTAATAAGGTTTAAAATTCTCCATTTCGGTAGAACATTGATTCACCCCCCCCTCTCAGTGTTCTTGGTTTCCAACAATTGATATCAGAGCTTGGTGCCTCGAAGGAAGTTTAATAGCTTGAGGTAGATCTTGTTTCTCAAATCTATGGAGATAAATTTAAGGAAAGAACTTCAAGTAGATCTTAAAGACTATGAGCTGAAAGATTGAGGAACATGAAGATGCAAGATGAGTTAAGATCTACGAAGGAATTTATTTTTACTCTATAGGAGAGGTTGTCAACTGCACAAGCTAAAAGGAAGGAAATTTTGCAAAATTAGGATAATGAAGAGAAGGATGCCCTTAAGGAAAAATGTTAGAAGCCGAGTCAAGAGAATATGGTCATGAGGAATGAAATGCAAGCCCTAAATATGAGAATGTCAAAGAAGATTGAAGACCAGAAGAAGAAGGAAGAAAATCTTGCTATATCTTTGAAAGAAAAATTTGAGGAATGTATTAGGTTGGTTCATGAGAATGATATGTTGAGAACTGAATTAGTGCAGTCACAAAACAATGAGAAGGAATTGGAAAGAATGGTAACAATCCTAAGAGATGATCTGACTATTGCAAATGAGTACAAAGATAAGTTAAAGGTTATCTCTGCTAAGCTTGATGAATTATTGAAGGATCAAAGGGATACTGGAGACACTAGAGGTCTTGGATTTGAGCTTGGAGAGAGTTCTAGTACTGCAAATGAAGATCAGAAGGTCAACTGAAATCAGAGGTCACCGATAAGGCATCTTAATGCATATAAATTTAATGGTAGATGCTTTGTTTGTAATAATTTTGGTCATATGGTTAGGCATTGTAGAAATAGAGCAAATCAGAATAATGATGTAGTTCCCAGTGGGTGTTGAGATTGAAAGAATAATGGTCATAGAACAAAAGATTTTAGAATGAATGTGAAATGTCATGCATGTGGAAATTTGGACATATGGCTAATCAATGCAGGTCAAGGAATGGTCAAGGTCAGAATAAGGCAATTTAGAAGAATAATGTCACTTGTTATGCATGCAACAAATGTTGGCATTTTGATGATGTTTTGATTGTAATTGATGGACACACACTTTCTTTGACATCACGTTTTGTATGTATGAGTTATGCTCAACCGGTAATTGTTCCAACCGGTATTATGAATTATAGTCTTTAGACTATCGGTGTTTTGCAAAAGGTGTTTACTGATCACAAAGCGGTATGAAGACCCAAAGCGGTATGAAGACCTCAAGCGGTTCGAGGATCTTAAAGTGGTACGAAGGAACAAAGTGGTTGTTAACATTTTTCCAGTCTTCATTTTGTCAAACCAGTAATTAGTAAAATGTATGAACCGGTAATTGGTAATGAACCAGTATTACTCTGTGATGAGTTACCAACTGATATTTCTGTGATGAGTTATCATCCACCGACACTTTGGCGGTGGTTTTGTGCCATGTTACCAAATGTGTCTAGATGCACTGAACCTAGGAACTTGCAATGTAATCCTATTGGACTGACATGAAATCAGATTCCTTTATAAGGACATCATGTCTAGGGTTTTAGAAGATGATAGGGTTTTAGAAGTGCATAAGGTTTTTGTATGTGCGATCATAGAAGAGAAGATTAGGTTTGTGTGAAGAAACAAAGTGTGGAGATAATGAAGATTGAAGTAATGCTAAATGTGCATTAAATGAGCTATCAAGGATCTAACCAAGCATACTATGCTAGTATCTAGATCACTCACTTGTTGATTACTCACATCTTCGACAAGTCTGAAACCCTTAATCGGGTAGGCCTGGCAAAGCCTTTGTAAATCCTCTAATAAGGTGGTTCACAACTGTGGATCTAAAATCCTCTCACAAGGTAGTCTTTAACAGGACTTATCTCCTAACAGAGATCTAGATTCCTAATAGGATATGTTCTGGTGAAGAACATTGTATGACCTTAACCAGTCTGGTCACTATTCTGTAGATAGTTACTTGTGAGTTTCATCTCACCATGGTTTTTCCCATTTGGGTTTCCACGTCAAAGCCTCTTGTGTTATGGTGATTGTGCTCTTGTGGGTGAATGATTTATTTGCTGTTTGATTTGCATTTATCTTAACCAGTTTGTTAGTAAATTTGTTATACCGGTTAACTGGTAAACTGTTTAAGAGTTTAAGTTCAGTAATTTTTTGTATACTAATTCATCCCCCCTCTCTTAGTATTCATCAATTTGTATCAGAGCCAACCTTTCTATAAGTTTAACCACTTGGAAGGAGATATGGGGGAATACACTATGAGGGAACTTACTCATCGGCTCACTCAGACTGAGAAAGCCTTTGATGAACTCAAAGTCAAGTATAATGGCTCTCTAGCAAAGAGAAGAGAGCATGCTGAGAAACTGATGGAGCTTACTAAAAATAGTTCTTCTGATGAAGCATACATGGAAGCCCTAGTTGAAGAAGTTGAAACACTGAATGAATCTAATGCTAACCTGAGAAGGGAACTGGAAGGACTGACTATCAAAATGTGCCAAGAGCTTGGGAACCGGAGGAAAGCCGAAGACTTGTTAAAAGAAAAAGATCATGAGATCTCCAAGCTAAAGCAATAAATCAGTGTCCTTACCGCTCATCTCCAAGAGAGTAAAGTGGAAAAAGAAGAAATGCAAGGTGAACTAAACATGGCTATTTCAAAGAATGAAAACTTGAAGGAATCCAATGCTGCTATTTCCAAGGAACTCACCGAGTCAAAGGAAATACTTGCCAAATTCAATAAGAGTACTGTTAAGCTAGAAGAAAAGCTTGAATCAGAAAAACCAGTAAATAATACCAGTGGACTTGGTTTTTCTGGTTATCAGGAAGGTGAGACCTCTGGAACAAAAGATGGAGCATCAAAGAAGCAACTGACACCAAAGGATAAAGGTAAGAAAAAGTTTAAACCTGTTTGCTTTAATTGTCTCAAGGAAGGACATTCTGCTAATGTGTGTAGAAATAAGGCCTACAATAATTTTCCTTATTTTCTAAACAATAAGCCTAGATCCAATAGATTCAATGGTAACTGTTATGCATGCAACAAGTTTGGGCAAAGATCATTTGAATGCAGGTCTATTATGCACAAGACCGGGAGATATCCTCAAAGGACTCAAGGATTTTTTCTAGAATCCTTTGTGAACCGGAATCCAAACCGGTATAATGCCTATGACCACCAGTCAGGTGGTGGTGGCTATCAAGTGACAATCAGTTGGAAAGCAACCTATTTGATTTGCCATGGTAGCAGTCATACTGCTGCAACATACAGGAGGAAGAATGGTAGAATGAACAATGGACCATGGAGATCACCTGGAATGGTATGCTATCATTGCAACAAACTGGGATACCCTACCAGAACCTGCAAAATGAGAAAGAACCTATCAGATGGCATTCCAGTCACTCCAGAAGGGAAGATTGATGTTGAAATCGTTCAAGCGGGAATGAATAAAACATGGAAAAAGAAACCTGATGAAGTGTCACAACATGAACCGGTTTCTGCACCTAGTGTGGAAGTCGCTGAACCAACAAACTGAGCTTCAGGAAAGCTTAGGGGGAACAAATTGATGAAGTGTTTCGAACCCCCGGTCTATATCAGTAAAAGACCTTAACCGATATGTGTTACCTGTCAATCGGAAGAAGACCGGAAATGGTAAAAGGCAAAATTAGGGTTTATACCCTAATGGTGGAGCATTTATTATAGTAGGTGAAGAATTTGTTTAAATGAGATTTTCAAGTCATTTTCACTTATTAGTTTACGAGTGAAGAATTTTTCAAGAGTAGAGAGACAAAAGGCGATTTGACTTGCGATTTCAAACTTTGCAGTAGAATCCAGGGTTAGTGACAATCAATCAAGTGAAGAACACAAAGCGATATTCAAACAATTGAAGTGGTGAAGTGTGCACTATATTGACAAACCCTAACTTTCAAAATTCTGAAGGTATTTATCGAAATTCTTGTTTATCAGTTAATCATGGCTTTTGCATCGCACTCTAGTTCTAGTGCACCTATTGATTCAATAGATTTTATCCAATGGAAGATGAATTACAATGCCCTATCCCAGATACTCGCTGTAGGTATAGTGGAAGATGATATTTCAAGGTACATTGATTGTAAATTGGAAGACCTATGATCTCTAGTGATCCATTCCCAGCTAGGTCTATTCTACGGGGATGACAAAAATATCAAACTAGAATACAACATCCTGGAGAGGAAGAAACTTCACAATGCGGTGTACTTTCTTGAAGAATTTACGGAAGACCACATCCGCATCATCCTGAGCAGAGTGCATGGCGACAAGATGTATCTTGAAATGACACATGACATTACATCTGAAGCCATTCATACCGTCACTGGTTTTTGCAACACTGGTGAGGTGCCAACCCTAAGAAAAGTCATCAAGACTGAAATGACTAAGCTCACCGGTTCTGTGAACGACCAACGGGGAATGACCGTCAATACCATCAAGGATGATTTGGTCAAGTATGCTTGCATGGTGATCGGATACCAGACATTCTATGCTAGTAGAATAAACTCTGTCTCTACTGCTGCGGTGAATGCCACCTATAGAATGATCATGAAAGATGCATCATTTGATCTATGCACCTTTATGCAGAAACAACTTCTAATAAACTTGAAGTCTATCAAACAGGACAGTTCCCTAAGATTCAAATTTGGACAACTTTTGGTAGGTCTATTTTTCTACTTTCAAGGCTATTTCTTGCGAGTTCGTGATATTCAATGGTTTGTTGACCAACCGGACACCAAACAAATCAGGGAAAGTCTCCAAGCGGTGGGAACCGGATATCCTGAAGTCTTGAATAAATATTTTGATGAATTCAAGCAAAAGATGAGCCAGAGGATGAGGATATCTGGCGACATTGTTAAGAAGTACGAAGAGGACATTTGCTTTACCATCAGAATAGATGAGTGCATAATGGAGGCGGTGGAGCCCAGAAAGGAAAAAGTTGAACCCATGGGATATGAGGTGATGTATGACATGCTAGATGGGTATGCCTCTACCCTACTTACCTTGCCTCTTGATCCAAAGAAGAAGAGAACCGACACCTACTTGGAAAGGATAAAATCAGTTGAAGAACCTTCAGTGAAGAAGGGAAAGGCAGTGCCATCAGTATCGGCACTGGTTACCTCAGCAAGTCCTAAAGTGACTAAGTGATCACCTGCCAAGAAGAAACCTGAAGTTGCTCCCAGTAAAGTTTTTGAAAGGAAGTGGAAGACCAAGAGAAACTCACTAGATTTTGAGGATACAGAACCTGAAGTGTGGCTTAAGAAGACTAGGCAAACTAGGAAGAAGGCAAAGAAAACCAACAATGAACTGACATCATCAGCACCGGTAAATATAGACATTTCCTCTTACAAACCATTGACACATTGTCAAAGGACTATCAAGAATGTTAGGAGAAATGTGCTAAGTGATTTAATAGATCACTTTGATGATTTTAATGATAATGAAAAAGAGGAAGTTGAACAAGAAGTCATTCAATATCTATGTATTAATGACTGGTCGCCATCAGAAATTAGATCGGTGACACCGGATTCTTTATACAATTATTTAGATAACAAATGGAAAATTGCCATTGAAAAAGAACAGGAAATAAGAGAGGAAATATTTGCACAATATTTTCCCGATGTGTCAAATTCTGAGCTCTATGAAATCATGATAAGAACAAAGGGCTCTTCTTCATAAGAAGAAGAAGACTTAGGATGCTTGAAGGCAAAACCTCTGAAGTAGAGAAGGATACTCATCTGCATGCCAAAGCTACTGTCTGGTTGTATCAAGTGTTCGAAGCCAACAAGAAGGATGAACAAGAACCAGAAATGGGAAAACCGGATGATGTATATGACAGTGAAGGAGAACCGGTTATTGAATAAGTGGACACTATTGACGTTGATGCTTTGGATGGTGAAGATGTCACTCCAGATGCAGCACAGGAAAAGGTTGATAAAGAAAAGGCAGACAAAGAAAAGCAGAAGCTAGACAAGGAAAAGGTTGACAAAGAGAAAGCGGAAAAAGAAGAAAAGAGAAAAGAAGATGAGAAGATGAGAAGAGGCAAGAAGAGTAGAAGACGAAAGAAGAGGAGAAGAGGAAACTAAACAAGGATAAGTGGAAGGAAGAAGAAAATAAGAAGAAAGAAGAAAAGAAGAAGGAAAAAGAAGAGGAGCAAAAGAAGGTAGAAAAGGAAAAACAAAGAGTCGAAGAGAAGAAGGAAGCGACAAAGAGCACACAAGTGGAGACCCCAAAGGCAACTGGTGGTCAAGCCAAACCGACTGACATCACCAATCCTATTGACCTCCAATTTGCAAATGAATTAGAGCTTCTCCAAAGCATTAAGGAGGAAAAAGGAACAAGATGTTATTCAAACTGCGGTTGACACTCTTACCAGTTTGATTCCCGGTACTAAGCTCCCCAGTACCGATTCCTCTTTGGCCCAACTAAAACTTCTATGTACAATTGTAGAGGACTAGGTACAATGTCTAGAAGAGGTTGCTAAAGCTAATGCACTGAAGTAGCATCAAAAGACACTAAACACTGCCTTAGTGAAGAAACTAAACGAGCTCCGGTCTGAACTTCTGAAACAACAAAAGAACATAAGAGATGCTATGGATGAGGGAAAGCTACTATTAAGAAAAATCAGCCAACCCCATCTATTTTGTGATGATGTGCTTGCACAGAAGGAAAAAATGCAATCTAATTTGCAGGCATACATAAGCACCTTTAAGATACTCTATGATTCCTTCACTACATATGGGCAAACTGTTCACCGGTTTCAGCTCCAGTCTGCCAGAATTGAATTGGAGATTTGCAACCGGACCAAAGATTTGTAGGAACTTCAACTGGTTTTACTACCCAGACTGCAAATTCTTTAGAAGTGCTTTCTTAATCTGGAAGCATTAACAGTCACTCAAGAGATGAGCACAATTGATGCCATGGAAGAACAAATATCTCAAATGCAAACGGAAAGTGAGGTTGCTACCTCATTAATTGAATCATGGTCTTTAGCCATGAAGACTTTTATGCAGGATTTTAAATCAGTTTTTGATAAGTTTCACTAATTATTGTCATAAACATTTATTATTTAATGATAATGAGAAACAGGGGTTATTCTGCAGTACTTTGTCATTGTTAGCAAAGGGGGAGTAGTATTTTGTATTTAAAATTTTGATGAATGTTATGTATACTTTCATGTTATCTCTTTAAGGGAGTAGTATACATTGTCATTTCTGCAAAAGGGATAGTGTATATGCTTAGGGGGAGTAATTTTGATTATGGCATATCTTTTTGTTGTAAAACACTTAGATGTCAAAATTTTCCTAAGTGTTGCCATCAATGCCAAAGGGAGAGATTGTTTGCATTTTGATGATGTTGTGATTGTCATTGATGGACACACACTTGCTTTGAGATCACTTTTTGTATGTATGAGTTATGCTCAACCGGTAATTGTTCCAACCGGTATTATGAATTATAGTCTTTAGACTATTGATGTTTTGCATAAGGTGTTTACTGATCACAAAGCGGTATGAAGACCCAAAGCGATATGAAGACCTCAAGCGATTCAAGGATCCCAAAGTGGTATGAAGGAACAAAGTAGTTGTTATCGTTTTTCCAATCTTCATTTTGTCAAACCGGTAATTAGTAAAATGTATGAACTGGTAATCGGTAATGAACCGGTATTACTTTGTGATGAGTTACCAACTGATATTTCTGTGATGTGTTATCATCCACCGACACTTTGGCGGTGATTTTGTGTCATGTTGCCAAATGTGTCTAGATGCACTGAACCTAGGAACTTGCAATGTAATCCTATTGGACTGACATGAAATCGGATTCCTTGATAAGGACATCATGTCTAGGGTTTTAGAAGATGATAGGGTTTTAGAAGTGCATAAGGTTTTTGTATGTGTGATCATAGAAGAGAAGATTAGGTCTGTGTGAAGAAACAGAGTGTGGAGATACTGAAAACTGAAGTAATGCTAAATATGCATTAACAATGAGCTATCAAGGATCTAACCAAGCATACTGTGCTAGTATCTAGATCACTCACTTGTTGATTACTCACATCTTCGACACATGTGAAACCCTTAAATGGGTAGGCTTGGCAAAGCCTTTGTAAATCCTCTAACAAGGTGGTTCACAACTGTGGATCTGAAATCCTCTCACAAGGTAGTCTTTAACATGACTTATCTCCTAACAAAGATCTAGATTCCTAACAGGATCTGTTCTGGTGAAGAACATTGTACGACCTTAACCGGTCTGCTTACTATTCTGCAGATAGTTACTTGTGAGTTTCATCTCATCATGGTTTTTCCCATTTGGGTTTCCACATCAAAACCTCTTGTGTTATGGTGATTGTGCTCTTGTGGGTGAATGCTTTATTTTCTGTTTGGTTTGCATTTATCTTAACCGATTTGTTAGTAAATTTGTTATACCGCTTAACTGCTAAACTATTTAAGAGTTTAAGTTCAGTAATTTTTTGTATACTAATTCACCCCCCCTCTTAGTATTCATCAACAAAGTGGGACATATTGCTAAATTTTGCAGAAGCAAGAATCCACCCACAGGAAGTGATAAATCTAATGAGAAGGGAAAGTAGAAGGTTGATGACACTCAGAAGGAGCATGAGAAGAAGTGGGTTATGAAGTCTGAGGATCAACCTACAGAATCAATTGCCCTAGATGTTCATTTGGTTGAAGGATATAACCTGATTACTCAACCAACATAGCAGAATGTTCCTGCACCAGCAAGAAACTCATCCGGCAACTAAGGCATTCACCTTAGGGGGAGGAAGATTAATGACAAATATTGCATTGCCCCTAGTAGTGTTCTGAAATCCTATTTTAGATATTTGGAAGTCAGTTTGGAGGTTAATCGACAAAGATTTGTTGGATCTTGGATCTTTGATCTAGTTTGGTTTATCGGTAAGTCACCTTATGAATTATGGTTTTGCAATACATCTATAGTTAAGTATTTCAGAATCTTTGGTAATAAATGTTATATCAAGAGAGATGATATCATTAGCAAGTTTGATCCTAGATGTGATGGAGGAATATTTCTTGGTTATTCTAATGAGAGCAAAGCATATAGATGTTATAACAAGAGATTGCAAAGAATTATGGAGAGTGCTAATGTCAAGGTGGATGAGCTAAATAGAAGACAAATTAGAGTTTAAGAGCAAGAATCGACAGTGAAAATGATCATAACTGGACCGGTAGAACCTTTACCAGAACATAAGGTTGAACTAGTTACTCTGATAGTATCAGAAAATTCAATAGTAATTAAAGATTAGGAAGGGGAATAGAGAGTTAGAAGACTCCTAATTATGTGAGGTTGAACCATTCAGGAGATTAGACAATTGGACAAGAAGAAGGTTGTCAGCTGATGAGGTATGCTAACTTTCTTTAATTTTATCGGCATCAGTTATTGAAGCATGTAAAGATGAATGTTGGATGAAATATATGGAAGAGGAATTGGATCAGTTAGAAAAAGATAAAACATGGTCTTGGATATTATTGGAACTTGGCTTGATTGGTTTGCAATGGATATTCTTAGAAGGAAGGAATTGATTATGTTGAATCCTTGCTCCGGTAGCTAGGATTTTCAGATGTTTTCAAGGATTATCTAGTATGGTTTTTTTTTATGATGACTTTACACTTTGAGCATGTTCATATGCAGATTGGATTAGTGATACAGGTATTCAAAGAGGCTCATCTAGCGAAGCTTTCTTTCTTGAAAATAAGTTGGCTTCTTGGATCAACAAGAAACAATCATGTACTTCTTTATCTACTGCTGAAGTCAAGTATGTTGCTATTGCTACTAACTGTACACAAGTTCTATGGATGAAGCATATGTTGAGGGATTTATAGCTGGATTGTAATGTAATGATAGTTATTCATTGTGATAACTCTACTGCTATTGTGATTCGGTATTTCTATCAAGTATAATTTTCTGAAGGAATTGGTGGAAGAAGATGAAGTCAGATTGGTTTGGGGAATCATTTGAGCATTTAAGTGACAAGTTGAGGTTTTTTCCCCTTTCGGTAGAGAACTGATTGATGCTATTTTGCATCAGTCTGATATGCATCATTAGAGATATTATTCAATCTAGAATGAATAAAATTGCTATGGGGATGCTACTGCTCAGGGGGAGTAGTTAGCCTTGTGATTCAGTGGTTTTTGTTTTTTCTTTGATATTTATGTCAAATTTTGGGCATTGATTTCAAAGGGGGAGAGATATTCATGTGAAAAACATAAGGAGTTATATACATTAAAGGGAGAGATACTTATGTGTAATACAAAACTTAACAAAGATATTAGTCTAAGTGGGATATTATTGGAGGAACAAAATTTCAGATTGGTTGTATTCCATTGGGGGAGTTTGGTTAAGGTCTATGGATGGTTAATTGGTAGAGAATCTTATTGTCATATCATTTTATGGGAGATTGTTGGTTGCCTTCCATTAGGGGAGACTTGTTTGGAATTTCTTGGCACTTGGATGTTTTTCACATCTAGTGTTGCCATCAATGCCAAAGGGGGAGATTGTTGGCAATTTGGAGGAATTGATTAGGTGTTGCATTGATGTTTATCATTGATGGAAACAATGGAAACACCGGCTACACTAGCTGCTTTGATTGTTTACTTGTATCCTTCTGGTTCTAATAAATTGTTTGGTTTCTAGTTGGATTAGATCATGATGATCCGATATGCTCCTGTATGTTTGGGTTATGGAATTGGCTTACTCATGCTACTCAGATTCATGTTCAGTCAGTTGGTTTTGATATAGTGATCGGATGCTATCCTGTTTGTTGGCAATCTTGGTTTGTTGTTTCGGTGAGGGTCTCACCGATAGAGCTTTGATGATATGCATAAGTGGTTTTGGTGCGGCTTCTAGTGGAGATTCAAGATGCTGATGGTGATCATGTTTGAGACTTGGTTGATTGGGATAATTTCTTTAGTGTGTGTGGACCTATATTGGGTCCCGATATTATCTAGGTTATGGACTAGTTTATGTAACACATTGGAGGATGTTCCTGATACATTATCAACAAGATTTAAGGATTGGTTTACATTATTTTTGGCCTAAGCTGACTTGGTTGATCATTTGATTATGGGTTTAAGTTATGAATTTATTGTATCATCTTATAGGTGGCCAACCTAATTGTTTAGGTCTTGGGTTGGTATAAATAGGATGTAAGATCTCATTGTAGATCATGGTATGGAATGTATGGGATATTTTATGTGAGCGGATAATGTAATAATCATTCAAGCAGAGGATTTGGTCGATCATTGGTGACTGAGTTGGGTTTGTGGAAGAGGTTTTAGGCCTTTGGTATTGATCTTAATTGGAACTATATTCAGGCATGGGAGATGCTATACTTGTAGTTCAATCTTCATTCTGGATTATTGTCCGATGTTTTATGTAGTCAGTGAGACTCCTTTTGTGATGAGCAGTGTGCTCTAGGCTGTTGGCCTTCCTGCATGTGCAAGCCCCTCATTGTAATATTTTTTCATCTGATCAGTGGATAGATATTATGGGTCTCCAATCCCATCATGGTTTTTTTCTCTTTGAGGCTTTCCATGTATAAATCTATGGTGTTATGGTGCTCATCTTTGTGATTACATTGTTTCTTATTGTTATATGCTTTTATGTTTACCGGTTGATAAGTTGTTGTATTAATAAGGTTTAAAATTCTCCATTCTGGTAGAACACTGATTCACCCCCCCTCTCAGTGTTCTTGGTTTCCAACAGGTAAGATGACACATTCACCTATCTTCATGGAAAAAAACTTTCACCTAACCTCTCCAACAACCAATATTGTACCTTCATTCAACAAACCTCCTTCTATGTCATCATTGCCAACACACTTTACCATCGGGGTCTCAATAGTACTCTTATTATATGTTTAGAAAGTGAGGAAGTTAAAATCATGTTGCGAGAGGTTCAAAAAGGTATATGTGGAGCTCACTCTAGTTGTCCAACCTTAGCCAAGAAACTTATGGGGACTGGTTACTATTGGCATATAATGGAAAAATATGCATATCAGTTGTTTAAGAAATGCAAACAATGTCAGATTCATTGAGACTTGATAAATGCACTAGCACAAGAAATTCAACCGATCACCACACCATGACCCTTTTGTTAGTGGGGACTCGATCTCATGGGTAAGATTCACCCTTCATCATCCAACAATCATAAGTTTTTTATCAAAGCATTGAATATTTTAAGAAGTGGATTGAAGCTATTTCCCTTATCCAAATTACTGGTAAGAAGATTGCAACATTTATCCTCAACTATATCATCTATCGATACGATGTTCCCCTTTCCATTGTTACACATAATGGACATCCTTTCAAGAATTAGGATGTTTGTGAACTTTGTGAAAAATTCCATATCAAACATTTCTTTTCCATTCCATACTATCCCCAAGAAAATGGTTAAGTTGAGTCATATAATAAAACTATTCTTAAAATTCTCAAGAAGAAAGTTAGTGACGCTGGCTGCAATTAGCACATCCAACTCAATCTCGCCTTATGGGCCTATCACACAAGTGTTTGCACCCCTATTGGAGCTACACCTTACTCACTTGTTTATGGTGTCAAAGCAATATTTCCCATCGAGGTTGAGTTACCATCTTTATGGGTCTCCTTGCACAATCTTATCAATGATGAATACTATAGAGTCTCCCACTTGCAAGACTTGGAATTTCTAGATGAGCACAGACATAACACATTTAATCACCTTAGGGAAATAATGCATGAGCCATAGTTACAATCATAAGGTGAAACCTTGCACATTTGAGGTAGGTGGCTTGGTTCTTATAAAAAACCCTAAGAGTTAGTAGGATCGAGAAAAATGGGGTAAGTTTGAACCTAATTAGCTTGGCCCCTACATAGTTATAGTAGTTTATGGCTTGGGTTCATATCATTTTTCAATACCCAAAGGAGAACCACTAGATAATCCTATCAACAACACGCACCTTTGCAGGTTGTACATAGATTTTCAAAGAATCTTGTAAAAAATACAAAATAATCATTAAAATAAAAAAATCGTCATGTTGATGAAAACCTAGCAAATAGGCGTCTTGTGTGACACAAAAAAAAAAGAAAAAAAAAAAAGTAGAGAGAAATAAATTTGTCCAATAGTGAAAACTACTTCAATGACGTCCCAAGCAAGCATCATGGTGAAAACCAAGTTTCTGATGCCATGTGTAGGGACTTTTGCTCCTCCCCCCTTCAGGACTCAACATCATCCTTTCACTTCACACACACTCACCTCCAATAATTCCATAATAAATTTGTCTATCCCCATCATCTCACAATAAACCTTCTTGTCGCCTTTTGCTTCGCCCATAATAATCAAGTCCTATATGTAACTAGGGGCATATCCTTGACCTAGTGATGGAAGTGGATCCTTGGAATCACACATTATGAGGAGCATCTATTTTCACAACTTCCTTCTTTTCATGCACAATATACAATAACAAATCATTTGCATCGCTAGTCCACAATAAATTTTTCACTTTTCTTCGCAATAAAGTATCAATTTCATGGAGTAAGTCAGTTTTCGATGAGACACAAATAGTGTTACATTTTTAACAAATCAATCTTTTGGCAGACTTTGACTCTAACAATATTTTGAGATCTTCGTGATATTTTTCCTTTATCAGGATGCAAAATTGTGACTAGATCAAACACTTTAACACATGTGGCAAGAAAAATCTGGGACATGGAGATTTTAGTATTTGTTAGTGTTAAGCCTTTGGTTTTATTTGATTTGATCTTTTGTGGGATCATACTTCCTATGCCTCTCAAGGATGTCTATTGACTAGAGTGGTTAGGACGGGGCATGGTCACCTATTTGCTTCTTGTGGATTGTTTCTTAGTAACACTATGGCATGTCCAAGGATATGAGGACATTATGGGTCTAGTGTGAATAGGGGCATTCTTTTTTTGTGACTTTTTGATTTCCATGCAAATGATACATTGACTATCTAGGTCTAACCTATATATGGATGGTCACAAACATTTTCCATAATAAGCTCAATGATGATAAATGCACAAGAAGCTCATTTCACCCTTATATCTTCTACCTTCCGCCACCAGATATTTCCATATCCGTAATCTCGTGTAGTCACACATCATCTGATTGAGTAGAATGACACACCAAAACAAAGTTGTGTATTGCATCCTGCATCACCACATCGTTAATCTTGTATATCATAAATTATCTCATAATCATAAACACATACTGCATCTATAAAGGTTAGTCTATACTCATACTCATACGTATATCCATCCATCACATAACATCATAAATGCATCACAACATAGGATATGCATCATATAAACACAATAGGGGCACACATAAATTGTTGCATTAGGTATCCATCATAAATAGAAATGCATCATATAGATCATCATAAATACATCATAGAATAAAAAAGCATCTCATCATAACATTATAAAAGCATGGTAAAATAGCTACATCACATACATAAACATCATAAAGTAACAACATCATCATCATAAGAATCATGAAATCATCACATAACATCATAAATCATAATAGAGATAACTCATCATATGCATAAAATCATCATAGAATCATGCATAGAACTGCTGCAAGGAATAGGTCTCATCTCACAATCATGAAAATAATATAGTGTCATAATACAATGATGTCAACATATCAAAATGAATGCAAAATCATATGTAGGTTTCTACATCATCATACAAAATTATACTAATATAAAAATGGATGTAAGAGAGCTATGATGAACTCCCACCCTCTGATCCTATTGGTCTGTGTGGTCTCTAATCTCCTAAGGATGGTCCAACCCCTCCTGAGCCTGTCATTGTCCTTGATCTAGGAAGTCCCATAATGCCCCCACTCTTAGATATTTACCTCTTGCCTCTACTCCTAGCCTCTAACATCATAGCAAAACTACTTTCTCGTTGACTCACAGGTATGACCTCCTCATATATCTATCAACAGTAGGCAATCTCTTGGGCTAATATGAATACATAATCCATGCTTGATGAAAGATCACCCTATCCAGTGGCCCTAGCTCTTTCTCTGGACTCCTCTACTCAGTTATACCTTTCAATGGTTGCATCTCACTCGGACGTAAGCATACACACTTGCTCTTATAATTTTGCAATATGGGTGGCCTACATCTAGACCTGCCCCTCCAAAACTTGTATATGTGCTCTCAAGGCCCCAAAATCATCTATCTCATCTGAACCCCATCCCTGTCCACCTCTAGATTGCTCATACTTGCCTTCCCATCCCTAGTCTTGTCCTTGTATGGGATGATCCTGTTATGCTCCATCCCAACCTTGTCCTCCCTTCCCCTCAGCTTAGGGAGGTGTTGCTTGAACCTTTACCTGAGCGACACTACTCATGGCCTAGGTTGACCTTGTCCTCCTCTCCTATGTGGTGGCCTAGATGGATGTTCGCCTCTACCACCATCTCCCTCGCCATCTCCCTCTGAACCACTCCCCCTCCCTCTCCTTGTCCTCCTCCTCCTCATAGGTCTCTCCCCATCTGTATAATCCTCTAGCCATGACATTGATTCTTTAACACCTATAAGTCTAGGGATAGGGTGTGGTCTGAAATATGTCTCATAGTCGAGCATCATGCTCGCATATAAACCATCCAAGCGTAAGTCCCAGGGTATTGGTGTCAAATCCTAAAACTCAATAACAACAACCTCATATAATAGGCACAAACCCAATCGAGGTATCTCCTACCATGTACTCACAAACTCAGTTGATATAGTGGTTGTGCTTGAACACTACCGAACTATCAAGATACCCTATCTGCTAGGTGTCTCTCAATGATATAGGCAGTCCGACCAATAAGGCATCTAGTCTGGTAGCAATAGGGGAGCTCTCTATCATCCTCCTCCAAAGGGTCACAATCCAAGTATGGCCTCCAAATAATCTTATCAATGTCATCAATGACCTAACTCTAATAGTCCATCTTCCAAGTTGTGATTGGAAGATGATCATAATAGACATGTGCACATAGGGTTGGCCTACCCCATGCCTCTTGTAACAAATGGGCCTTGTAACTGCTATATGCTCAAAAGTACATATCTACAGTAATGTCACTCTTGCTAAAATTCCACACCCACTAGATATATGAATTGATCAAGATCATGGTCCAAGTGGGCTAGTAGATAGGGCTCCCAAGTGAACCATGTACCCTAAGTATCTCCATAGCCTTGACAAATCTAATGGACATGCCATGGGTCATCTTTTCTGGACAAATGTAGCTATTGATAACTCCTTTGATGACTGCTACTCGTATAGATCTGAGCAAACCATACTTGTACATCTCGTCCCAACTAACATTATTGCCTTGGATCTCCAGGTCCTCATAGTAAAAAAATTGGTGTAGAGAATCCACATCACTGACCTATTTTTCATAGACTGCCAACTTTATGTGAATTGGAATCCATAGAATCTGATAGACATCCTTGAGTGTGACAAAATTCTCGCTCATCAATAAGTGGAACGTACAGTGCTCATTGTACCATCTCTCAGCCGATGTAGATAGAAAACTAAGATCCATTTGAATCTCAGGCATAAAGATCGTATGCCATAATCCTAGTACTCAATGTCAAATGGTCATCCTCTAAAAGCCATGGCCTCAATCTGTGAGTTCGCAGAAATATCTGACAAGAAACTAGGGGTGCTAGAGCCACTTGCAATCACAAACACAATTGCATCTGTGTCAAGATTTATCAGTTTCAAGAAAACTTTATCTCATGACTTCATCAACTCTATTAGCTTCATTAGTCGTTATATAATCTATCTTGCTGGGGCAACTTGTTTTGCCCCTACTTTGACCATATACATGCTAATGTTTATCACATATGCATTGCAAAATAAAAAAACACACTTTGACTATGCACACATATATGCGTTACGGTTGCATGCATACGCATCAAGAAACCATATACGCAGTTATACTCGACATATATGCCCTAGCAACATAAACACATCACTATTTGACACATACATGCTTTCATGGACCCTATAATAATTTTTGATGTAAACACACTTATGTAGACCATAGTTTCACTTTTAGAAAGAAAAAATATGTTTTTAACATAAACCTACCCAAACCTAACATAGATGCACTAAGATCTGACACTTATGCATTTTCAACATTTTTCGTACTACTGCATTTTTGGCAACCTACTTCCTAGACCTATTTATAACACCATAAATGCATGAAATAAAAAAGGTGAGAATGTACTTACTGGCTTCCCGTACTCCTCTGGCTATTCGTGTCATCGGACCCACTTGAATGTGTGAAATCGCTTCTCCATAGCTCCACTGCTGTGATTGATCACTCTCCTTCACTCTGTACCTTGATCAATGAAAGTGACAGATGCAAATGAGGTGGTCCTTATCCAACCCTCTTATTTATAGGTGTGGTAACCCTAAGCACTTGTGGTGATCCCCCCGTGGTCATCATGATCTCCCAAGCCTCCTTTTTTCATGTGTCCTTCGCCTTTTTCACATGCGTATCCTTCTACTTAGCCTATCATAAATTTTTTTTCCTTATTAAGAGATTGTCTAAATTTTTCATTTTTTTTTCACCCAATCTCTTGAGGGGGCATACCATCTTCCTTACCAAGGGCAACCTATCATATCAGTGTATTATTTTTCTTTGAAACAATGCGACAAGATACATTGTCTAAAAGAGGGGCAAAATGTAGACACCTAAAATTGTCCTAGCCTAATTAAATAAATATAAATAAATATTTTATTTATTTATTTATTTAATTATTTTATCCTAAGCCTTCTATTAGTTAAATAAATTTTTATTTATATAATTAATTCACTAATCTTCTTTTAGCCTTTTCTCGTCTAAATAAATATTTTTATTTATTTAAATTATCGTTTCCTTAAATTAAATAAATACTTTATTTATTTAATTGGCCCCACCTCTTATATTAATTAAATAAAATTTTATTTATTTAATTAATTCATTAGATTTTTCCCTCCATGACACTTGTCATTCATCTCTTAATTTACCTTTAACCACCTCTCTAATATTTTCCTATTTCCTATATCTACACCCTAATCTGAGTCGACCATTTATCTCTCCACCTCTTAATCCTAGCCCTCCATTTCTAGGGTGTTATCTATAAAAGAGACTTCTTCCTCTCTCTTTCCATAAGAAGAAAGTGAGATCAAGTCAATCCCATCCATTCTTTATTAAGCTCTTGTGCACACCTAAAATCTAAGAGTAAACTACATCAAGCAAAATCAATGGAAATAGGAGGAAAAAGAAGACAAGCCCTTGGAACATGCTAATGGTATAATCTTCTTTTCTTTTATGTTTTTGCATGATCTTAGGTTCTTCATTGGTTTTATGTTGGATTATATTGTAGGACTAATGTTTTAGTGGTTGATTCCTTTAGGTTTTACAATAATTTTAGTTTCCAAATCTACCATAAACAACATCAACTAGAGTTATAGATTTTAACATTGGTAAATTGACAATCCATTCAACACTAAGAATCCCACTTATAGATTTTATTGAATTAGAAGGGACAAGGCTCATACATTTTTAGGAAGAAATCCATCATATATAATACATATTAATTGATGAAATAAATTTTATTAGAAAAAAACACCACAAAATATTGAGTCAAAGGTAAAAGTAGAGATCCATGTCACACTTTTATAAAGGAAATGACCAACAAAAATACAAATTTTTAACTTCAACCACCTAAAATTAGTTGGATATATTTTTTTATAATTTTAAGAAAAATATTAATTGCTACCATTTTTTTTTGAAAAAAGTGAGTTCAATGGGAGGTCACAAAAAAGCGCTAACACATTATTTTTTCTCTTTGATTTTTTTCTCCATATAGATTACTTAAAAATCTAATGCATCAATTTTTTTTAGTGAATAATTAAGTTTTAATAATTTCTTAAAGTCAAACTTGATCAAAATGTCACAATTTTCATGAGATGTCAATTTTATTTAATTTTGTTTTTATGATTTAAAAATTGTACCCTCTTGGAAAATATTCTTCTCTAGTGCACCATATTGATAATTTTTAAACATGTTTTACTATTTTTAAATAATTAATCAACCTTATGTTTGATTATAAAAACCTACTTATAATAAATTTTAAAAAATAATCATACAATTAATCAAAATATGTTTAAAAAATTAATTCTAAACTTAGAACTCTACAAAAGAGCATTTATATAGATTTCCATGAAAGTATCTCTAGTTGGAGAAATCTAGAGTTGAATTTTATTTTTTATTTTATTTTTAATTTAACCCAAAAGAGGGGTTAATTTGTCACATAGGTAGTCACACTTGATTTTAGGTGAAAGGGTTTCGATTCATACCCTCTCACTCAAAAGGGTTTCACTCAAAACCTTGTATATGAAATGAACCACCATTTATATTATTTATCTAATAAAATTTGTTTGACAACTTCAAGTGAAAGAGATTTGCTCAAAACAATCTACACTATATAGGTGTGACATGGTTTTGGGTGAAACTATTTTATTTAATAAAAGTGTGACACAACTCTATTCTCTTACCCTCAAGACTATGTTAAGCTTTTCTTTAAAAAATAAAATCAATATTTTGAAGAAGATCAATCATTTTGGAAGGATACTTGGGACAACTACCTCATGTGTTAGTGACAAACTACCATATGATAGTAATGCATGTGAAATATTACTATGGAAATAATTTAAGATAGTAGTTAATTTGGATAAGGTATTCAAATAAGAAGGTGAAAGTGAGGACCAAAAAAGGTTTCACCAATGCTCACAAATATTAGAGATGCACATCCAACAACTATTGACTAGAAAATATTAATGATGAGAACAAATGTGGCATTACGCTCATTTGATAATAATAATATCAATCTATTTGCAACTGTAAATGAAAATATAAATAATCATAACAAAATAAAATTATGTTCATTGAAAGCCATATTATTGCAACCAAAGAAGAGAGTACAAATCTAGTAGGGTTTATAAATGAATTTGATGTTGAATTATCAATTGCTAAGGATGCAAGGATCATGTTAACCTCTACTATGTGGATAATAGTAGGTCTTATAAATGGTGCTTTAGTATAAATTTGAAAAATCATTTATAATCCTAGAAGTGCCCCACCAAATCTACCAACATATGTTATGATCAAATTTTATAATTACTTTGGAATTCCATTTGAAGATGCATCTCCAACTTTAATTCTAATTTCACCAATAGAAAGGGGATGCACATGTGAATTGCCCTTATGATTAGCTTGGACACTAACAGTCTACAAATTAGAAGGATTGACTCTTTGAAAGGTAATGATTGATATGGACTAAAAGAAAGGACAAGTTATTTATTAGTATATCATGTGTTAAGTCCTTGAATGGACTTAGAATCTTGCCACCATTTTCATACTATTGTTATGAAAAAATGAAAACAAGGAAACAACTCTCTAAATATAAATTTGAGAAAGAGAAACTCAAATATATAGAAAAATATTACTTTTATGTAATTTATATATTATTAGATACAATTCTTTGATTAAACTCTTATTACTCCTTAAATAGAATTGAGATCATATTTCTAGGTAAATATGAAATGCATCATCAATTATCTTTTAATATGTTGTTTGCATGCTTGAAAAAATATGAAATGATTCTATAATATTCATTAAATAGAATTTCGGTTATATATTTCAATGAATATGATAGTCTTCCTTATTTACAAAGGATAATGATACTTTATACAAACATAAGAAAAAGATGTTAAAATAAATATTTTACATACCACACTATGAATACTACCAACATAGGCATTTTAAATAAATTTTCACTAAAAGATGTTGAGAGATATCAGTCTTGAGACACCTATCTATTCTCAATAACAATTCCAATATAGATGTATTTAAGATATCTACACTAGTAAATACAAATTAATAATTATATTTGAATAATTTAAATGTTATAAACATTATCATATTGTTACATTGATTATTTTTTTTGCAAGTTCAACATAATCGCAACAATAGTTTCCATTTGTTTTCTTTATATAATATTTACACATTTTTCTCTTATGCATATCATTTAGTATGATTTGTCATAGTGATGGGATAATGAATTCTCAAAATTAATATATTTTTTATGTTATTGATGAAAGCTTGTATGGGGTTGCACCTGTTTATATTAATATAAAATAAGAGTTTAATGTAATCTAATGAAAGCTTGTTTATTTAATTGTTGATATATTTTAATATGATTTAATAAATTATAAATATGATATTTTTTATTTATCAAAAAATAAAAGTAGGTGTGATATATATACATATTTGATTGTATATCTCATTTCATTTAATATGATTTAAGATATTGATGGATTAATATATTCATATAATGTAAAAAATTAATTAATGACATGATTCCATTGAATTTATTTATAATTTATTTTGACTATTGATCATATGTATTAAACAAATGATTATTATATGTATCATACATATAAATAAAATAATTAAATATAATAGAATTACAAATTAAAAGATGAATATTGATGGAAAACTAGAGGATAAATAAGTGTGATCATGGATATCCACACATACCAAAAAGACAAAGTGTTCCCGGAAGACATGGATGGTTGCATCTCCCACAGTTGAGTATATCATTCTTTAAGTCCAAGCAAATCTCATTACAACATTTCCATCCAAACAAGCATCTAGCACCACATTCCCCACAATTGTGTGAATTTGAACCCACATCCACACACTTGTGCTTGCAACATTTCATGTTAGAAAGTGCCCTTTTATCATCAATATTAGCCTTGAAAGTATTCTGTTGGCATAATGCCTCATTCTCCACCTTGCAATACTTTTGCCTATGTCTGGATATAGTTTTAATTAGCCATGGGGATTCATATTTAACCATGGTGGTAGCATGCTTTTCAGCTTTGGTTTCTTTAACATTAAGATGGTGGGTGCTATAATATTTATTGTTTGCATTAGCATGAAATGAGCTTATATGAATAATAAATAATAAGAACAACAATGAAGTTGTAAAATCCAAGCCCAAGAACACATTCAATGACTTGAATAGGCTTGTCATTTGAGATCTCTAGAATGATTTGCTTCACTCTATGTTTTTTTTGCCCTGCACAAATTAAATGTTAAAATTTCAATGTAAAGTAGAATGTTAACATTAAAAAAAATAAAATTCATTTAATCGAACATCAATAAGAATTAAAATAATGCAAAATATAGACTATAAAAAAATCTACAATACATTATAATATTGATCAAATTCTCTTATTTTCATATATTAAAATAATCTAACTTTACAATGAATTAATATTAGGAAAATATTTAAAAACTTATGTTTATAATTAATTTAAGATTAACAATAATTTAGATAAAGCTTAATTATCTATTTTGATAAAGGAATGAGCTTGTATATCAGATTTTTTTTTTTTAATAAATAATATATAAGTCAATAATTTTAATGAAACATAATTAAAAAATAAAATTAACTTATTAGAAAGAAAAGCTTTTTATTTAGAGCTTGTATATTAAAAAAATTCTAACAAATGATAGATTTTAATGAAACATATTTAAGGAATAAAGCTAATTTATTAGGAAGAAAAGTTTTTATTCAAATAAAGAATATTTGTTAATAAAGTTAAAATAAATATTAACATAATATTTATTAACAAAATTTAAGAATTCTAAGAAACATAACAAAATTTCAACATAAAAATATTTAAATAATTTTTATAAAATAAAAACATTTAAATATAAATTTAATTTAAAAAGTATATAAAAATATGAATTATACTAAATTATTTATATATATTTTGACTTTAATAACATAAGTGTTGACTTGCTTAGATGACTCATTTAAAATCATAGTAATAGGTGTTTTCTATTTGAGAAGCTAATATGATTTCACATGAGCCACCTAAGCAAGTCAAAGATAGAGTATGCTATTTAAGCTTGTCCATATAGTATATATAGGCCATCCAATGACATGTTTAAGTGTTGTTACTAGTTTATAACTTTATAACAATCCAATAGGTATAATAATTTAAGAGATTTTGAAAAACATATTAAAAGATGCGACTTTCAATGTACCATAATTTATGGATATTATTTGAAAAACATTAAAAAGAGTAACATCTAATAACATGTTTAAGTATTGTTGCTAGTTTATAACTTTATAACAATCTAATAAGACATGTCATGGGGTACCATGTGGACTCAAGGGAGGTTGTTCTTTGTAACCTCGCGCTTTACCATAGGAAGCTCTCACCAATCCAACTATACCCCCAACCTCAAGCCCAAAAGAGTATAGCTCTCACCAATCAAACTATACCCCCAACCTCGAGCCCAAAAGAGTATTATGATTGATTTAATATTATAACAAGATGTTTATGATTGATACACTTATAATATGAAATGAAAGGTAATCACATTTATTTTGGAATTTCCTTAGATCATCTTACACCGTATTCATACAAATAACATTCAACACAACTGTTCCATTCTAGAACATACCAATTTTATTGGTCCTTAGAATCTGATTAGCGCCGAATCCTTCTAAGATATTTGAAATCAAGAAGAAATAATTCTGATAGAAACATCATAATATGAAACATTTACAAATTTCAATTTCAAATAGTTTTTGAAGGACCATCTTCTTTCACTGAATTGCTTCATTGTATACTTATTCAACATAGCTATTCTACAACTAAAATCTTACATCTCCTTGAACTCTCTTGCATTCTAATGATGGATCATAGAATGTGATCCAAAATGTTGATGGATAAAAAATGATAATACAGTAGGGTTTGATGGATCATAGAGTGTGATCCAAAACGTTGATGGATAAAAAATTCTCGCACAATCAAATCCAAAAATTACAAACAATACTCGAATGAATTGTAGAAATCTAATAGCACCAACTAAAATCATATTACTAAAAGCCCAATAGACTGAAACCATCAGCAAGTGAGAATTTAAACTGTCAGAAAGCTTGGAATATGAAATAAACAGAAAGATAATAGCAAAGAAGAGGCCATACCAATCTAGCTAAGAATAGTTCTGAGTGCTTGAAATCCTTTTCTCAAGAATAGTTCCTGTTAAATGATAATACAGTAGGGTTTGAAGATGAGAATGTATATATAATATGAAACCGCGTGCTCTGTTTCAGAGTTAGTTTGAGTATAACGTATATGTTGACGCTTCTTTCCGTGGGACGTGCAATTTTTTCATGCTGGTTGGGATACAGTTGAGATAAAAGCAGAGGAATATGGCGCAGATGTATGATATTATCTTCTTCTTGGAAGAAAAAGGTGGCAACCAGTTCAAAAGATTCAATCATTGTGGGGAACTAGGATATGAATCAGTCAAAAAGCATGAAACTAACAAATGGGGGGAGGGGGAGTTTTAATTGGGATATTGTTGGATTTCAACCATTAGGGTTTTTTTAAAAGAGGTGTAGACGTTTTTGATCTAGAGTAATCGATGTGGTTATAAATCGGAGATCAACATAAACAATCAATAATAACATTTCAAGTATAATTTATATTGTATTGAATGGAATATTATTTCAAATGAAATTCAAAATTATAATGATTATGGAGATGAGAATGTTTAACTTAATGATCATAATATAAGTGAACATGAGTGGGTAATGATCTCAAGCTTGCACAATGGGTAAATTACGTATGTAACCAACATAGATATATTAGGTAGAAGAGATCGATAAACTTTGTGAAGTGTTGAATATTGTGAAGATTATACAAATAAAGTAAGAACTTTCATCAACACTGTGAAAGAGATTGGATTACTAATATTTCATGATATAATGTCAAATGTATCATATGGAACCTTATGTTCTAACTAAATAAAAGCACTTGATATTATTATTACATTATTATCAAGATCAAAATGTTATGCATAATTCAAGGAACAACTAGAATAGGTAAATCATATAAATAATTCATGCAATTTACAAAACTCTTGAGGATGCATCAACACCACAACATGTTTTCCTATTATTACTAGCATTAACTAGAGTTATAGCTTTTAACATTAATAAAACGACAATCCATTCAACACTAAAAATTTCACTTGCTAATTTTGCTGAATTAGAAAGGACGAGATTCATGCATTTTTAGAAAGAAATCGAACATTATATATTGATTGATGAAATGAGCTTTATTGGAAAAAAATTGCTACTAAATATTAATTCAAAATTGCTAAAAAGTGGGTATTTTTCAAGAAAATTCAATAGGTTTTGGTCTAAAAAGCTTAAATGTTAGTATGTTTAAGTCTTGGATGTTTGGAATTAATGTGTAAATGCTTGATTAAAAGGTTTCCTAAGTTAAATTCCCACATCCCATGAACTGTAAATTCTCAAAGTTGTCTCTAGAAAGCCATGACACGTGAACGGAAGAAAAAAGAGGGAAATTTTTTTAAAAAAAAAAAGGCAATCATGTGGACTAAGTTGACTACTATTAGAGTTTTCCTCTTGTTCATCACTTCCAACAAAAACAAAGGAGCTACAATTGTGGCCTAGGTGTAAATGAGGTAGTTGAAGAGCAATTTAAGGCTTCAAGTTTGTGGGAGGATGGTTGGGGGAGTCTTTGACAAGAACATTTTAAAGCTTATCCATTACCATGGACATGGAAGTTTACGAAAAAATGTCAGGTCTACATTATCTATTTTTATGGGAGTTTTGTGTGGTTGGAAGTAAATGATTTATTTTATGGGTGTGTGTAAGAAGTTGAGTCTACTTTTTGGTCAAAAAGTGGAAGTGTTTTCCCTGATTTTTAAATTTTACCACATTTGACCTAAAAATTTGAAGCACTTATAGATTGAATCCTAAAAAAAATTAGGAGTAACAAATATAGCACTCAAAGTCTAGTTTTCCAATATGTAATTTATTTTAATACATAGATAATTAAAATTGACTTTCAAAAGGGATTTTAAAAAAACACTGTTTAAAAATGCCTATTTCAAGACCATATCATGTATGTGTACAACCACCACTTTTTGATGCAAATAAAAGTTTTTTTTTCGAACCCTTTTGGGAAATGATTTGTAAGACACTAAAGATTGATGAAGTTTTTTTTTCAGTATTTTTTTGAATATTTTTTGAATTAATTTTCTATTGACCATGTTTGCTGTTTTAATAACCTCTCGTGTGTGGTCACCATAATTTTAATTAAACTAATCATTTTTTGATTTTTTTAAATTTCAAAAATAATTTTGTGTAGATTGATGTCATATAGTTTATTTTAAAAAAAAGTGAAAAAAGAAGTTATTAAATAAATAAGAAAACTTGATATTTCAAGTTTATGAACCAAATCCAGTACAAATTAATAAAAAAATAGAAATAATAATATTTTATTAAAAAAATATATACTTGAAATCTACACAACATAATCTCTAATGTGTTTTAATTTCGTCTAATAATCTTATAAAAATGGGCATCAAACATATGCTAGAAGTCAGTATTTTGTTATTCACATAGTCCAACCTTGTACTTGCAGTTCCAAGGCTAACTTGACCCAAATCTCGAGGCACATGGTGAGGTGGTTTTTAAAATTTTAAATAACAGAGTCTCGTTATTTAAACAGGAATTTGTTTAAACAATGGGGCCTTTCTATATGTTTTCGCCATTAATTTTAAATTATGGGGCCCCATTTTTAGAACTGGGACCTATTATTTTCTTAACGGGTCCCTGTTTCTAGAATGGGGACTATAGACACTCAAATTTGGTTGATTAATTTAATCAGATCAAATATCCTAAGTCTCTTGTATTAGTTGAATAATCCATGTTATTCAATTAAAATCAAGTATCCCTTTTGGCTAAATTAATTAAATGAAGCCATGCCCCATTAGCCAATTAATTAATTAAACATCTTAATTAATTAACCCACCCCTTTCTTCCAATCCTTTGAATTAATTAATCTAAATAATTAATTCCCCCCCTTTCCAATCCCTTGAATTAATTAATCAAATTAATTAATTCCCCTTTTCCAATCCTTGAATTAATTAACCAAATTAATTAATTCCCCATTTCTAATCCCTTGAATTAATTAATATAATTAATTAATGCCCCCCTTTCCAATCCCTCAAATTAATTAATCTAATTAATTAACTCCCCCTTTCCAATTCCTTGAATTAATTAATCTAATTAATTAATCCCCCTATTCCTCCCACTTATTTGAATTAATTAAATTCAAATATTCCCTTTAGATCACATGTCTCCTAACTTTTAACTACCTAACTAACCTTCCTCTAATCTAACCTCCAATCTAATCTTTGGGTTCTAACCAACCTTGTCTTCCCAAACTAACCTTATCCTAACCTCCCCTCACATGTGTGTACACACACACACATTCCCTAATTTCCTTAATATTAGGAAATTAAAGCCTATTTTGGGTGGATCCCTCCCAAAATAGACATGTGTCCTCAAGTACACATGTCAAATCCATTTTGACATGTGTCCCTCTTAGGGACACTTGTCCTTCTTTGTTGAGTTGAGGACAAGTGTGTGGAATCTCATTTCACTTGTCATTCTTGGGATTGCCACTTATCTTCCTTGAGGACAAGTGTTGCATTTTCCCAATCCCCTCCCTTCCTTCCACTCCTATTTAATCCACCCTCTTTTTCAAGAAAATGGCTCCATCTTCATACATTCACATTGTCATAATGCATAATCATAGCCTCCACTAGCACATCCATATTATCATAATGTCCAATTTTATTCCCATATCCTATCATTCAATCCTCACATCTTGAATCCAATTGGCATAATCACATCATGGAGCTATATCGAGCAAATGTTGCATCAAAGAGCACACATCCAAACATGGGATAATCAAATCAAAGATCGAAAATGGGGTTTGTATTCAATTGTTTATGTTTTTAAGCTTCATTTGCTTTCTTTTCAACATCCTAACTGTCAAGTGTTTGAGCTAATTAAGTTTTCTTGATTGCTTAGCTTATCTTTCAATCATTTACATTTGACCACGATTTCCTTCACATATTTTCTGGCACACCTGGTGGGACCCACTTCATAGGTTGATCTAATTGTTTGATGTTGTTTGAGTGATTGTGTTGCAGGTATTTTAATGCTAGAAGGCAAAAGATTTGACTTTGATAACTTCATTTCGTAGGTTTCTGTATGGATTTGCGTCTTCCTATGTAGAATTTTGCATTCATATTGATAGAAATTCGCATTTGTCTTATCTATCTTGCATTCATCTTATCTATTTTGTATTCATCTTATCTATCTCGCATTCATCTTATCTATCTTGCATTCATCTTTTGTATTTCACATGTCTATAGTTTCACAAAAATCTGGTAGCAGTGAAGTGTGTCACATTAGTATTGACATCATATCACATTAGTATTGATAGAAATTCACATTAGTATTGATATCATGTCGCGTATATTGACATCATTTCACATTAGTATTGACATCATTTCGCATTAGTATTGATATCATGTCACATTAGTCTAGTCAATAGAATGCTATTCTGTCTCATATCTATAGATCTATTCTTAGGGTTTTTCTGTGTTACTAATGTTTTGTCTGTAGTGTGTGGCAAAAACAAAGTGCTTGCAAAAGTGTTTCGAGCGATCAAAGGCAATAAAAACCCCAAACTACTAATCATTTTTCTTCTAGGGGTGTTCTCAGTAGTCAAATACAATTATGAAACTACTAATGCTTTTATTGCAGAGGTAGATTAGGAGAGTGTTTTCCTTTTAGAGTAAATAACTTTGCATGTGGGCTTAAGATGAACACTTATCTTACGTGATTGGGCACAATTGTGCATGTGAGCGGTCCTACTGCTAACACACACTATCCTCTCCCTTGGCTCTCATGGTCCTAGGTGCAAGAGAAAAGTGTTAGCGACGCTCAATTTCATTTTAGTAGGTAGAGGGCCTATCCCCCTAAGTAACCGATAAGGTCAGGTGAGGGGAGAACGACCCAAGCGATAATGGGATTTTAGCTGAGTCACTTCTCAACCGCTATATAAAATATGTGGGATGAAAGTCTTCACGACAAGTGCTAATAGCCTACCTACACTGACTTCCCCAGTACTTGTGTTCTATAGGAAGGAAGCCTCTTGAGGGAGAGAGTGTACATGGACGCTCGAAAGAGAATCCCATATTATGAACCATTGTTTTAGTGGCCACAATCCTTCTACTTGTTGACTTAGGCATTGTGATACTTGCATGTCAAAGACACCCCTCATACACCCCTCAATTTGAGATAAATTTTCTTTTTGAGATCTTAGGATCTTTAAAAATTCGAAGCTTGGCATGCCCAAGAAGTGTGTGCCGAGGGTGGAGCTAGTGCTACCAAGATTCTATCTATCCTGTTGAATGTGGTATTCTAGGCTAGGGGATTCAACAAGTATTGTCCTTTCAACCTAGGACGTGTATGATTGCTTTTCCTTTTCATGCTCGTGTGTTTGTTGTGTTTGGTGTCATAACATGTTTTGTTAAAAATAAATTCAAAATATCAAACATCTCACTTCCCTAGGTCCTAGTTTGGTCTTGTCCTTCAAAAAATTGGTTCCCTCATTCTAATGAGTTTGTGTCAATTATCTCGTTATGTTGTTGAAATTACCTAAGTCAAGGGTCACATCTCAGTTTCCATTCATCTTGGTCATCATTGCAAATCTTACGTCAATATTATTATCTACTAAGGTCTTGACTTACATGTTCACTTCTATCATCTTAGTTGTTAGTCATACCCTTGGTTGTCCTTGTTTCAATTCTTGCATCATCACTATTGTCCATCGTCATTTCTCATCTCCTAATTCGTGTCATCATTGCCTTCTTCCTAGGTCATCAATCCAAAAATCAAACCTCCAAAATCAAACATCAAATTTCATCCTCTTTCCAACTTCCTCAAAGTTAGTCCTCATCTCATTCTAAGCTTTACTCTATCATTCATCTTCTTCTTTCATCTCTATCCAACTCATCAACTAATTATCATGCCACATTTTTATTATGATGAGTTTGGTCATCCTTCATTTTCTTCCACTTCATCTTAATTTGATGATGATGAGGGTATGTTCGATCAAGATGAATATGAAAGTGGATCTTTTGATGCCCTCATCTTTAGCAAACTTGCACCATGCACCATATTCCAGAATCCAATTGTTCATCCTAGCTATGCTATCATTCCTCCGTGGGCATCTTCTTAGAATCCTTATCACACCTTTGACAAGGGAAACCCATCACGCCTTCCACCCAAAACTCCCTCATATATCACATCCACGTATCCCTCGTATACATCATCCATACTTCCATCTTCTCCCACGGTCCTATCTCAACCTCCATCTTTTCCTCACAACACTACCACTTACATCCCTAATCCAGATCCACCATCTCATTATCCCCAAATCTATTACACAATCCCTAATCCAAATCCTCCATCTTATCTAAGTCTTCCATCCTATCTCAGTCCTCCATCTAATCCTAATCCGTCATTATTTGTCACACATGCTATGCCTGGGGTCATGAATCAAACAATTCCATTATCATCTGTGCCCCCACCTATCCAATCAATGCCACAAGTTGTTAGTTCCCCCCAAAATCAACCTCAAGTGACATCTCAACCTGTTGTTTCAAAATTGCGAGTCAATTACTTATAGACACCACCTTCACACATTGTTGTGATGAACATTCATTAATTGGCAAGTTGCACCAAAACATATTCATCCACTTCCCCCTATCTCAGTCCACCATCCTCCATTCCCTCCTCTAATCCACCACCCTCCATTCCCTCCTCCAATCCACCAAATTCACTTCCAAATCCCACACCTATCATTCCTCTCCCACCATCTATCCCAACTAGAGAAACTCTCATGCTTCCATCCACCCCAAATACCCTAGTCAAAGAATCTACCATCCTTCCATCCACTCCACCTACTCCCATTGAGGAACCTCTCATCCTTTCATCCACCTCGGATACCCTAGTCGAAGAATCTCCCATCCTTTGATCCACTCCAAGATACCCAATTCAATGAACCTTCCATCATTCCATCAATTCCATCTGAAGAGTCTACCCACTCATCCCTCGTAACACCAACCACACCAATCCCTTCATGCCAAGATCTTGTTCCAGAGCATGTTGAAATAATTATTGACCCAAATAAAGATCCTATCATTCCATCTCCTCCATCTCAAGATCCTCCCATCCCATATACACCACCTCTTGATCCTCCATTTCCTCCTATCCAAACCATTCATCCACCATCTCTCTATCCCCTGGGTTTACTTACATTTATCCACTGTGGTTCCCTCACAACAGAAGAAAATCTTATATACACCACTCATTCTACTCCATATGATAAAGGATTCACATCTTGTTACCAAGAGAACAAGTATCCTATTATAGATAAAATGCTCAAAAAAATCAACTATCAAGGTAAAGGCTTAGGCCTACATGAGCAAGGTACTTTGGAGCCCATCCATGTCAAAGCACATATAGGATCTCATGGTCTCGGTTACATATCCCAAGGCACTTCATCCAAACATGTTGGTACAACTAATGCAAAATCCAAGTATGCTTCCAAACACACCATCACATCGCCCCATCATTCCTCCATATCATTTATTGCCATTCCCCCTCCTCCATCATATAAAGCCAAAACAACCATCCATCTTCCTCATTCATCCTCTAAATCCATTTTGGGTCCCTATATCCCAAAATCTACCTTCATATATCCCCCACATGCTAAATCCATTTTGGGCCCTTATATCTCGAAATCCCATCCTCCATCTTTTCCTACTCGTCCCTCCATACACAAATCCCATATCTTCATCACTCATCATAAACATCCTACTCCTTTCATTCCCAATCAAGATCAACAAAGGCACATGTCCCCACATTCCATCCAACATCCTACATCCATCACTTCACCCATCTTCCCTCCATCTCTTACACCTTTGCACACTCCTTCCAAGGCTACTAGTAGAAATTTGGACACCAAATAAAAAATGCATAAATATAAGCATCCACAATAGTATAAAGATGACCATTTCTACTCAAAAAGACATGCTCCAACAAAGAAGAATCTACTACAAAAATGCAATGAATCCCAAAGGCCCCAAAGACCCACTAAAGAAAAAGCAAAAACAATATGGATCCCAAAACAAAAAGAAGTTGTGCATCCAAAAGAAATTTTTTCAATGGCATCCAAAGTTGCTAGTACATCAGCTAAACATTCTTCCCCTTCATCTCCAGATTCTATTTTAGGTTCCTATGTCCCAAAGCTACCTCTCATAATTCCTCCATCATATCGACATGCTACATACATCTCCCCTCCAATCATACCATAACCCCCACAACATGTGCTAATGTTGGTCCTAACAACATCCCCCCATCACAATCACTTTCCTTCACTCCATCCAAACACTTGACACTACCATATCCCCTATACTATGTACATTCCCCATTAAAACCATCTAATGCAAGCCTCTTCATAATACACTCATTCCTAATAAAGTTGTACCAACATCTAGTGATCACTCCAAATGGGCTCCTAAAAACTTGAAATGGAACGTGATGCTTGAGTCCTCCATATCACCTATCCTCCAATTCCATTTATCCTAATATGTATCCATCCATTAAATTTCCTCCCAAAAATGAAAAAAATCCAAAAAATAAAAAATAAAAAATAAAAAACAAAAATTGAAAAAAAAAAGTAAAGAGAAAAATTTGTTCAATGGCGAAAACTTGGCAAACAGGCGCCTTGGACAAGTATCGTGATGAAAACCTGGCAAACAGGTGTCATGCATAATTCCCCTCATCCTTTTTCTCTCCACACTTGGGGGAAATATCTTCTGGCCATCTAGCCATTTCTTCCTCCATCTCCATCTACCCACCATATCCATCATATCCAATCCATTTCACTTCCTTCCCTCCTTGGGATCTTGATAAAAAGAAAAGGCCACTGTGTATACATGCTTTGGACACCTCTTGCCTTTTGTCCTATCACACTTTTCCTTCATAGTCCTTATTTACCCATCACCCTATCTTCCATTCATTTCCCTTGAGATTCCTATTCTTTGGTCAATTATCTTATCATATCCATCCATCCACCAATCCTTATCTCCCAGTCCCTCCATATATCCATCCATAACCTGATCCATCCACAATGCTTTCATCTCCAAATCCTTTTCATCCTATCCTCCATCCTTTCAATCCTTCCCATCATATCATTCCATTGCCTCTTGCATCCCTTGTCATTGGTATCTTTCTCTAGGCTATCCCCACACAATCCAATGCCATCCATATGATCCTCGCAATCCACAATCATGTGCAAATTTTATCCATCTTCCCCATCTTTCCAAGATCAAATTCTGATCAAATCATCCAATCGTATCCTTGGTCTTGTTACCAACCCTGCTACAAGACTTGATGTAATCAATCCAATCAATCATCAGTTTCTCATGACTTTTCATCTTGACTAGGGCAACATCATACTTGTCCTTGGGTCTTCTTCCATTATCCATATCACACATCATCTTGTAAATAAGTGTCACTATACATAGCTACGCGTGTCGATCTGGTCCTTCAAGATCATATCCTATCAATTGGTTCTTCAACAATCATCTTTGAGCATCTCTATCATCATGATCATATCAGGTACCTTTTTTCTTATCCATCCACCTTTCATTTATCATTGGTCTTATATAGGATGTATCCTTCCTAAAGCCAGACATTTTGATCTATCTTTGTCTTTTACATGATGTATCCTTCCTGAAACCAGACGTTTTGATCATCTTTGTCTTACACAAGATGTATCCTTCCTGATACCAAGCATCATCACTCTAATCAATTATCCTTTTGATAAAATATATTTGAGGCCCTCATGTTGTCTTTGATTCTTCTTTTATCTTTGTTTATCTTTTTGAGCTCCTTGGTCTTACTTCCTCTTGGTCGCCACGATCATTTATATCATGGTGCGTTGGGAATAACAAGGCTTAGGATGCAATCTTGTTTCTTTTTTGCTGAGCATGTCTTTTGGATGTGTTCCTTGTTGTACCCTCATGAGGTCTTTGCTATATCATGTTACATTTTGGCATATCTTCTGCTTGGGGTTATTCTAGCATCGTTGCCTGCAGGGTCTCTATAACTCTGTGGGGTGCTAGATTAGCTTGTGTGTTTGTTCATTTGTGTCAGTCCATGCATTGGCTATGAAATTGCACCGTGGTTCTTCATACCTTGGTGACTCACATACACTGCTAAATCAAAATAAGTTCTACATGACATCTCATTTTGTAGGTGCTCCCGCATGATGTTTCAATCTCCATCTCCACTGCATTTGCATTTTCTCCTCTTCCCATCTGCTTCTTATCCTCCATTCTCATCCACTGGGGCAATGTTTCTTTTGAGATGCCACCCGGTCCCTTTTCCCTGTGCACCCTCTCGAGGGGGAATCCCTAGCCATTCCTTCGTCTGCCTGGGGCATTTTCTCACCCCCTTTTTTTCTTCCCTTGTAAGTGTCTTATTGTCTTCACACCAACACTATTCTAGCACCACTACGAAGAGGGGTAAAATATAGACACTCAAATTTGGCTTATTAATTTAATCAGATCAAATCTCCTAAGTCTCTTGTATTAGTTGAATAATCTATGGTATTGAATTAAAATCAAGTATCCCTTTTGGCTAAATTAATTAAATGAAGTCAGGCCCCATTATCCAATTAATTAATTAAATATCTTAATTAATTAACCTACCCCCTTCTTCCAATCCTTTGAATTATTTAATCTAATTAATTAATTCCCCCCTTTCCAATCCCTTGAATTAATTAATTAAATTAATTAATTCCCCTTTTATAATCCTTGAACTAATATATCAAATTAATTAATTCCCCATTTCTAATCCCTTGAATTAATTAATCTAATTAATTAATTCCTCCCTTTCCAATCCCTCAAATTAATTAATCTAATTAATTAATTCCCCCTTTCCAATTCCTTGAATTAATTAATCCCCCTATTCCTCCCACTTATTTGAATTAATTAAATTCAAATATTCCCTTTAGATCACACGTCTCCTAAATTTTAACTACTTAACTAACCCTCCTCTAACATAACCTCCAATCTAACATTTGGTTTCTAACCAACTATATCTTCCCAAACTAACCTTATCCTAACCTCCCCTCACATGTGTGTGCACACACATATTCCCTAATTTTCTTAATATTAGGAAATTAAATCCTATTTTGGGTGGTTCCATCTCAAAATAGGCATGTGTCCTTGAGGACACATGTCAAACCCCTTTTGACATGTGTCCCTCTTAGGGACACTTGTCTTTCTTTGTTGAGCCACAAGTGTGGAATCTCATTCCACTTGTCATTCTTGGGATTTCCACTTATCCTCTTTGAGGACAAGTGTTTTATTTTCCCAATCCCCTCCTCTCCTTCCACTCCTATTTAATCCACCCTCTTTTTCAAGAAAATGGCTCCATCTTCATACATTCACATTGTCTTAATGCAGAATCATATCCTCCACTAGCACATCCATATTGTCATAATGTCCAATTTTATCCCCGTATCCTATCATCCTATCCTCACATCATGAATCCAATTAACATTATCACATCATGGAGCTACATTGAGTAGTCGTTGCATCAAAGAGAACACATCTAAATATGGGATAATCAAATCAAAGATCTAAAATGGGGTTTGCATTCAATTGTTTATGTTTTTATGCTTCATATTCTTTCTTTTCAACATCCTAATCTTGAGGTGTTTGAGCTAATTTTGTTTTCTAGATTGCTTAGCTTTATCTTTTAATCAATTACGTTTGAGCATGATTTCCCTCACACAGGGACCCATTTAGAAAATAGCCATTACTATCATTTCTTGTTTAAAAAATGACTGAAACCAATGATGTGACAACTTCTCATTGGAATCCATACTACTGATAGAGAATATTCATTACTTGCAAAAATTCCCAAGTTGAATTCACCAATTATGGGAATTTTGAGGTTGAATTCAAGTATTGTTTGAATTTTGAAGTTGAATTCATATGTTATAAAAATGGGATAAAAACAACATCAAAGGAGACAAAGGAAGGTCATGACCCTTGAGGGAATTCAAGCACATAGAGAGTAGGAGTATTACCAAATCATAATTCATAGGGTGTCTTACTGGTTTCACCTTTGATGTGAACTCTGTTGAAAGTGTAAAGCGTTGTATTCACTGCTTCTCTCCATTACACATGAGGTAGATTTGCTTCTGATATCATGCTTCTAGCTACATCCAGAATAGTTTTGTTCCTCCTTTCCACAACTCCATTTTGGTGAGGTGTCCGAGGAGCTGATAGTTGTCTTCTAATTCCCTTCACTTCACAAAATGTATTAAACTCCTTAGATGTAAATTCACCTCCTTGATCTGATCTTATACATTTGATTTTCTTACTGGTTTCATTCTCTACCATTGCCTTGAATAATTTGAATTTTCTAAAAGCTTCTGATTTCTCCCTGAGAAAAGTAACCCAACACATTCTAGAATAATCATCAATGATTAGCATAAAGGATCTATCTCCCTGTTGACTTCTTGTTCTTGTCGGACCACACAAGTGAGTATGAATTAAATCAAGAACATTATTAGATTTCTTAGAAATACTCTTAAAAGTTGTTCTAACTTGCTTTCCCATTTGACATTCCTTACATACTGGATCATGAGGTTTTATAATCTTAGGTAAATCCCTTACTGCCTTAGATGAACTAATCTTTATAATGCAATCAAAATTCACATGACATAGTCTCTTATGCCATAACCAACTTTCGTCAATATGTGCAATCAAGCATGTATTTTCATTTTTATTCAAATGAAAGATATTACCTCTAGTCTGATTACTGGTTGCAGTCTCCAAACCAGTTATATTCATGATTTTGCATTTACCATTCTTGAATTGTAACTGAAATCCCTTTTCAACTAATTGACCAACATTCAAAAGATTATGCTTCAAACCTTCAACATAATAAACATTGTCAGTATTATGCTTACCATCAAAAGATATAGTGCCTTTTCCTTTGATAAAAAAAGCTTTGTCATCCCCAAATCTTACTAGACCTCCACTGTACTCCTGAAAAGATAAGAATTTAATTTTGTCACCAATCATATGATGTGAACATCTGGAATCTATAATCCATTCACCCTTTTCTTCAATTTTAGTTGCCAGGGCCTGCTCTACCGGTGGAACAATAGGTGCCGGTTGATCTTCTTTTATTGCAACAAAAGCCCATCCATTGTCTGTCGGTTCTTCATCAGAATCATTAGTAACTCCTTCATCAACATAGTAACATGATTTGTCTCTATTCTTAAATCTATATCTTTGATATTCAGGGTTAGGCTTATATGTTCTTTTAGCTTCTTCTCTTAATCTTGCATGTCTATCAGGACATATAGATGCCATATGACCAGCTTTATTGCAGTTAAAACATTTAAATGGTGCTTTACCTTCATACTTACTTCCAATAGGACCTTTTGGCATTTTCCTTGCAAATAGTGCTTCAAGTTCTTCCAGTTGTTCATTTTCCCTCCCGATATCTTCAAGTTCTCTTGCATAAAGTGCTTTCCAATCAGATTTATTAGATGATGATGATGATGCAGATGATGATGCTTTGAAGGCTAAATCTGTCTTAATTGTAGCAACAGGACCAAATTCCTCAAGCTCAAATGCTGAAAGTTTTCCAACCAAGGTATCTCTAGATACTGATGTATTAGGCATTGTTCTCAACTCATTAATAGCAGTTACTTTCATTTTATATGCCGGTGGCAATGCTCTCAAAACTTTGGAAATAATTTCATCTTCACTTAAGGAACCTCCACAACATTGTATTCCTAAAACAATTTCATTAACCCTTTCCATAAAAGCAAAAATTCTTTCATCTTCTTCCATTTTCAGATTTTCATACCTGACCCAGAAGCATTCCAGTTTTGCAATTTTGACAGTGGTATCTCCTTCATTCAATGTCTCCAATTTTTCCCAAATAGCTTTAGCAGTAGACCGGTCTGATAATGTCATGATTTGCTGATCTGACAATTCGTTCAAGAGTGCTTCTCTTGCTTTTTAATCATTCTCTTGATCCTTACCCAATGTTGGTGGATTAGGTTGATTCAGTGTAGGACCAACATAGCCATTCTTTGTAACATCCCATATGTCTTTACCAATGCAATTTAGATGTGTCTCCATTTACCATAGTTAGCTCCATCAAGTTTTAGACTGTCCTTCCTGAAAAAGTTAGTTGCCATAGAATCTCCTCAAGTTGTTAAACTTCCGCAAAAAGAGGACTTAGCTCTAATACCAATTGTTAGGACTCGGAGGTAACTGAGAGAGGGGGGAGGGTGAATAAGTTGTCTATTAATTTCAACCCAAATATAACTTAATCAAACTTGATACTTAATATTGGTAAACGAAACTTAATGCCGGTAGACAGATTATCAGTTAATATTAATACTGGTGAAACTTAATGCATGGAATAGAAAGAGAAACAACATCCACAACACATAACACAAAGATTTATACGTGGAAACCCTATAAGGGGAAAAACCACGGTGGGAAACCTGTTAGGTCCCAGAGGCAACTAAAAGGCAGGGGGGGTGAATCAGTTGTCCAATAAATACAAACCAAAACTAACTTAACCAAACTTAATGCTTAATGCCGATAGACAGTTTAACAGTTAATTATAGTACCAGTAAAGTTTAATGCATGAAACAGAAAGACAAATAACATACACAACACATAACACAGTTATTTGTATGTGGAAACCCTGTAAGGGGAAAAACCATGGTGGGAAACCTTACCCACAATTAGATGATACTACCACAGATAGTATGTGTGTACAATATGGAGTCTACACATGCAGAAAGGCCAACTGCCTAGAGCTCACTGCTCAATCACAAAATGGGAGTCACACTGACTACAATTGGATGGTTAAATCCAATGATAATGTATTGCTCAGAAAAGTATCTTCATATGCTGAATTCAGTACTGGTTAAACTCTAATTTTCCTTCTTCAAACCTTTCTTCAATCTTGAATGATGTCTGTGTGTATAGCTTTGCTTATATTTGCATATACCTTATTACAATCCTTTCCCAATCCTATATCACAATCTCATAAATGAGATCTTACATTTATACCAAAACCTAAGACCAAATGAGTAGGTCGGCTCACTAAGATATTACAATAAAATCAATTACAAATGAATCAATATGCGATGCATGATGTTGTCTCAATGCATTTACAATAATAACAAATCATCTTCATGATGTGTTGTGTTGATCTGGAATAGATATGCTTTTTGGTCCATAACCTAGACCTATTTGCTGGTAACAACAAATATGCAAACTTGAATAAACCAATGAACAAATCACCAAAACAAAGTGTTCAAACAATGTCTTCAACATAACCAAGTAATCTCCAAGTCAGTCCAAGTGCTGATGAACAATATAACCTGCTGGTCAACCAGATACCGGTGACTGTGCATAAGTCACTGATCATGTTGATGAACATAACCAAAGATCTCCAAGTGTTGATAAGTGTTGATAAGTGTTGAAATCAATGACAAAACCATATCAACATATCCAAAATACCAATAATATCCCCCTTTGGAATTGATGGAAACACAAGATGGAAAAACCATCAAAGTGCCAAAATAGAAATGCCAAAAACCAATAATCTCCAAAAAAGATCATCAAAATATAGATACAAAGAGTGACAATCTCTCCCCCAATGAATAATCTCTCCCAAAAAGATAAAGTGTTTTTTCATTGATATCTCTCCCCCTTTGACATCAAATGCCAAAGTAATACAAAACCAAATACAATCTGTTAATTCTGTCAGTTGATGACAATCATCAACTGTCTAAGTCTCTATTGGTGAGGGTATAACTCCAAGCTGCTCTGTGAGATATTCAAAAGTCTCCTTAGGCAAAGGCTTAGTAAAGATATCTGCAATCTTCTCTTTAGTATTCACATAAACCAATTTCACTTCTTTTGCTTCAACATTCTCTTTCAGAAAATTGAATTTGATAGAAACATGTTTAGTTTTGGAGTGAAATACTGGATTTTTTGATATATCAATTGCTGCCATATTATCACAGTAAATAGTTATAGGTTCCTTGCATATTACCTTTATGTCCTTCAACATTTTCTTGATCCATAATACCTATGTGCAATTAGTTGCTGCTGCAACATATTCTAATTCCGCTATTGATAAAGATGTACAACTTTGTTTCTTGCTCAACCAAAAGATTAATCTGCTACCAAGAAAAAATGCTCTGCTGGTGGTGCTTTTTCTGTCATCTACATCTCCTACCCAATTTGCATCTGTGTATGCACATAAGTCAAAGTTTTCATCTCTAGGATACCATAAACCAAGATTTGTAGTACCTTGTAGATACCGGAAAATCCTTTTCACTGCTGATTCATGATTTTCTTTAGGATTACTCTAAAATCTTGAAACAATACATACTGCATTCATTATATTAGTTCTTGTTTGTGTCAAATATAGTAAACCTTCTATCATAGACTTGTACCTAGTCGGATTAATAGGTGTTGATTCATTATTCAAAGATAATTTATCAGTTGTAGTCATAGGCGTGCTTATCAGTTTAGAGTTTTCCATGCCAAATTTATTAAGTAACTCCTTCAAGTACTTTGATTGATTTAAGAATATACCTTTATCAATCCATGAAATCTGAAATCCTACAAAGAATTTTATCTCCCCAATCATAGACATTTCAAATGCTTACTGCATCTTTTTAGAAAAGTCTTTACATAATCCATCTTCTCCTCCAAAGATTATATCATCAACAAAAACTTCAATAACCAAGATGTCATCATTAGTTACTTTATAATATAGATTGTTGTCAGTATTACCTTTAGTAAAACCAATCTTCAAAAGATATTTGTCCAATCTAGCATACCAAGCTCTAGGAGCTTGCTTCAATCCATACAAAGCTTTCCTTAACCTGTAAACCATATCTTTGTCATCTATCAAAGAAAATCCATCAGATTGTTCAATATAAACTTCCTCTTCAAGATCACCATTTAGAAATGCACATTTAACATCCATTTGATATACTTTATAGTTCTTGTATGCTTGAAAAGCTAAGAATAATCTGACTGCCTCAATTCTAGCTACCGGTGCAAAGGTTTCATTATAATCAATTCCTTCCTTCTGTGAATATTCCTTACACACTAATCTTGCTTTATTTCTAATTACCTTACCATCTTCATTAAGTTTATTTTTGAATACCCATTTAGCTCCAATTACATTTTTGTCTTTAGGCCGGGGAACTAATATCCATGTGTTATTCTTTTCAATTTGTTCCAATTCATCTTCCATAGCTTTAATCCAATGTTTATCTTCACATGCCTCATTAATTAATGTTGGTTCAATTTGAGAAATAAGACATACCTCTTCATTTGCCAGTCTTCCTCTAGTCATAACTCCTTGATATTTGTTCTCAATTATCTAATTTTTAGAGTGATTCAATCTTACATACCAGGGTGTTTTCACTTGCTGCTGTTCCTTAGTCACTGTGGAATTTTCAGATGATTCCAGTGTGATTGGATCAACATTCCGTACCGGTGTGCTTATAGTAGGTTCATTTGATATTATATCTATTGGCAGCTCAGAGTCCATAGACCTTCTAAACTGATCATCAATCTTTACATTTGCACTCTCAATGGTTTTCTACAATCTCTTATTAAAACATCTATATGCCTTGCTCTTGGATGAATAACCAAGAAATATTCCTTCATCACTTCTAGGATCAAATTTGCCAATATACTCATCTCTTCTAATATAATATTTACTTCCAAATATTCTGAAATATTTAAAAGTAGGAGTATTACCAAACCATAGTTCATGAGGGATCTTATCGGTTTCACCTTTGATGTGAACTCTATTGAATGTATAAACAACTATATTCACTGCTTCTCTCCAATACACATGAGGTGGGTTTTCTTCTGATATCATGCTTCTAGCTACATCCAAAATAGTTCTTTTCTTTCTTTCCACAACTCCATTCTATTGGGGTGTCCAAGGTGCTGACAACTGTCTTCTGATCCCATTCACTTCACAAAATGTATTAAATTCCTTAGATGTGAATTCACCTCCTTGATCTGATCTCAAACATTTGATTTTCTTACCGGTTTCATTCTCTACCATCACCTTGAATAGTTTGAATTTCCCAAAAGCTTATGATTTCTCCTTGAGAAAAGTAACCCAACACATTCTAGAATAGTCATCAATGATTAGCATAAAATATCTATCTCCTTGTAAACTTCTAGTTCTTGCTGGGCCACATAAATTAGTGTGAATTAAGTCAAGAACATTATTGGATTTCTCTAGAATACTCTTAAAGGTTGTTCTAACTTGTTTTCCAAATTGACATTCCTTACATATCGGATTGTAAGGCTTAACAATCTTAGGTAAATCTCTTATAACCTTAATTGTACTGATCTTCACAATGCAATCAAAGTTTACATGGTAGAGTCTCTTATGCCATAACCAACTTTCATCAATATGTGCAATCAAGCATGTCCTTTCATTGTTATTAAAATGAAAGATATTACCTCTAGTCTGATTACCGGTTTCAATTTCCAAACCAGTTCTATTCATGATTTTGCATTTACCATTCTTGAATTGCAACTGAAATCCCTTTTCAACTAATTGACCAACACTCAAAAGATTATGCTTCAAGCCTTCAACATAGTAAACATTATCAGTATTATGCTTACCATCAAAAGATATAGTTCCTTTTTCTCTGATCAAACAAGCTTTATCATCTCCAAATCTTACTAGACCTCCATTGTATTCCTGAAAGGTAAAGAATTTACTCTTATCGCCAATCATATGATGTGAACATCCTGAATCAATGATCCATTCATCCTTATCTTCAATTTTAGTTGCCAAGGCCTGCTCTACCGGTTGAATAGTAGGTGTCAATTGATCTTTGTTATAGCAACAAAAGCCCATCCATTGTCCATCGGTTCCTCATCAGAATCATCAGTAACTCCTTCATCAGCATAGTAACATGATTTGTCTCTATTCTTCTTAAATCTATACTTTTGATATTCAGGGTTAGGCTTATATGTTCTTTTAGCTTCTTCTTTCAGTCTTGCATGTCTATCAGGACACCTAGAAGCCATATGACCAATCTTATTGCAGTTGAAACATTTAAAGGGTGCTTTACCTTCATACTTACTTCCAATTGGACCTTTAGGCATTTTCCTTGCAAATAGTGCTTCAAGCTCTTCCATTTCTTCATTCTCCTTTCTAATTTCTTCAAGTTCTCTTGCATAAAGATATGTCAGATGATGATGATGATGATGCTTTGAAAGCTAAATCTATCTTAATAGTAGCAACATGACCAAATTCCTCAAGTTCAAAAGCTGAAGGTTTTCCAACCAAAGTGTCTCTAGATACCGATGTATTAGGCATTGTTCTCAATTCATTAATAGCAGTAACTTTCATTTTGTATGTCGGTGGAAATTCTCTTAAAACTTTAGAAACAATTTCATCTTCACTTAAGGTTCCTCCACAAAATTGTATACCCAAAACAATTTCATTTACTCTTTCCATAAAAGCAAAAATTCTTTCATCTTCTTCCATTTTTAGATTTTCATACCTGACCTGGAAGCATTCAAGTTTTGTAATTTTGACTGTGGAATCTCCTTCATTCAGTGTTTCCAATTTATCCCAAATAGCTTTAGTAGTAGATCTGTCTGATAATCTCATGATTTGCTAATCTGATAATGCGCTCAAAAGTGCTTCTCTTTCTTTGCAATCATTTTCCTCATCTTTATCCAAGGTTGGTAGAATATGTTGACCTTGAGTAGGAGCAACATAGCCATTCTTTGTAACATCCCAAATATCCTTTCCAATGCAATTCAAATGTGTCTCCATCTTGATCTTCCATATGCCATAGTTGGTTTCATCAAGCTTCAGACTGTCCTTCCTGAAATAGTTAGAAGACATTGGATCTCCTCAAGCTGTTAAACTTCTGCAAAAAGAGGACTATACTTTGATACCAATTGTTAGGTCCCGGAGGCAACTGAGAGGGGGGGGTGGGGATGAATCAGTTGTCCAATAAATACAAACCAAAACTAACTTAACCAAACTTAATGCTTAATGTTGGTAAACAAAACTTTAATGTCGGTAGACAGTTTAATAGTTAATTGCAGTACTGGTAAAGTTTTATGCCAAAAACAAAAAGACAAATAACATACACAACACATAACGCAATTATTTGTACGTGGAAACCCTATAAGGGGAAAAACCATGGTGGGAAACCTTACCCACAATCAGATGATACTACCACAGATAGTATGTGTGTACAATATGGAGTCTACACATGCAGAAAGGCCAACTCCCTAGAGCTCACTGCTCAATCACAAAATGGGAGTCACACTAACTACAATTGGATGGTTAAATCCAATGATAATGTACTGCTCATAATAACATCTTCATATATTGGATTCAGTACCGGTTAAGCTCTAATTTTCCTTCTTCAAAAGTTCCTTCAATCTTGAATGATGTCTATGTGTATAGCTCTAGTTATATTCACATATACCTTATTACAATCCTTTCCCAATCCTATATCACAATCTCATAAATGAGATCTTACATTTATACCAAAACCTAAGACCAAATGAGTAGGTCGTCTCACTAAGATATTACAATAAAATCAATTACAAATGAATCAATATGCGATGCATGATGTTGGCTCAATGCATTTACAATAATAACAAATCATCTTCATGACGTGTCGTGCTGATCTGGAATAGATATGCTTGCCGGTCCATAACCTAGACCTATTTGCCAGTAACAACAAATATGCAAACCCAAATAAACCAATGAAAAAATCACCAAAACAAAGTGTTCAAACAATGTCTTCAACATAACCAAGTAATCTCCAAGTCATTCCAAGTGCCGGTGAACCAAATACTGGTGACTGTACATAAGTCACTGATCATGCTGGTGAACATAACTAAAGATCTCCAAGTGTTGATAAGTGTTGACAAGTGTTGACAAGTGTTGACAAGTGTTGACAAGTGTTGACAAGTGTTGACATCAATGACAAAACCATATCAACATATCCAAAATACCAACAAAATCTTACCCACAATCAGATGATACTACTGCAGATAGTATGTGTATACAGATGGGGTATGCACATGCAGAAAGGCCAACCGCCTAGAGCTCACTGCTTAATCACAAAATAGGAGTCACACTGACTACAATTGGATGATTAAATCCAATGATAATGTACTGCTAAAAGTAGCATCTCCAATGCTGGATTCAATACCGGTTAACCTCTTCAAACCTTCCTTGAACCTTCTCTATGGTCTGCTCATATGATCTTCAATATTTGCACATACCATGTTACAATACTATATACGGTCTCTCTTCTCCTTACTTATTTTCTTTCATTATCTCACAAATGAGATCTTATATATATATACCAAACCTAAGACCAAATGTGTAGGTCGGCTAATTAAGAATATTACAATAAAATCAATTACAGATAAGTCAAGATGCGATGCATCATGTCGGCTTGATACAATTACAACAATATCCAATCGATTAAATCATCTCCATAATGTGTCATGCTGATCTGGAATAGATAATGCATGGCAGTCTATAACCTAAACCAATTTGCCGGTAACAACAAATATGTCAACTCGATTAGACCAATAACCAAAATACCAAAACCAAGTGTCCAAACCATGTCTTCGACATAACCAAGTGATCTCCAGAAGGATAAGTGTTGACATCAATGACAAAACCAATGCAACACATCCATAATACCAACATGTGGTATTTATATGTCATCTCAAACTATTAAGGAGTTTATAGAAGTTTTGTTTTGTATACCACCTATTGAGAAATTATTTGTTTCAAATTCATGTATTTCCGGTGATTGTAATATATGTGGAAACTTTTCATTATCAGGTGAATGTTTGCATGAATATATTTCAAATGATTTTGGACAACAATTAGTTGATGTCAAAAGATTAAATTTTTTTGAGTATTCTCTAAAGGATGGAAAAGTTGGGAAATGTGTAGATTTGATCACAAAAAGTTAGCGTGCATTATTTTATCAAAGAATTTAAGAGTTGGATTATTCCCAAATATGTGAAGCACTCCCAACATGCCTGATGGCTTGATTGATAGTTTCACATATGAAAGAACACATTTCCAGTTGGAACATTACTATCAATTGTTGATTTCATAGAAAATTAAACTCTTGCACCACATGAAGAAATTTGATCTCAGTACCGTAATTTAGTGCAAGTGGCAATTTTCATTTATATACTATATAGACATGCACATGATAGTATAGAATGTAGTACCCCTACCGTAATCGATCTCTAACTTTGGTTTAATCTTGATTAGTTAATCGTAATATGATGTTACCATCAGATGTTTGATTTAACGCATAGCTATTGATGTGGTTCTCACACTAGTTGTATGCAGATTTTCAGTGTTCCTATTTCGTGATGTTAGTATCGGACTAATGATTTCATTAAGTTATTATATATGTATGCGTGTATGATCATTGGTTGCAGGAGATTTCAGGTACGAAGTCGCATGAGTGCGAGGTTCGTTGTCACCTGGTTTTGCAGGTTTGAGTGTACCCTTTTTAATCCTTAGAGTCGGATTAGGTGGTCGTAAGACCCTAGTTGACCTTAGTCATGCTCCAGTGAGCATCGCCAGTCGTCGTCGGTGATCCCTTCTTGTTAGGGTTTGCGAGTCGTCTGTTTGGTTGACCTTCTAGGTTTGCGTGCTTGGTGTGATTGGTTAATTTGATTAATTAGTCCTTAGTAAATCATCTTGTTTAATTATGTATTTGTGCATTAGTGATTAATGGATTAAATTAATCTGGTTTCCGTTATTGGATTGCTCATTTTTTTATTTGGAGTAGATTCGATTTAATGATTGATTTGGAATATTAAATGCATTATAATTATGCTGTCGAAAAAGAAAGTTTTGTTTCTATTTTCGCAATAGATTGACTGTATTCTGTTGGATTATTAAATTTGAACGGCTAAATTTGATTAATTGAGAAAATCGAATTTTGAATTGATAAAGCGAGTTAAATTGTTGCTATTGTTGAAAAGAATTAATTTTTAAGTATTATTTTTTTAAATAAAAGTTTTTATTCCAAAAATGGAAATTTTTGGGGTCAACTCTTCCATATTACCCAAATTTGGGGAGATTGGAAGGGGGGACATTTTTGGAGGATTTTGGTTGGAAAAGATATTGGGAGATAAAATTGGAGGATTGTGGATGGAGGAAGAAGGATCTGGGCAGCTGGAGATTGGGATTCTTCAGCCGATCTTGCCAGCAACGCGAGATCAGGTAGGATCAAACTCTCAATTTTAGTTTTTCTTTTGAAATGGAAATGTTCATTTTCCTCATTGCTGTTGGGTGTTGGGAAAACCCCATTGTGTTTGGAGAATTGGAATTTTTATCAAATCCCTGTGCTGGGCGTTTGTGGTAATTTCGGACTGTGTATTTGTGTTTAAAAAAAATAAATAAATTTGTATGAGGTGTGTTATCCCTCATTGTAGTTGCGCGTTTTGGTTTTTATTATTTTCGAACTGGGGATTTAGACCGAACTGTGTGTATTAATTTAAAATTATAAACGTACTATGTTTTGGAGCTGGGCGTTTTTATTTCCTTTTGGGCCGGGCATTTTTAGTTGTTTTAACGGACTGTGGGAATTGGGGTTTGGGAGAGCGGGGAGCGGAGCTCCACCCGCTCCCCTCCCCTTCCCCCGCGTGTCCCCGCTCGCCCCTTCTCCTCCACCCGGTTCCCGTTGTTTTACCCCGCCTTCCGTTGGTGTTAGGGCCTCCGGCCGCGGCTCACTGTGGTGGCCGCAGGGCGCCGCGGGCCTGCGGGCACCGCAGCGGCGCCGCCGCCTGGACAATGCCCTGCGGTTAGGGTTAGGGCATAGCCCGCCCTCGCCGCTAAGGGTTAAAAGGCATTTCTTTGTGTTTAAACGTAGTTTGTTTCAAACGATATTTTAAATGCATTTTTTGTTATGTTTTAAATTAGTTATAAAATGATTTTCTTTAAAATGTATTTTCTTCTATCATTCAAAAAAAAGAAAACTTATGATATTTTATATCATTTTAATGATAGTTATTTTAATGTTAGGATAATTAGAATTGTAAGTATGATTAAGATATTATTGCTTAAAAACATAATAGAGAACAATCTGTTATTGGGAAATCGTTTTAATATGATGGAATTACTATTGATGATGTTAAATGCTATATAAGAACATATCAGTTGAGTAATTGAAAAGTAAGTGATATATTTATCATGGGTGTTTGAATTTAAACGATATGCCTTGGAAGTGATTATCTCCATTTAGATTCTCTTTCTACATTTTTATTTCCGTAATCCGTATTATGTAACTGGAATTGAAATTATAAATCTGTAGAGATTGATTTTAGACCAGTCTGTCTATGATGCTTGTTGGAGATTAAATATCTTATTTTAATTGTTTAATGGTTGCCTGAATTTGAATAATATGAACTGGTTAAAAAAAAAAAAAAAAAACTCCTTACGGCTTAATTTCCCTGTTCGATGTTTTGAACCCTAAGAGTTAGAAAACCAAGAACAACTTATCCCTTGATGAGGTAGATAACTGTAACCTGTTTTTAGATCATATAGAAAACTGGATCGACTTGTAACATTTAAATCAATTTGAGGAATATTGTCCTTTCTGATTATTGCCTTGCGAGTTTAATTTTTGTATTCGCCTTTAATTATGAAACGACATGTTTTGCTTTGTTTAAATAGGACCCTGTCGTATGGATTGGCTTGGTGTACCTGTTTCAGTCCTCGAATTTTGAGTTGACTATGGTATTGTGATGTTGTCTTAGTTGGTTATATCCTCTTTGTGTGAGTCGAATGATGATTCGTGGTTAACCCTAGTTGTCAGGTCTCTAGTTAGAGCACCGTCAGTAAGTGATTACCCTTGAGTCGTGTTTGACCTGCTGAGTGTATCTCTCTTCTTGAACTCCGTTCGTCTGACCATGTGTATTCCTTGGTTTGAGTTCGTCTGAGTATAGTCTAGTGTCGTATGGGAAAGTGGCTTTCGATTGGGGGCCGTGCCCAAAGTGGCTGCTGGGTAACCCATCGAAAGTGAGTCTAATAAGTGATAACCTAAGTAGATTAGAAAATAATTTATAAATAAGATAATGTGCCTCACACATGGGACGAGTGCTAGCATATACTCGACATGCTGTGAGAAGGCCTGAAATGGCAAACTACCTTCCTTGTCTTCACGAGAGGATGTGTGGGTCCACATGAGGCTTGGATGGGCTGGAAGTTCGGATTAGGTTGCCAGGGTTACCAGTGTATGGGCCGGGACCTATGAAGACTTGCCATGGTATCCATACTAGGTTGTGTGATGACAGTTGTCCCTACGTTCGCTAGTGTGTTGTCGTCTTGTCCTGTTTGAGTACCCTTGTGAGTCGTCCTTTGTCTCTGCCCTTGTGAGTGTCGGTTTCATGTTAGACCTTGGGTGTTGATGGCTCAGATTTATGGATGCTCTCTTGGACCTTTGTATTAGCTTTGATTATGTTCAGCTGGATCCTGTTCTTTGTAAGGATCGTTTATGTATTATTGACCGATGTGGTCGTTTGTATATGGTTATGTATCGCCTTGAAGGCTGGATTGTATGGTGTAACCTCTTGTACTCTCAACTTTATTATTTATCAGAGGGGGTCTTGCAGTTGAGCAGACCCAGAGATGTAGCCCTTTAGGGGTGAACTCCGAGATCATTATGGTGTTATGTGGTGTATTCTCTTATGTCTCTTTATTCAGCTTTATCATGTATGATTAATTTATGTTGAATGGTTAAGTGGATATTTGGAATTAACTTTAAATGCTTATACTCAATTCTATCTTGAATGCTATGTTGTTCGAATGCATAATTGGTTGGGATGCGATTTATCGTAAATGTATGGGTGTAATCGTCCTTTAAATGCATTAAGTTGGAATATGGAATAATGTAACTTAGAGTAATGAATTATACTCAGTTGTCGTTAAGGAATTTAAATATGCTTGGAAAGATCTCTTATGTTATGATGAAATCCTAGTGAATTAGAATGTTGATGTATGGTTTGTAAGTTTAAATGAAAAGATTGATTGAAGATTATGAATGGAACTTAATGATGCATCTTTGCTTGTGATTTATGTTTCCATCCTTTAAAAGAAATTATCCTGATTGTGAATTATCCCGTTATTAAGATGTTTAGCTTTTGGATTAATTGTGTGAGTAAAGTGTATTGTGAAAATTTAAGTAATCTCGTTGGGAAACTCTTTAGGAGTTAGTTGAAGTCTTCCGCTATGTAATCTGAATCTTTGATATCTTGTTGCATCTTATGTGTTGTAACTTTTAAAAAAAAAAATTTGCACTCTATTCTTGTAATTTTGGCTTATCCCTTCGGGGTTTCCTGGCGGGGCATTACATTTGGTATCAGAGCCCATGTTGCAAACACTGGGAACTCTGGTGTCGCGTGTGCCCTCCATTTATGTGAGGTGTATCGACCTTATGTGTATGCTCGTCCTCCTTTTGCATGTGAGTGATTGAGCAGACCTTAGCTGGTGTGTAACGTGTGTGTTCACACCTGGTTTTTGCCTTCTTGATGTTGGTGTTTGAGTGCTTATTGGTGCATTGTTTTCCTATTGATGTCTTGGTCTACGATTACTCTTATTTGGAAAGAGTGTCGTATGTACCTTTCCTTATGGAGTGTTGTACTCTTTAGACTAATCCATTTGGATTGGTCTGTGCTTGTCTTGAATCTAAAAGTGTGAATTATGTTTGTTTAAAGATTATGATTTAGCTTAATGTTGTCCACTTGAAGGACTAGTATGGCAATTATTGAATGCTTATTTTGTAGAAAATTAAATGATCATCACCATTCCTCTCTCTCTTTCTGGGAATTAAAATGATTGGGATATGTGTAATTATCTTTGATTTGAGTTCCTTGTTTGAAAGAGAAAAGGGTGTGACTTCTTGAACCCTTGTGCGAGCCTTATGACGTTTATGTTTTTAGATTATTAAAGGGCTATGGGTTTAAAATCTATTTTGGTAATGGGAGAAAACTGTATGGGTATTGTTAAAGAATTCTCCACGTGTATCTTGTAGGAGTAGCATGATTAAATTCTACCTTAGTAAGGTGCATTTTTATGCGAATAGATGAATTATGTGAAACTGCTTGATTGGTTTGTAGAAGTGTTAAAAAGGAGCATGTTATTGTAGCTTCGAGAAAGTATTTATGTGTTTTCTGAAAGATTGTTTTCTGTGTCTCATTAAACCAGTTTGATTGAAGATTTATTTTATCAAATGCTCCATTGAACTCGCTTTTGGGTATATGAAATTACTTTAATGTGTTAGAAAGTGCGGATGAAAAGCTTGTTTGATGTGCGTGCATTAATATGTTTTATTTGGGGTAATAGCTTCTTGCTTATCCTTGATCATAATGTGATCTTATCTAATAGGTTGCAAATTATGACATGTGTCTATATTGTATTATTTGTGTGAGTGTTCTTGAGAGGTCTTGCATTATCGGAAATATTGTCTCTCTTGATCTCTGCTTTGTTTATAAACTAGAACCTCCTGTTGCAATCATAATTATTGGAAATGTTTTGTTAGGCTGATTGTCATCCTTCTAATCGGTAGCGAAAGGAAAACCGTGTAATTGAAATGATAGGCTTATAGTGGGAAATTTAATATTATAGTGTGATCTTGATTGATCTTGTGTCCTTGTAGGAAATGGTTTGGTTATCAAACTCTTTTTCCCTTCTCTTTGCCTAATCATGAGATTTTTAGAAATGATATTAAAGAATGCTTTGATTTAAATAGAATGCTTATTAAATCATGTGAAATTGTATGTTTGCTTTTGGCTTCATAGTGATAGATGAAAGTCTTAAGCTTTAGAAATGAATTTGCTTAGCTAGTAATTTAATTATGAATGCTTAGTGAGATTCGAGAAAGATATAGGAATGATGTTATTTCCTTATATAATTGTGAATTGTTAATAATTTCTGTACTTGAATCTAGAGTAAACTTGATTCAGTTATTTATATAGAAAGCATAATTGGAATCTTCCTTGTATAGATGTTAGCGTACTGAAAAGTACTCCTCGTAAATGTGACTAAACCAGTGCTGGTGTAATTGTGTGTATTGTAAGAAACCAGTGCTTATCTTATGTGCCCATGGATTGGTGAAGTAATCAACCATGGAGGATATGTTGCTTATGAGTATGGGAAACCATACTGTTTATGTGATGTTGCTTATTTGTTTCCCTGCTGAGTACCAAACCTCGGGTTGTGGGTAACTCAGTATGTTAAGGGGTATTATTCGAAGCGACCGTTCCTTGAATAGTATGGATTGGCGTACGAGTAATGTCGGCGCGAAGCGACTTTAGCTTCTCTACTTCGAGGAATGATATAGTTGTACTACTAAACTGTATCAAGGTGTACTCAATACTTTCCCTTTGATGAACCTATTTACAGGTTTATGTGTGCCAGCCTATTCTCTTCCTTATTTGAGCATTTCGATGGTGATTCTTGTGTTCAGTGATGGTGCGATTTGGAGGATCCTTTGCCTTGTCTTCATGAAAGGTAGGTTTATTCACTTGTGCTGCCAGTTAGTTTGTGTTGGTGGGCATGTGGGTGGACCATAGTCATGTATACCTCTGACTTACGGCGAGTATCCTTCTAGATACGTCGCTATGCGGGATGTGGCTTGCGCGTGCTTTTTCCGCGAGGTGCACTACCATGCGGGATACGTCCATTGTGTGTTTTCTCCACTTGGGGTATTGCCATGCCACGTGACGACGTGATGCGGGGTGATGTCGAGGTGCACACCGCCATGCCATGTGGATAGTGTGACTATGTCGCACCACATGATGAGCTACTGCAATAGCTAGTCAGTTGTTCCTTCCTTCCTCGTTGGTGGCTAGATGCTAGTCACACAGTGATGTTACGTGCAATTGTGATATTCTTTATATTTCTTTGGGGATCAGCAATTTATTTTACTTTGACTTTGAAGGTTTAGCCACGATCTTGTGATCTTTTGCACTTTGATTTGGTGTTGCAATTCCGGATTATTTTCTTACCTTATTGTTGGAATTGATGATTTATTATCTTTATTCATCTGTACTTTGGTGGCTAAACTGGTTTATCCTTATTGTTTTCGGATGCTGGTCTTGTGTCGAGATGTGAAATTCCTCTCCAAGGACGTATGATACGGAATTGGTAGAGTGTGTGCGAGGAAGTTGATATAGGGAACCGTGAGGATAGGGGGTATGTGAGGCTGTGACGCAGCTAGTACCCACTACCTACCTATGTGTGGTGACTATCTCTTGGAGGCTAACCACCTTGCACAACAAGGGATATTCACAAAGGTCTTGTATGGAAGGTAGCACCGCTAAGGTGTGCCTAGCACCATCGAGCCCTTGAGTGAGATATTGGACATTTATGATCATATTGTTGTTATGAGATCAGGCATAGAGATGCCGATCGTGCATGTTACCTTTGACCGAGCATTAGACATGCTCACATGTGGCCTTTTATGTTATGCATTTCAGTTATGTGGATGGTTATTATTGTATCATGGAGTAAATTGTGTTAACTTGTCGCTATGTTATGGGACATAGTCTTTGGAAAGGTTTTCTTATGCCTGGCAAGTGTAACAATTGAGTTATTTATGTTGCTCTTATCTATTGGAAGTTAATCTGGTTGTAGAAATTGATATTTTGAGCTAGTTCTATGTTATTAAATTTTATGATAAAGATGGATTGGTAAAGGAAATTGATCTTATGGCATGTTTTTCTGTCATTTTGATCGATGATTATGGTAATTGTGGTTTACCTCTTTAAAATGCTTTAATTTGATGTTACGAAAGGAAGAAAATTCTTGTTTCTTTGCTATGATTGTGGATAATTCCTAGAATATTTTAAGGAATGTATGGTTTTAGATGTATTTGGCCAATGGATAATGGCGTTTGTAAAGGAATTTGCAATAATATTTCATTTATTTATGAAAAGATTTCTATGTGCAATTTGATCTTTGCTGAATGAGTTTCAGGGCTGATGCGTACGACATGTTCTTCATCTAGCCTTACGACTTCCAGGAGTAAGTCGGAACCTAGGGGGGGAGAATGTAGTACCCCTACCGTAATCGATCTCTAACTTTGGTTTAATCTTGATTAGTTAATCGTAATATGATGTTACCATCAGATGTTTGATTTAACGCATAGCTATTGATGTGGTTCTCACACTAGTTGTATGCAGATTTTCAGTGTTCCTATTTCGTGATGTTAGTATCGGACTAATGATTTCATTAAGTTATTATATATGTATGCGTGTATGATCATTGGTTGCAGGAGATTTCAGGTACGAAGTCGCATGAGTGCGAGGTTCGTTGTCACCTGGTTTTGCAGGTTTGAGTGTACCCTTTTTAATCCTTAGAGTCGGATTAGGTGGTCGTAAGACCCTAGTTGACCTTAGTCGTGCTCCAGTGAGCATCGCCAGTCGTCGTCGGTGATCCCTTCTTGTTAGGGTTTGCGAGTCGTCTGTTTGGTTGACCTTCTCGGTTTGCATGCCTGGTGTGATTGGTTAATTTGATTAATTAGTCCTTAGTAAATCATCTTGTTTAATTATGTATTTGTGCATTAGTGATTAATGGATTAAATTAATCTGGTTTCCGTTATTGGATTGCTCGTTTTTTTATTTGGAGTAGATTCGATTTAATGATTGATTTGGAATATTAAATGCATTATAATTATGCTGTCGAAAAAGAAAGTTTTGTTTTTATTTTCGCAATAGATTGACTGTATTCTGTTGGATTATTAAATTTGAACGGCTAAATTTGATTAATTGAGAAAATCGAATTTTGAATTGATAAAGCGAGTTAAATTGTTGCTATTGTTGAAAAGAATTAATTTTTAAGTATTATTTTTTTAAATAAAAGTTTTTATTCCAAAAATGGAAATTTTTGGGGTCAACTCTTCCATATTACCCAAATTTGGGGAGATTGGAAGGGGGGACATTTTTGGAGGATTTTGGTTGGAAAAGATATTGGGAGATAAAATTGGAGGATTGTGGATGGAGGAAGAAGGATCTGGGCAGCTTGAGATTGGGATTCTTCAGCCGATCTTGCCAGGAACGCGAGATCAGGTAGGATCAAACTCTCAATTTTAGTTTTTCGTTTGAAATGGAAATGTTCATTTTCCTCATTGCTGTTGGGTGTTGGGAAAACCCCATTGTGTTTGGAGAATTGGAATTTTTATCAAATCCCTGTGCTGGGCGTTTGTGGTAATTTCGGACTGTGTATTTGTGTTTAAAAAAAATAAATAAATTTGTATGAGGTGTGTTATCCCTCATTGTAGTTGCGCGTTTTGGTTTTTATTATTTTCGAACTGGGGATTTAGACCGAACTGTGTGTATTAATTTAAAATTATAAACGTACTATGTTTTGGAGCTGGGCGTTTTTATTTCCTTTTGGGCCGGGCATTTTTAGTTGTTTTAACGGACTGTGGGAATTGGGGTTTGGGAGAGCGGGGAGCGGAGCTCCACCCGCTCCCCTCCCCTTCCCCCGCGTGTCCCCGCTCGCCCCTTCTCCTCCACCCGGTTCCCGTTGTTTTACCCCGCCTTCCGTTGGTGTTAGGGCCTCCGGCCGCGGCTCACTGCGGTGGCCGCAGGGCGCCGCGGGCCTGCGGGCACCGCAGCGGTGCCGCCGCCTGGACAATGCCCTGCGGTTAGGGTTAGGGCATAGCCCGCCCTCGCCGCTAAGGGTTAAAAGGCATTTCTTTGTGTTTAAACGTAGTTTTAAAAAAAAAACGTAGTTTGTTTCAAACGATATTTTAAATGCGTTTTTTGTTATGTTTTAAATTAGTTATAAAATGATTTTCTTTAAAATGTATTTTCTTCTATCATTCAAAAAAAAGAAAACTTATGATATTTTATATCATTTTAATGATAGTTATTTTAATGTTAGGATAATTAGAATTGTAAGTATGATTAAGATATTATTGCTTAAAAACATAATAGAGAACAATCTGTTATTGGGAAATCGTTTTAGTATGATGGAATTACTATTGATGATGTTAAATGCTATATAAGAACATATCAATTGAGTAATTGAAAAGTAAGTGATATATTTATCGTGGGTGTTTGAATTTAAATGATATGCCTTGGAAGTGATTATCTCCATTTAGATTCTCTTTCTACATTTTTATTTCCGTAATCCGTATTATGTAACTGGAATTGAAATTATAAATCTGTAGAGATTGATTTTAGACCAGTCTGTCTATGATGCTTGTTGGAGATTAAATATCTTATTTTAATTGTTTAATGGTTGCCTGAATTTGAATAATATGAATTGGTTAAAAAAAAAAAAAAAAAAACTCCTTACGGCTTAATTTCCCTGTTCGATGTTTTGAACACTAAGAGTTAGAAAACCAAGAACAACTTATCCCTTGATGAGGTAGATAACTGTAACCTGTTTTTAGATCATATAGAAAACTGGATCGACTTGTAACATTTAAATCAATTTGAGGAATATTGTCCTTTCTGATTATTGCCTTGCGAGTTTAATTTTTGTATTCGCCTTTAATTATGAAACGACATGTTTTGCTTTGTTTAAATAGGACCCTGTCGTATGGATTGGCTTGGTGTACCTGTTTCAGTCCTTGAATTTTGAGTTGACTATGGTATTGTGATGTTGTCTTAGTTGGTTATATCCTCTTTGTGTGAGTCGAATGATGATTCGTGGTTAACCCTAGTTGTCAGGTCTCTAGTTAGAGCACCGTCAGTAAGTGATTACCCTTGAGTCGTGTTTGACCTGCTGAGTGTATCTCTCTTCTTGAACTCCGTTCGTCTAACCATGTGTATTCCTTGGTTTGAGTTCGTCTGAGTATAGTCTAGTGTCATATGGGAAAGTGGCTTTCGATTGGGGGCCGCGCCCAAAGTGGCTGCTGGGTAACCCATCAAAAGTGAGTCTAATAAGTGATAACCTAAGTAGATTAGAAAATAATTTATAAATAAGATAATGTGCCTCACACATGGGATGAGTGCTAGCATAGACTCGACATGCTGTGAGAAGGCCTGAAATGGCAAACTACCTTCCTTGTCTTCACGAGAGGATGTGTGGGTCCACATGAGGCTTGGATGGGCCGGAAGTTCGGATTAGGTTGCCAGGGTTACCAGTGTATGGGCCGGGACCTATGAAGACTTGCCATGGTATCCATACCAGGTTGTGTGATGACACTTGTCCCTACGTTCGCTAGTGTGTTGTCGTCTTGTCCTGTTTGAGTACCCTTGTGAGTCATCCTTTGTCTCTACCCTTGTGAGTGTTGGTTTCATGTTAGACCTTGGGTGGTGATGGCTCAGATTTATGGATGCTCTCTTGGACCTTTGTATTAGCTTTGATTATGTTTAGCTGGATCCTGTTCTTTGTAAGGATCGTTTATGTATTATTGACCAATGTGGTCGTTTGTATATGGTTATGTATCGCCTTGAAGGCTGGATTGTATGGTGTAACCTCTTGTACTCTCAACTTTATTATTTATCAGAGGGGGTCTTGCAGTTGAGCAGACCCGGAGATGTAGCCCTTTAGGGGTGAACTCCGAGATCATTATGGTGTTATGTGGTGTATTCTCTTATGTCTCTTTATTCAGCTTTATCATGTATGATTAATTTATGTTGAATGGTTAAGTGGATATTTGGAATTAACTTTAAATGCTTATACTCAATTCTATCTTGAATGCTATGTTGTTCGAATGCATAATTGGTTGGGATGCGATTTATAGTAAATGTATGGGTGTAATCGTCCTTTAAATGCATTAAGTTGGAATATGGAATAATGTAACTTAGAGTAATGAATTATACTTAGTTGTCGTTAAGGAATTTAAATATGCTTGGAAAGATCTCTTATGTTATGATGAAATCCTAGTGAATTAGAATGTTGATGTATGGTTTGTAATTTTAAATGAAAAGCTTGATTGAAGATTATGAATGGAACTTAATGATGCATCTTTGCTTGTGATTTATGTTTCCATCCTTTAAAAGAAATTATCCTGATTGTGAATTATCCCATTATTAAGATGTTCAGCTTTTGGATTAATTGTGTGAGTAAAGTGTATTGTGAAAATTTAAGTAATCTCGTTGGGAAACTCTTTAGGAGTTAGTTGAAGTCTTCCGCTATGTAATCTGAATCTTTGATATCTTGTTGCATCTTATGTGTTGTAACTTTTAAAAAAAAAAATTTGCACTCTATTCTTGTAATTTTGGCTTATCCCTTCGGGGTTTCCTGGCGGGGCATTACATAGAAGATAATAATTTTTTTTCACGGAGTATGATTTATATGTGAGTGATAATCGATTAAACTCATCAAAGTTTTTTCAATATTGCTTCAAGGTATTTTATGTCAATTTAAAGGAAAAAGAAATTCAAATGGTCCAACATTTCATATGGTCTGATAATTGCACATGACAATTAAAAAATGCGAGAATGTTTTATTTCCTAAGTAGGCTCATAAGGAATACAATGTCCATCATATGTGGAGTTTTTTTGAAGATGGACATTGTAAAGGAAAACATGATGGCACCGATGCATGTATTAAAAGAGCTCTTGCTAGAGAGCAACTTGAATCCAAGGATGTAGTGAAATTTAAAGATGCACGTGTAGTTGTCGATTGGTGCAATTATATTTTGTTTATAGTATCAACTGGGAACTCCACAACTCAACATTTCTTCTAGCTAGTTTAGGAAGACAATATTCTGACTCAACATTATTTTGGTACTATTAGTGGATCAAGTAAATGACATTCTTTTAAGTGTTCTAATTCAAAAACTTGGATTATATGGACAAGGGAGATAATTAATTATCATTATTGTCATTGTGAGGGACAATGATGCTAGGTACCCTTAACTTGTTTCCTTTAAAACAACTTTAGAGGGGACAATAATTTATCCAATACTTGAGCAAGATAAAATAGGGTGAATATAAGGCTTATTTGGAAAGTTTCTCATAAGATAATTATTCAACAATAAGAGAATTAATCTTTTAAATGAATATACACCATAGAAGACTAAGGGCTAGTTTTGTTATTTTCAATAAAAATATTATTTATTTGGAACAATAAACTTTGCAATGGTTTAACTTAAAAAATGTTTCACATTAGCATTGTGACCCCCTTATCATGTAGGCTTTGTTTTTAAATAATTTAAAAAAAAAGAAATTTCTCTTGTGAGATTTATGGTCAAAATCTAACTATGTTAAGGGATTCGTTATGTGTTTTTCAAAAAAAAATTCAATTGGGTTTTTTTTTTGTGTCATGTTTTCATCTTGAGAAAGGTGGGGCATGACAACATAGGTACTTGATCCAATTGATCTACTATGATGATTTGCACAAGTTTCTCTTATATTTATAGATCTCATATATGCAATGATGCACAATGCATTCCAATGAAAACATAGCAATGCCAACTTTTCATAAACATGAGTCAACTCTATTTCTATCATAGGAAGTACAAAACTTGCACACAATGCAGTAAGAAATTCTCAATTAGGAGCCAAGATTTAACATCAAAGCCTAATCAACAAGTAATAAATAACACCATCCCACTAGGGACAAAATCAATAGGGCCACTCAAAGGCCACCATACACTAAAGAAGACAAGAATAAATCATTGAGGAGACTGACACTCTATAGGAAATCCTCAACACATACGAGGGTCATATGAACCCTAAATAACATACACTCATCAAATATCACACTAGGTCAAATGAGGAAACATAACCACTATCGCCAAGAGCATCCACATGTGCACAACCACACAAAGGCCAACAAGCTCTCACACCAAGGAGCAACACACCAACAACCAATCCTTAGCACTCTCAAGTGGATCTCACACAGGGGTATCTATCTATCTCTTATAGGTGTAGAGACACTAGGAGGTACCCTTCCTCCATCACAAGCTACTTGGGTTGGTTCATCTTGAACCCTCAAAATTGCCACATAAGGCACCCAAGCAATAAGATAACACTAGCTCTCAACTTGAACACTCACATAACTATGCACTAACATCATGAACTTCAAGGGAAACAACGGAACTAGAGATCCCCATACTGCAGCATGGTATTTGATGCCAGATGTAACACCCTACCAAGGAACCCTAAAGGATAAGAGAAAAATATACAAGAAATGAATTTTTTTTTTTTTTTTTGAAGTAATAAAGTGTCAACATGAATTACATATAAAAGTATAACGCTCAACCTCAAGATAAGGTCAAGTATGTGTCAACCAACTATGCACATGAAAACATCTAAACTCTTGGAACTCCATCTAAGATAACTCAAATCACCTCTAAGGGTTCCCTAACATCGCCACCATAGAAATACATCCAAGACTAGAAAAATATATCATAACCCACTAAGAGATGACTAAATCAACCTTCAACACAAATCAAAACATATCTATGTTCATTTTAAAATACCAATTGAAATGTTCCTATGATAAAATAGATACATCAAAATAGAGAAGCATAAGAGATCATACTTCATGCCTGATTTGAACAATGGTGTACATAAAGTAATACCAATACATATCTAATAATAATTATTACATCCATCTCTAATTGGAGTGTTTAATACATACAGTGATACAACACATATTACAATATATAAATGATTACAACATATAAGAAAGAGAAGAGAATGAGAAGAATCTAGTGTCGAGGAAGGAGGTAAAATCCATTGAACCAGTCATGAACCAAGTCCTCCAATCCCCAACAGTTGTTAGCAATATTGTTGAACCATGTTGTATCCTTAGGTCCACCCCACCATTCTCATGGAGAGTCACATGACCCAAATCATCATCCAAGTATACTAGGGAAGAGCAATGGGCTTATGCAAAGAGACAAACATGTAGTAAATGCTCAACATAACACCCAATAAGAGTAATAAAACCACATCAAGATAATAATTCTAATAATGCACCACTCACATAAAATATAATCAAGTAAAAGAGAGAGAGTTATTGAGCATCAATACGTAAAACACCAAAGAGTCAGGAAGCATCCTCCATGAACAACAATAAGGACAAGGAGGCACCCACAAGAGCAACACCAAATTTTCCATACTGCATATATCACAATGAGATAACCAAAATATCAAGTAATAGTAAATTCATAGGGTTTTACTAAACTATCGGTACCTAGATACAAGAGTGCTTAGTGTAAGGAGTTTCATCATGTGTTCTTAAAGGGATGGAACCACAAAAAACCAAGTAGTCCTCTCATATTGACAAAGAGACTCGATCGCGCTAGATCAATGCCCCACAAATGGCCAAGCCTTCCCAATATATCCTTAGCCTTGTACTAGTAATAAAGGCATGTAAGGGTCATCAAATTGTCTTATCATTAATGTTTTATCCTAACCCAAATTTTAATTAAGTTATCACTTGTCTTATACTCTCTCCATTGGGTTATCCTAGCAGCCACTTTGGGCCTCGACCCCTAATAAGAGCTACTCCCATGACCAAATATAGTACCTAGTCCTAAGGTTCATCCCATTTAATCAAATTAGGAATCAAAATAAATACAATGCAATGATTCACTTTCCATATGCTTGATAACATAAAATATCTCTTTTACAAAATGCCATATCAACTATATACAAGACATACTTAATTGGTCATGCTACCAAGAGAACGGATTCAATTTATCCAATAATGAAATGTAATCACATAAGAAGATACAAGGAATCCATTTTAATATTTCTATAAGTACTCAGGCATTCATAGGAATTTCTCATATCAAGAGCTATCAATTCATTCCACCTAAGAAGGTGCGAGTCAAGTATTAATATCCATTTCAAGTTAATTCAAACATAATATAATGCCTATTGTGGAGGCTCATACATGAATGAGAAAAATACATAAATACATACACTAATCATCATAATAACATCTCAAGAGATCACATACATAATTCATAACAATGCCAATACTCAAGGAGAAACCTAAATGTGTCTGAGTCATGAATTCAATCCTAGATTGATCCCAATTCACAAGTACAAGTAGAATTATCTATGGAATCTCATAGAATCTTTCCTAAAAATCACAATTCACCTTACTCAAGGCTAATCAAACTCAAAAATAAAGGAAAATTGGATAAATAACTTAAATAAAGCAGCGAAGGAGACTAAAAACCCAAATTAGCTTTCTAATAGAAAATTGTGTGAATTTGGTAGAAATTGCATGATTCTTTTAGAAATTTTGTAAATAGATTAGCAATTATGTAATTCAATCAACAATTTCATATATCAACTTGCAATTGCGTGAATCTAGAATCATATGCATAATTCTACTTCGGGAAGCCAATTAGGGCATCAAGTTTGACAAAAAAAGAAGATAGGAAGGCGAATTGGGTACCAAAACATTGGGAACTACCCCATTACATTTCAAAAATACAATAAAAAATCCCATACAAAGATCTAATAATAATTGGGTAGCATAATCCCCATTTTCACATTGTTTCACCAAACCCACAATCAAAACAACCAAACAATCTATCAAGCACATAAAAGATTTGATTTCATTGCTCAACAAGGTTTCAATTCCATATGAAAACACATTGAATTCATTTAAGGAGATCAAATTGAAAGATAATAATAAGTTTTAAGTCTCCTACCTCAAGTTGGAGAGAAACTCCATTCACAAGTCGCATTCTGCACTTTCCACCAATGACCTCAAGGTTCAAACCACAACATGACCTCCTCAATCTACATCTTTAAACACCATACCCACAAAATTCCACCTCCAAAATCTCTTAGTCTCAACAATTTCCTTTGGACACCATAGGAGGTTTGAGAGGAAGAAGCATGCAAATAAAACTAAGCATTGAGGAAAAAACAATCTCAATTATAAAATATAAACTTACTTTTAGGAGTGAGAATATAATAATAATAAAATCAAATTAAAGTTAAAATGCCAATTGAACTCCCAAGAGAACCCCATGATGAATCATTTAATTCACATTAAATCGAACACAAATAAGACATATTACTCATTTAAATATTAAACTACTCCAAAAATATCAAATTACTAATGATGTAAGTGATAAATGACAACATATCTCAACTGACTGAATATTCATAGATAGTCATTATGGGCTGACTCAACATAATAAATGGGTTTTTCAAAGCTACCAATTGTGATATTTGGGGCTCAAAATAATAAAATAATTAAAATAGTAAAATCAAGGGAATTTCCCTAATCAAGGAGTGACAAGTTTGGCTTAGGATATTTAGCTAGTGTGCTATCTCTAGCTAACCAATGTTGGGGATATGGGCATGCTCTAACCTATGAAGCAAGGTGGGTTCGATGCCCTGTATGATGGTATGATGAAAGAATAAGTATCCGGTATAATACTAAGAGGAGGGGGTGAATCCGTATACTAAAAAACTGATACAAACTTCCTAATCTTGAAATCAAACTCACAAAGTAAACTTTCACTTATCAAGATCAATACTCAACATCAACCAATTAACTGTTATAACAACTTAATAGTAAACAACTTCAATCTTGTAAACATCAAAATACTTAATCATATCTCAACATATTCAATCTCTCAATGCTTCTAGTTATCATGCCTTATCGAAATAGTTAAGTAATCAATCAAATCAACAAATAAGATCATAACCATAGAAAAATTCACCACTTGACACAAATGTTTATACGTGGAAAACCCAAATAGGTAAAAACCACGGTGAGATGAGACTCACAAGGATAACTATCTGAACTCTTCTAAAGTTCGCCATGTTAGGAGCCAAGCCTATTAAAGCTTTTACAATAAGTCATGTTAAGAATTGATTTTGTTAGGAATCACCTGGCTAAGGGATTTACAAAATGCCTTGATGAAAAGCAAAATACCCTATTAGGAGTAACCTTGGTAGAGGGTATTGAGAATCCAAGCTAATGGACCACCTTGTTAGAGGATTTAATAAGTAACCAAGCTTCTTAGAGCTTACCTGGTTAGGGGATTTCAATTTTGTTGTAATTGTTAAAAAACAATAGGTTTTCTTGATCTGTCTAAATAGCACTACATTTGCTTGATCAAATCTTTTTAAGCTTCAATCTGCTTTCACTCAAACTGTAGATCCATTCTCTGGTTAAGCAACCACACACTCAACTAATTTTCAGCCAACACTTTTCCAACACTTTTATAAACAACTTCATCGACCTTAAATACAAATCAATTAGGTCAGTAACACAACAAAAACCTAATTCTCTCATAGAGATTACAAACAAGTCGGTTCAATCTTGACCGTTAGAAATCAAACAATCTCTTCACATGCTTCAAGAAAATTCCAATTGCTCCACGATCACCGCTTCATCAGACTTTGTAACTCATCACGTGATATGCATTAGATGCAATCCACTTTTCTCATTCCCTAGACAACAAACAAACAAACAACGCGCCAAAAATAATCTGAACTTATCCTCATTCAATGATCACATGTGTCTCCATCATTAGATCTTAAACCAACAAACTTGATCGGTTAGGGTTTAACAAAAAACAACTGGTAGGGTTTATCGGTTACATTTCATAGACAAGGGTTTAACCTTATACACTGATTTACCAGTTCAACTCACAAACTTAACATACCAGTTTACAACATCTTCCACAAATCTCTTCCTGCCAGTTACAAGCCAATATCAACAACAACAACAATATCAACAATATCATAAATACCATTACCGGTTCAATTGACATCAATGACAACATATCATATCATTAATGCAATCTTCATGCAAATCCCAACAATCTCCCCCCTTGGCATTGATGGAAATACAAATATCAACACCTCTGATTGTTGCTGTGATTGGTGAATAGGAATCTTGGTTTACATTACCAAGTATTCACCATGCTCTGTCTGTCTTCAACCTGTCACTCGTTTCCCTTTCCCAATCACATAAGTCTTCTCCTTAATCACATAATTCTTCTCCCCCTTTGACAGCAATGCCAAATTGAAAGTAAAACATGTAATGTCAAATTTTCACTGTGCATCAACAACATACTGCAACTTGATGCTCTCCCTATGGAATACATCCACTTCTTCATCAATCCATGTAAAATTTTACAAGTAATTCAGGGACTGATGCAATCAACATCATGTTCAACTAACTTCATGAAGAGGGACAACCCTCAACTGACTTCTAAGATACTCAAAAGTGGTCTTAGGCAGAGGTTTGGTAAAGATATCTGCAATCTTCTCCTGGGTAGAAACATGATCTAAGATAACATCTTTACTTTGAACTTTTTCCCTCAAAAAGTGATACTTCAATTCAATGTGCTTGGTGTGAGTGTACAAAACATGATTCTTAGAAATATTAATGGCACTTGTATTATCACATCAAATCTTTATAGGTTTTGAGATCTTCATCTTAAAACCTTCCAAAATGTGCCTCATCCAAAGAGCTTGTGTGCAATTCATATAAGCTGCAACATACTCAGCTTCAGCAGTAGATTGTGAAGCACAACTTTGCTTCTTACTACTCCATGAAACTAGTCTCCCCCTAGAAAGAATGCTCCACCGGTAGTACTTTTCTAGTCATCAATACTTCCTGGCCAATCAACATCAGTGTATGCCTTCAAATCAAAGTTTCCTCCATATGGATACCATAATCCATAGTCAACTGTACCTTTCAGATATCTAAAAATTCTCTTTGTTTCTATTAGGTGTGCTTCCTTTGTATTCTTCTGAAATCTTGCAACTATACCAACCGCATGGGCAATATCCGGTCTACTGTGAAAAACAGTGTAATTTTCCAATCATTGATCTGTATTTCTTTTCATCAACAAACTTAGATGCATCCTCCTTGGATAACTTACAACCTGTAACCATTGGTGTTCCAATTGGTTTGCAATCACTCATGCCAAAAGTCTTCAAAACCTCTTTCACAGACTTAGATTGAGTAATGAAAATACCATTCTTCATTCACTGTATCTGCAACCCTATGAATTTTTTTATTTCCCCTACTAAAGAAATCTCAATCTCATTCTTCATTTCATCTACAAAACTATGCTCATGACATCATTACCTCCAAAAATAATATCATCAACAAATACTTCACTGACAAGTATTTCATCTTCTTCAGACTTGAGATAAATATTACTATCATCACTAGTTCTTGCAAAGCCTATGTTCATCAGATGTGTATGAAGCTGTTCATACCATGCTCTGGGTGCTTGCTTCAATCTATACAAAGCTTTATGCAATCTGCATACCATGTCTTTCTCATCTGTTAGTGCATAACCATCAAGCTGCTCTATGTATACCTCTTCTTCCAATATCCCATTCAAAAATGTAGACTTAACATCCATCTGGTATACCTTGAACTTCTTATGGGCTGCAAATGCAAGTAATGTTCTGACACCTTCTAGTCTTTCTACTAGTGCAAAAGTTTCACCAAAATCTTCTTCTTCTTCTTGAGCATTGACCTTTGCAAACTAATCTTGCCTTGTTGTAAACTACAACACCATCTTCATTCAACTTGTTTCTGAATACCCATTTAGTACCTATAAAATTCTTGTTTATCGGTCGGGGTACCAGGGTCAAAGTGTTGTTCTTCTCAATTTGATCTAATTCCTCCTCCATAGCTTTAACCCAATGATCATCACCAAATGCCTCCTTAGCACTTCTAGGTTCAATGGTGGAGATCATGCAAGAGTTATCTCTTATTTTCCGTCTAGTTAGTACTCCAACATCCTTATCCCCAATAATCTGCCTAGGACTGTGGTTCAGTCTCACATACCTAGGAATAACATGATCATTTTCATCAGGTTCAACTTCTTCATTATCATCTTCCTCTAAATTTAATGTTCAGGTTGAACAAGTACATCATGATTTTCTTTACCAGTTTTTGATTTAACAGTTTTAGGTTCTGAAAGCAAAATGCAAGGATCTTCATCCTTTTTCTCCAAGTTGGTTCCTTCTGAGACTTCATGACATTCATCTATACAAACATCAACACTCTCAAAAATTCTCCATGTCCGGTTGTTGAAGCATTTATAGGCCTTACTCTTGGTGGAATAGCCAAGAAATATGCCTTCATCACTCTTAGCTTCAAACTTGCTTATGTAATCACCTCTTTTAATAAAACATTTTCTACCAAATATTTTAAAATAGCTAATATCAAGTGATCTCCCATACCAATATTCATAAGGGGTCTTGTCCTTACCTTTTTTCATCAGAACTCAGTTCATTGTGTAGACAGTTGTACTTACAACTTCTTTCCAAAAATTTTTTGCTACATTTCCTTGTATCAACATTGTCCTAGAAGCTTCAACCACTAATCGGTTGTTCCTCTCTACTATACCATTCTATTGTGGTGTCCTTGGTGCAAAAAGCTACTACTTGATACCATTCTCATCATAGTACTTAGTGAATTCCTCATAAGTAAATTCACCACCTTGATATGTTCTTAAACATTTTATCTTTTTGCTACTCTCTTTCTTAGCTAAGGCCCTAAATGCCTTGAACTTACCAAAAGCTTCATTCTTATCCTTCAAGAATGTGACCCACATCATCCTTGAATAATCATCAGTGAAGATCATGGAATATCTATCACCTTGAATGCTTCTTGTTCTTATTGGTCCACATAGATCTGTATGAACCAAATCTAACAAGTGCTATGTTGAGAAGGACTTGCTCTTGAAAGTTGAAGAAGTCATCTTTCCTAATTGACATTCTTTACAAAGAGAATTAACTGGTTTGTCTAGCTGAGGCAGACCTCTTACTATCTTGGACTTGCTTACTTTCACAATGTTATCAAAGTTTATATGAAAAAATCTCCTATGCCAAAGCCAACTATCATCTATCTTTTCAATCAAATAGTTGCTAACTTTAGGATTAAGATGAAATAGATTACCTCTGGTTTGTTTCCCAATTGCAATCAATTCACCTTTGTTGTCAAAGATTTTGCACATACCATTTCTAAACTCCAGTGGGTATCCTCCATCATTAAGTTGTGCCACACTCATAATATTGAGCTTGAGGCCTTCAACCCAATAGACATTGTCAGCACTGCTCTTCCCATTAAGAGAAATAACTCCCTTACCTTTAACCATACAGGGTGAGTCATTGCCAAATCTGACAACACCGCCATCAAATTCCTTCAAGGAAATAAATTTTCTTCGATCATCGGTCATGTGATGTGAACAACCACTGTCAATGATCCAATCATTAGAGTTATCCATCCTAGACACTAGTTCCTTCTGATATGATATCTCTTCCTTAATAGATACAAACACAATATCTTCACTAGCATCATCATCAGATTCTTCATCAATAATACCATTGTCAATAGCAATAAGACAATCTCTCTTCCCTTTGTCCTTATACTTATTGATTTTTTCTCTCTTGTATTCATTTTCACCATTAGGACAATTAGCTGTTATACGACCAATCTTGTTGCATGCAAAACACTTTAAAGGTAGTTTACCTCTATATTTCCCAGTGCCTCTAGGTAGTCATTTTCCCAACAATGCTTCAAGTTCCACTAAGATATCTTCATTGTCAGCATCTCTACTGGATCTAGATTCATAACCATGACAAGTATCTCTACTTTTTCTCATAGATGGGTTAGAGAGAGAAGCTCTGAATGCAGATTTTGATTTCTATACACTACATCATAACCGTTTAATTCAAAAGTAGTAAGTTTGGCAATGATAGAGTTAAGAGTTACCTTATTTTTGTCAATGGACTTCAGCTCTTGAATAGTTGTAACTTAGATAGCATAGACCGACAGTAGGGTTCTCAGTACCTTACTGATCACTGTGGCATCTTCCACTTTCTCGCCTGCCCTCTTTATTTCACCAACTATCTCTTTTATCCTTTGACCATACTGCTGGATATTCTCACCTTCAGACATTCTCATGTCATCAAACTTTCCTCTTAGGCTCGCCTCTTTAGAAATCTTAACATGTTCAACACCACTATAAATCTCTTCAATTTTTTTCCATACTTCATATGTAGTTTCAAGACCATGAACATCTACATATTCAACATTAGACAAAGAACTAATAATAGCCTCCAATGCTTGATGATTTTCTTGTTGTTCTTTCTTCTGATCATCAGTCAGAGTTCTAGTAGGTGCAATATACTTAGTTTTTACATGATCCCAATACTGGCTTCCCGGACTCTTAATGCAAATCTTCATTCTGTTGCTCCATATCCTATAGTTTTTTTTGTTGAACTTCAGACCTCCTTTCTTCATCATGATCTACAAGATCTTTTCCTCAAGATGTTAGGCTTTTAGGTTAAAGAGGACTTGAGATGCTTTGATACCAATTGATGGTATGCTGAAAGAATAAGTATCTAGTATAATACTGAGAGGGGGGGTGAATCAGTATACTGAAAAACTGATACAAACTTCCCAATCTCAAAATCAAACTCACAAAGTAAACTTTCACTTATCAAGATCAATACTCAACATCAACCGATTAACTGTTATAACAACTTAATAGTAAACAACTTCAATCTTGTAAACATCAAAATACTTAATCATATCTCAACATATTCAATCTCTCAATGCTTCCAGTTATCATGCCTTGTCAGAATAGTTAAGTAATCAATCAAATTAACAAATAAGATCATAACCACAAAAATATTCACCACTTGACACAAATGTTTATACGTGGAAAACCCAAATAGGTAAAAACCACGGTGAGATGAGACTCACAAGGATAGCTATTTGAGCTCTTCTGAAGTTTGCCCTATTAGGAGCCAAGCCTATTAAATCTTTTACAATAAGTCATGTTAAGAACTGATTCTATTAGGAATCACCCGGTTAAGGGATTTACAAAATGCCTTGATGAAAAGAAAAATACCCTATTAGGAGTAAACTCGGTAGAGGGTTTGAGAATCCAAGCTAATGGACCACCTTGTTAGAGGATTTAATAAGTAACCAAGCTTGTTAGAGCTTACTCGGTTAGGGGATTTCAATTCTACTATAATTCTTAGAAAATAATAGGTTTTCTTGATCTGTCTGAATAGAACTACATTTGTTTGATCAAATCCTTTTAAGCTTCAATCTGCTTTCACTCAAACTATAGATCCATTCTCTGGTTAGGCAACCACAAAATCAATTGGTTTTCAGCCAACACTTTGCCAACACTTTTACAAACAACTTCATCGAACTTAAATACAAATCAATTAGGTCGGTAACACAAAAAAAACCTAATTCTCTCATAGAGATTACAAACAAGTCAGTTCAATCTTCACTGTTAGAAATCATAACAATCTCTTCACATTCTTCAAGAAAATTCCAACCGCTCCATGATCACTGCTTCATCGGACTTTGTAACTCATCACACACTATGCATTAGATGTAATCCACTTTGCTCATTCCCTAGACAACAAACAAACAAACAACACACCAAAAACAATCTAAACTTATCCTCATTGAATGATCACATGTGTCTCCATTATCACCGCTCATTATTAGATCTTAAACCGACAAACTTGATTGATTAGGGTTTAACAAAAAACAACTGGTAGGGTTTAACCTTATACACTGGTTTACCGGTTCAACTCACAAACTTAACATACTGGTTTACAACATCTTCCACAAAGCTCTTCCTGTCGGTTACAAGCCAATATCAATAACAACAACAATATCAACAATATTATAAATACCATTACTAGTTCAATTGACATCAATGACAACATAACATATTATTAATGCAATCTTCATGCAAATGCCAACATTGTACTTGTAGTCACTAAAACATTCACACGTCAAGTGTACTTGCTCATGCATATGTAAATAATCAAATTGTCTTGTAGTGCTCCTCCCTGATTCATCCTTTATGAGAGGATGTGATAAATACTTTTACATTTATTCATGTTATGGATGCCTCCTATGTCATTTTTAATATTGATATTCTCTTTGACAATAATGGATTCATTATCATTACTATTTTGATTCAAGCTCTAGTTTGATTTTTGAAGTTACAACTATGTCGAGCTTCATGATTATTGCACTATTTAGGACATGTGGATCATGATTATTTCTATGATGATTTATCTTGTGATAGACATTTCTTATTGATAGATGAGACACTATGGTGTTATGTGTTTGAAAATATATTCAGGATTGTTATGATGAGGGACTTAGGATTGGTGATTTATATGTGCTCATCATGCATGTGAGTTTTATATTTTCTTATGATGATATGATGGTATCATGCTATGTTCTAACCTCGGTTCATGTTTATATCGAGTAATGATGATGAAGATAGTGCTATGTTTGTCATAATTGTTTTACTACTGCGCTAGTGAAAGAGACAATGCCATACCAATCACCTATGAGTATGGTATGACATTGTGACTCTCTTTCACCTATCTGATTATTTCATGTGATATGTTATAAATATATATTGTTTTGTGTACATTGGTGGTTACAGGTTTGCAGGTAATAGACATCGACTCCACCTCATTCCACAGGTCTAAGCATGTCTTTAATCTCAATGGCAAGTTGATCGGAGGTGACATGAGATCCTATTCTACACTTTAGGTTTAGTTGGTATCTCATTAGTTTTGGTGTCTTGGCTAGAGTTGCTTTGTTAAGCGTCATGTGGTATTTCATGTTACCCTGTGTTGGGTTTCCTTGAGGAGTTATGATTATTAATTAAATTATAATTAATTAATTAGTTTATATAATTTATTAATATTAAATTAAATTAATGGATGACATTGATATTTAAATATAATCACGTATTTAATTATTGAGGGTTATTATTTATTAATGTTATTTTGTGGATCATAATATTTGGCATTTATAGTTATGCATGGAATATTATTTATTTATTTATATAGACGTCTAAAAATGGTCAATGCTTGCGGAATCATACTTTAACATTTGCGCATTGCCTTATTTTAGGGTTTTTGCGTCGCATTAACATTTCTCCTATGTCACGCACTTGGTCTTTATCATTTGTGAGCATCGAGTCCTTCTTCTGCATTCTTCAGTTGTCTCGCTCTCGAATTTGGTCTTGTCGATAACAATCTTCAGTCATGATTTTGGTCAATCTTATCCTGTCGCATCTATCTGCATATTCATTTGTCATCATTTTGGACATCGTCAATCCTAATTAGGGTTTTGTCCTCTTATCAATCCTGTCATCATGCGATCGATTTGTCATCGATCATTGTCATTTTCAATCTTATTATCTTGTGATCGATTTGTCATCGATCCTTGTCCTTTGATCAATTTGTCATCAATCTTGTCGTCTTGTGATCGATTTGTCATCGATCGTTGACATTTTCAATCTTGTCATCTTGCGATCGATTTGTCATCGATCGTGGTCATCATCAATCTTGTCTCCTTGTGATCTATTTTGTCATCGATCCTTGTCTTCTTGTCAATTTTGTCATTTTGCGATTGATTTGTCATCGATCGTCATCTTTCTCAATTTGGATCAATTAGTCATTGTTCCTCGTCAATTGGCGCATTTATCAATCACATCGTTTGTCAGCATTGGTCTTTTATCAAGTCAGAATCATGATCAAATCGAATCAATATCAATTATCCTTTGTCAAGACCTAATTGTCATCCTTGCATTTCTAATTCATCTTTTAGGGTTTCATGATTTTATTCATTTAACCCTGTTGGTCATTTCTCCCTCTAGGTTAAATAATTTATTTATTTATCCTAGGTCTTCGTGTCACAATTAAATGTTTAATTTAATTGGCTAACTAATTATTCTTCTTTTTGTGAATAAATTAATAAATGACAAATTATTAATTGATTTACCTAATTTCTCCTAATTCCTAATTTCCTAATTTTTCATCAATTTCTAAATTCCCTCTTTGTGAATTGATTAATAAATGAAAAATTATTAATTAATTCACTAAATTCCTAATTTCCTCATTTTCTAATTTCCAATTTTCTAATTTTCCTAATTTCTAATTCAATTTCCTCCTAATTTCATGGGAATGACATTTCAATTTGTCATAATTTGTCATAATTGACAATCAATCAATTTTGACATAGAAAGTTGTCATAATTTTGTCATGAATTATCAATCAATCAATTTTGCATAGAAAGTGCAAATTTGTCATAATTTGTCATAATTGACATTTTTGATTTGCAATTTCCATTTGAATCTCTTCATGCTAATTTGATCTTTTCTCCATTTTGTCTATAAATTGGATGAATTTCTTCAATCCTAATCTAATAATCACATTATCAATCTAATCACTTTGTCGAATCAATCACGCTTCGAGTATTCATGTGCTTCTATCTTGTCTACTTGCTTTCATCTCATGTGTATGCACTAGTAGGTGAGATCCACAACAAAGCTATTTGAAGGAGAAAGAAGGACAATGGAGCCACATGAAGGAGACATTCAGATCTGCATTTGGTTTGCTTAAGTTTTTAATCTTGAATGTTTTGTTTTCATATCTCTATTGGATGTAATTAGGATTGTTATCATTGCATTTGAGGTTTTGTGATTGAGCTATGACTAATAATTGATTTGCTTTGATGATTTCCAATTTCCTAGCTACAATTTATTATATTTTATATGTATGTGGGAGATAGTAATGGTATTGAGTTTAAATTATATTGGATGGAGCATTTATATTTATCTGTACAATTAATTATTTGTTTATTGTTTATTTATTTATATTATTTTTGTGGTTTAACATTTATCGGGCTTTTGATTTAATAATTTTATTTATTGGTTAATGAGTTTATTTATTATTTATTGTTATTTTATCTTACCCATTTATTTATTTATTATTTACTTTACTTACCCTCTTTTATTATTGGCTATGAGATTTGGAGATTGAGATAATATTATTTTATATTATCATTGTATTGATTTTCGAGATGGTTGGTAAGAAATATTGTATTTTGGATTATTTTGATTGGTCGAGAAGGTTGCATAGTTTCTCGTTAATTTTTATTTATTTGGATATTTGAGATTTTCAAGGGGTTGCTTGGTTGGAGAAATTTTTGAATTCTATTGTTGATGAGCATTTTCTGCAATTGATTTGGATTGGGAGCTTGGCTTGGATTTCTTGAAGCTTTGATTTCGTGGTGGATTTAGGATTTGGGCTTGGTTGTGTTTCTTTGCAACAAATTTTCTTTCCATAACTTCTATTTCCCAAGTCGGAGGATCTTTACCCTTTCTTGCATTTTAATTTGAAAAGCTTGTCTTCTCAATGACTATGGAAGAAATTTGAAACTTTCTGTAAGATTAAAATATGTCTATGGGAATTATTATTTTGTTATAGTTTCATTAATTTTTTTATGGAGTTTTCTTGGAAATGTATTGCTGTGAGCCTTTGGTTTATTGAAATTATTATTGGGTCTTGGAGACTTTTCTACCCATTGCTGTGAAGGAGTTGTTGCCTTGTGGTTTTCTATATTATACATTATGTCTCATCATGCCGAGAATATGTTATTTGGAGACCTTGGATGCTCAGGATATTTTGGTTTTGTGAAGAGATTCTGTGAATTGCCATAATAAGGTATTTTGTGGCGAGTCGGGCCTTATTTGTAATCGATCTATTTATTTGATTCTTGGCTTCATATTATGACTTATTTAAGAAGATTTTTTTGCCTTGTTATTGTGTTTTTGATGTCATATTTTATTTTTGCACTGTCTGACACTTACTGTTTATGTTTTGTTTCATTTATGAGACTATTTATCCTTCTGACTTATATGCACTAAAGGATATATCATATGCACTAGTTTATTGGGTAAATGCACTGATCTAGAATCATAAGCGCTAATCTGTGGCCCATATGTGCTAATTTATATTCTATATGTGTTGAAGTTTTGCATGAATGCACTATTTTGATTTGTATATACATTGTTCTAGAGTTTGTATGTGCGAGTCTCCTTAACATATGTTTTATTTTGGTTAATATATGCATTGAATTACTATTCATTTGCATTATAATTTTTTGTGTGTGCGCTGCACCCGTCTGTGTATGTGTTGATCTTCTGTTTTGGTTTTTTTGAGTCAATTTTATTCTCTACTTTGATTGTTGCCAATCCAAAGGTTGTTCTCTAGGTCCTTGTGAGTTCTGTGTTGACCCAGGATTGATTTTTATGATCAAATTTGGATATGTATGATGCTTTTGGCTTGAGAAAGATGGATATGCCTTGTTGATTAATGGGCTCATGTTGTTTATATGTGATGTTGTGATTATTGGATATTCTTTGATTTTAATGTTTGCCTTAAGAGGCTATGATTATTGGGATGTTGATATGCATTTGTATTTATTGATTATATTTTTGGTGGAAAATCTTGGTTATCCAGGTTATGTTTTATTTGAGAGCCCTTGTCTTTACATATGTGTATGTTGTTAACCTAGGGTCTAGGAGCATGATTAGGGGGAGTGGGCTTCCAAGTGAGTGACTAGGGTCATGAGGATTAGAATGCCAAGACTCCTTGTGGTAGGTGTGAGGGTCTAAACCGCTAGGATAACTCATTGGGATTTTATAGTGTAATCAAGTGATAACCTAATAAATTAATCCTAGGTGGGATGGGTAGTAGTAATTTATCTTAATAAGATAAGGAATAGATTTTTGGTGCCCCAAACCATGGCCCTGGAGTGCTAGTACAAACTCAGGATGGGTTTTGGGAAGGCCTTGGTGATACAGGCAAACTGAATTCCCTTGATTTCCTCAAAGGTTGAGATGGTTCTGCATGAGTATCATGGATGCCAGGATAAGGAGCTCTGACTCACCTTGCCTAGGTCCCACTTTTATTGTTTTGTGGTGATAGCATGTAATGACACTCTTCCCTACGTGTAGGTCCTAGTTCCTTATGCCTTGTTTTGTTGGGTAGCCTCTGGGAGTCTTTCTCTTTTGACTTACTCTTATGATGTAACTTTAATTATGGTTCTTATGGTTTCTTTCCAATTGTGGACATGGTTATGTTTATATCCTTTGGTTGTTAGCTGTCATCCTAGATTTAGAGTGTATGTGGGATCTTGTGTCATTCTCCAGGGCACGGGGGTGGTTCCGTTGCAAATGTGACAACGATGATGTTGAGTGGTTGTCATTGATGTCAACATAATGGTTGTCATTGATGTTCTTTGTATTGGTGATCTTGAGTATGTGTTCCTAAAATCTTTGGTACTATGAAAGATGTGTTGATAGTGATTCAGATATCCTTGGTTATCAGATATGGTGTTGATCGATGGTATTTATGTGTATCCAGGTTTCATTCTTATTTTTGATGTTTTGGGCAATGATGTTTGGGTCCAGATTAAGTCCAAACTTCAAGGATGTGTAGCAATTTTTGGTGTAGTATGTGAGTCATGTTTTTGGTTTGAAATTCTTACTGTTTGTAATGTGTTGATCTGACCATTGATATGTGTTGCGATATGGTCTGCTTCTCATTCTTTCCCACCACTAGAATGATTAGTGTTGACCTATTTTAGATCTCTATCTTGGCCGACTTGAAATATTATGCTTTCTGAAAGATAGTATATATATGAGGATGATCTGATTGTGTTCGATATGAAAAATTGTTACATTGTTTCAAAGATATGCAAGATTGTAAAAGAAATATTTGACTGTTGGTGATATGTGAGAGTGTGTTGGTGTTGAGGCACCAGAAGTAGTCCAGTTTTGCAAATTGTGTTTTAGTGGTGGATTCTTTATTTCTTTCTTTCTCTCTTTAGTAGAGATCCTTTTTATAGGTAGTGAGCCCACCTATAGTGAGCCACCCTTTGTAAAAATCACCTTGATCAATATTTTATATTGAGAACTAAAATTATCCATGTTATTTCCCTTCTTGGGTTTTCCACGTCATATTTGGTGTTCATTGTGTGATCTGTTATATGTTAATTATTTTCATGTTATATTTGCCTTAGTTAATTTTGTTGGTTTGGATCTATATGTAAATAGAATAAAAGTAATTATTTTAAGTTATCAATTGATTCAACCCCCCTCTTAGTTGCCCAGATATTCAACAATTTGTATCACAGCTTTGGTTCCTTGGAGAAGAGTTTAACCACTTGAGATAGATCCTGATCTAATGGAACATAAGTTGAATATTCCTATGTTTGAAGGATCTGACTATAGTTTCTGGAAAGTGAATATGAGAGACTATCTAATATCTTCTGGGTACACCACTTGGAAAGTAGCGGAAACTAAGTATGTTCAACCGAGAAATGGTCTTACCACTCCCGATGAGATTAAAGATTATGAAGAGAATGAAAAGAAAATGTATGCTATCTTTAGTGGTTTATCTAAGACTGAATTGACAAAGGTTATTTTACTGAGTACTGCTTATGAGATTTGGGAAAATTTGAGAGATATCTATGAAAGAAATGATAGAGTCAAATTGTCAAATAAGATAACAACTAAACATAGATATACAAACTTGAAAATGGAAGAAGGAGAGGATCTAACTAGCCATTTTCAGAAGGTTGATAGTGTAGTAAATGAAATTAGAGAACTTGGCAACACCTTGATAGATGAAGATATAATTGAGAATATCTTGATGTCCCTATCATAAAGTTACAGTGACAAGATATTGACTATTGAATAAACCTATGATCCAAAGAAGTTCACTAGAGAACAACTTTATGGTACTCTATCAACATTTGAGATAAGGAAGTTTTGAAAAGACAAACTTAAGACTAAGTGTGCATTTAAAGTCTTTGAGGAAGATCTAGAAGATGAAACTTCAGATGAGATGGAATCAAACTTTGTAAAGAGATTGAAGAAAAACACTGACAAATACAAAGGTATGTTGCCTCTTAAATGTTTTAGATGTGGAAAGATTGGTCATATTGCTACTAGGTGTCCGTAAAAGGGTTCAAGACAAACATATAGGGAAGGTAAATGAAAATTTAACAAGAGAACCTATTATGTCAAAGATGATGCTAGAATTTTAGATGATGAATTGGATTATGAAGATGGTGATTGTGTGTTCTTTGTAGAAAGAGATATACCTAAGATTGATATTTATAAGACTGTTCCTACTTCTTTACATGCTAGAAGAGATAGAAATGAATGTTTGATTGATATTGGATGTTCAAATCATATGACTGGTGATAAAAGTAATTTTATGAAACTTGACAAGTGTGATGGTGGTTCTGTTAGCTTTAGAGATGATCAGACAACACAAATTGTGGGAATTGTTCTATTTATTTTAATGGAAAGCATAATACTAATAATATTTACCATGTGAATGGTTTGCATCATAGTCTCTTGAGTGTTGGAAAGATGTGCAAAAATGGTTACAATGTTATCTATCAGGATGATAGTTGTGAGATTTGGAAAGGATCCAAAATTGTTATTGCAATAGGGAAAAAGACTAGTGGAAACATGTATCTTCTAGAAGGAGCTACGAAGCATTCTCTGTTATCTCAGATAAATGATAGTTGGCTCTAGAACCAGAGGATGTGTCATATTAATTTTGACAACTTGGTGAAGATTAATTCATCAAGTGCAGTGAGAGGTTTACTGAGGCTGACCAAATCAGATAACAACATTTGTAGAGAATGTCAAGTTGGAAAGAAAATGAAAGGAACTTACAAAGGAAAGGAGAATTCATCCTCTAAATTGTTGGATTTAGTGCATACTGACCTATGTAGTCTAATCGGAACAAGGAGTATGCAATGTGAGAAGTATTTCATGTTATTGATTGATAATTATTCGAGAATACCATGGGTTGCATTTTTGAGAGAGAATTCAAAAGCATTAGAGAAATTCAAAATATTCAAGGCTAAAGTTGAAAATGAAGCTGATAGAAATATTAAGTGCTTGAGGTTTCACAGAGAAGGAGAATTCACTTCTGATGAGTTTAACAAATTTTGTGAGAAACATGGTATAAGAAGACAATTTTCTACCCCAAGAACACCTCAATAGAATGGTGTAGTGGAAAGGATGAACCAAACAATTCAAGAGGCAACCGAGAAAATGATTAAAGGAGAAAAACTCCTAGAAGTCTATTAGAGAGAAGCAATACATAATGTAGTCGACACTCTTAACAAAATTCTATATTGGAAAAGACATGGAAAGACATCTTATGAGCTATGAAATGGTAGAAATCCAACAATAAATTATTTCAAGGTATTTGGAAGCAAGTGCTACATCTAGAGAGATGAGGATGATCTTGGAAAATTTGATAGTAGAGTTGATGAAGGAAGTTTCCTAGGATACTCTACAAGAAGCAAGACATACCAGTGTTACAACAAAAAATTGAACAAAATTGTTGAAAGTGTACATGTGAAATTTGATGAAGATACTTCTAAAGAATTTGACAAATTGGTAGGATATGAGTTTGATGAACCAGATGACAGAAAAAAGGAACAAAAGATCAGATAAGGAGAAGAATAAAAGGAAGCTCAGGAAGATCCAATATCTACATCTAAGACACTAAGATATGTTCAAAAGAATCATTCAACGGATAAAATTATTGGAGATAAGAATAAAGGTATCATTACAAGAAGCAAAGAAGCCAAAGAACAAGTCCTTTTATGTTTAGTTTTAGAGATTTAACCAAAATCAGTAGAAGAAGCTTGCAAAGATCAGAGTTGGATGAAGGCAATGAAAGAAGAGATGGATTAGATTGAGATGAATCAGACATGGGAATGAGTTAACAAAATGATAGATAAGAATGTGATTGGAACTAAGTGGGTATTCTGGAACAAGGTGAATGAAAATGGAAAGGTTGTGATAAATAAAGCAAGGTGCTGGGCTTTTTAATTGCAATCGAGGTTTGAATACTAATTCACAACTCAGAGATTTCTATCCACACTAAGAAACCCTTCATGAAATAGAAGCTACATTTAATTATCAACCCAGGGATGTGAACTTGAAATGAGACAACATTGTATATGCACTATGGAATCCTTCTAAGCTATTGCATTAGTTGTGTATAGAAAATAAACTCAAAATAATAAACTGAATCGAAAACAAGACAATGATGGAAATAAAACTAACTACACAACAGTGGCTGCAGGATGACTGTTCTAAAACTAGTGAAATCAAATATGCTGAAAATAAAACCTATCATAACCAACTCACTAATTAAAGTAAATCATAATGAATAAAAATCTAAACTATGATGAAATCACAATTCCTCAAGTGGTCGTTGCTTGAGTTGCTTCAACCTGTCATTAGCATTCCATCTTCAATAGACAAGCTTCAATGCTCAAATAATATTCTTATTGGAAATCAAATATTACATGGACATGTATCAGACTTGCTGATTGAATATGGACACTACTAAAAAAACTCAACACTAACTGGATATTCTCTAAACACCAACTATTCTCAACACTACTTTCTCACAACTCAATAAAATCTTAGATTTATGCTTGAGGATTGAGAGTTGAAGTAATTAAAAACTCAAAAAATTATTACAAATGCCATTTCTCCTATGAAAACAAGGAAATGACTTATTCTACTCATGACTGTTAATAAAGATTAAACTAACAAGAATTGAGAGAGTTCTAATTCAAACTCTACAACTATAAAGTACAGTCATGGTTGAACATGTGTACTAAACATGTTATAATTATTTATGAATCTTAAAATATTGTTTCCACAATATTATCCAATATTCCTTCACTTTAATAACTACAAATACATGAACTCATGAAGAGGTAGAAGATTCCAAGTTGAATTAGAACTCAATCCTAAACTGCTGCCTGGAAATTTGCTAGTTTGTCTCAGTCAAATTCTAGTGAATGCTACTCATTAACTATTGCGAATCAGCTCAAATGGTTTAAAATATTTTTAAATCTCCTTTTATTATTTCCATATCATTTTAAAAATCTGAATTTCATTAAGAAATGAGTGAGATACTCTTGTTTTACTGAAACTAGTCTTTTGGCTTTTTCTGCACTTTCAGTCAACTGCTACATCTGCCAATTGCCAACTTGCTCCTCCTTTCTTCTAGTTGTATGAACAACTCAAACCACTCAAAAAAAAAATGTTAATCCTTCTTAAGTACTTTACATTCAATAATAACCATTTATTATAATATGTTACATTTATTTAACGTCAACTAGCTAGAAACACATATGCATATCAAACACCATTAATCCTAGTGAATGCTTCACAAAACCAAGGTAATGTTTGGAAATGACTTGGAAGGACATTATAAATATGAGTTAAAGTATCATAAAAAATGAAATAATATGGTAAATTTATGGGCTCATCACAAGGTTGGTTTGCAAGGGTTATACTCAGATTGAAGGTATTGGTTTTGAGAAGATATATGCCTTGGTTAATTAGATAGAGGCAATCATAATGTTTTTGTATTTTGCAACTTTTAATGATTTCAAAGTCTATCAGATAAATGTGAAATCAACATTTTTTAATGGATAATTGAAAGAAGAAGCTTACATTGAAGAACCAGAAGGATTCAAGTTGAAAGATGATCCAAACATTGTTTGGAGATTGAAGAAGGTCATGTATGGATTGAAACAAGCACCTAGAGCTTGGTATGGAAGGCTAGATAAGTAATTAATTGATCAAATATTTCAGAAGGGTTCGACTAACAACAATTTATATTTCAAAATTAATTCAGGTAAAATCTTAATCATTGTAGTCTACGTTGATGATATAATTTTTGGAGGAAATGAAGGTATGTGCAGAAAATTTGCTAATGAAATGCATAAGGAATTTGAGATGTCTATGATTGGTGAGTTGAACTTCTTTCTTCGCTTGCAAGTAAATTAGAATGATAAAGTAATTTTTATTTCTTAGTCTAAATACATTAAGGAATTTCTGAAGAAGTTTGGGTTAGAGAACTCCAAACCGATGTGTACACCTATGACCACTGGATGCAAATTGACAAAAGATGGTAAGTCCCCTAAAACATATGCAAGTTAGTACAGATAAATGATTGGATGACTATTTGTTGGCAATTGAAACTCATTGGATTTATTTTGTTGTCATTGATGGAAACAAGATCTGATGGAAGTCATAAACCGGCACTAGGAGGCATATACCGGCTTTGGAGCATTCAGGGCTACACCGACACCGACACCGACACCGACATCAATACTTCATTGGAAGCCGACATCAAGGAGGATTTACTTAATAAATCATTTTGTAAATATTTTCAAGACTGATATTGAATATCTTTTGTAAATGTATTGTAAGCTGACATAAGGCATATTATTTGTAATAGATATATAGGTTAGTCTACTAGGTTATTTTGAGAGACATGATAGATGATATGTACTGTGGATACAGGAGAATATAGTAGAACTGTATAATACGAAATATATGTATGAAGATCATTTTGTATGCGAGTGTTATATCATGCAATGATATGTAGATAGCTTGGAAATCATTCTTGGAGGATAAGTGATATCGGTAGCAATTCAAGGTTTATGAACCAGTATAGAGCAGAGCTAGAACCAAAACTCTATTTAGTATAGCAGATGCATTCTTGAGTTCATTTTCAGTAATTTACTTTAGCAAAAAGCTTGTAGTCAGTGAGGCTCTTTAGTGATGAGCAGTATTCTCTAGGCAATGTGCCTTCTTGCATGTGCAAGCCCCTATTATATGTAATATCCTTTCATATGGCCAATGAACTGATATCGTGGGTCACAAATCCCACCGTGGTTTTTCCTCATTGAGGTTTTCCATGTATAAATTTTGTATTATGATGTTCACTTATGTGGATGGTTTATTTGCTTCTTATTATATGTTTATTTGTTTACTGGTTTATATATGCATGGTATAAAAGGTTAAAAACTGTTCATACCTACAGAACACTGATTCACCCCCCCTCTCAGTATTCTTGAATCTCAATAATTGGTATCAGAGCTTGGTACCTCAGAAAAAGTTTAACAACTTGAGGAAGATCCTAAAAATGGAATCTTTGAACATGGCTATGGAGAAGCAACTTGAGATGGCTCTTGAGGATTATGATGCTGAAAGAATGAAGAACTTGAAATTACAAGAACCATTGAATTCTACAAATGAATTCATTCTTATCTTGCAAGAAAGCTCATCTGCTCAAGCCAAGAGAAAGGAACTTTTGCAGAAACCGAATGATGAGGAGAAGAATGCTCTTAAGGAACAATGTCAAAAACTAAGTCAAGCAAACATGCTCATGAAGAATGAAATGCAAGATCTGACTATGAGGTTATCAAAAGATATTGAGGATAGAAAGAAGAAGGAATATAATCTTGTTATATCTCTGAAGAACAAATTTGATGAATGTGGCAGATTGACTCATGAGAATAATATGTTCAAAACTGATTTGGCACACTCCTGGAACAATGAACAAGAACTTGAAAGACAAATAACTACTCCGAGAGATGATTTGACTACTGCAAGTGAGTATAAAGAAAAGTTTAGGATCAATGTTGCACAGTTGGATGACTTATTGAAAAGACAAAGATAGATTGATGATTCTAGAGGACGTGGGTATTTACAAGGTAAAAGCTTCGGTACTACAAATGAAGATCAGACAACCGGTATGCAGAACTCATTAGAACAAAGGAAACCAGTAAGACAATCTAATGCTAATAAATTCAATGGTAGATGTTTTGTTTGTAATAAATTTGGGAATATAGCTAAATAATGTAGAAATAAAGCAAATCAAAACTACAATTCGGTTCCTGGTCAATGCACAAATTGCAATAAATATGGTCATAGATCAGAAGATTGTAGAATGAATGTTAAATGTCATGCATGTGGAAAGTTTGGACATTTTTCTAATCATTCTAGGTCAAGAAATGATATCGGATATGTCAAAGCAATTCAAAAGAACAATGTTACATGTTATTGTTGGCTTGATGATGATTATAAGGTATTCATCACTTGTTGTCATTAATGAAACACTCTCACACACACATATGATTACATTGACTACCAGTGTAACTTCAATTGGTTTACACTGTCAACTGGTATGTTTAAGGTCTATCTCTAACCGGTACTTTGTGTCAACCGGTATGTGCATAAGAGATAACTTGTGGCTATACTAAGTCAGCATCAAAATGAAGATGAAGATGAAGATGGAGATCAAGCGAAAGATTCCAGGACAACGGGTCACATGTTTTGTTCCAACCGGTATTGACTGTTCTAACTGGTATCTGATTTTGTGATGAGTTACCAGCACTGACTTCTTAGCGGTTATTTTTGTTATGAGTTTTGATCACTTGTCTAGATAAAGTATGTTATGATTTCCTTAGGCTGACCTAGGAAATTGTGTTTTGATTTCCTTAGGCCGACATAAGAATGTCTATATTAAGACATCTTAGTGAATCATTTGAAAGTGATAGAGAATGATGTTATGGGAATACTGATATGCATAAAGAGTGAAAGCTTTTGTTGAAGAGAGATAATTGGTATGATGAAGAGCAGTATTGAATGTACTTAGAATGATCTGATCAAGAAAGTATTGTGCTACTCAGAACAGATCAAACCATTCTTGTTGTTTTCTAATCATTACAACATAATTAAAATCCCCTAAACAGGTAAGCTCAAGCAAGCTTCATTGTACAAATCCTCTAACAAGGTAATCCATTAGTTTGGATTCTCAAATCCTCCAATGAGGTTACTCCTAATAGGGTAGTACTCTTAATAGGGTATAAGCTTCTAATCAAGCTTGGGATCTCTAATAAGATTCGCTCCTAGAAGAGCACTTTGTAAGACCTTGACCGGTCAGTTATCTATTACTACAGATAGTTAACTTGTGAGCTCCATATCACTGTTGTTTTTACCTATTTGGGTTTTCCACATATAAACACTTGTTTTATGGTGGATGTTTTACTTTTTGTGGATGTTGTTATATCATTTTGGATAGCATGTATTTTGTTTAAATGCTTGGTTAAGTTCATCTAATGCTTAGAAGGGAGTCTTGAAACTACCATGGGGGACAGGAGCTACTTCGAGATGGTTAGAGAGCTAGAAGCTAGCAGAAATGAAGTTGAATCCCTTAGGGGCAAACTGAAAGTTTCTCAAGTCAAAAGGAGAGAGCTATCTGAAAAACTGTTAGAAATATTTGATAATAGTTCTTCAGATGAAGCCAATATTGAAGCTTTAGAATATGAAGCTGAAAAGGTGAACGGTGAGAAACTGAATCTAAGGAGGGAGCTAGAAGGTCTTACTATCTGCATGAGTCAGGAACTGAAAGCCAGAAGAGCTGCTAAAGATCTTGTCAAGGAAAGAGATCTCTTTCCTTGACAAGATCTTTATAATCTCTTGATCTCTTTCCTGTTTGATCTTTATAATCTCTTGATCTCTTTCCTATTTGATCTTTATAATCTCTTGATCTGGTCATGTGGCTATGAATTGCAGAAGAAGAACAGGAAGAGGAAATGTAGGACCTTGGAGATCATCTGGTATGGTCTGTTACCATTACAACAAATCAGGGCACTTAGCAAAGTTTTGTAGATCAAGAAATAGCAGATCGATCAACTCTTTCAAGGATCAGAAAGGAAAATAGAAAGTTGATGTTGAGGAAACCAGAGAGGATATGAATTAGATTTGGATAAAGAAAATTGATGACTCGCCTAGAGAAGAAACTGTTCCTTCACCTAGTGAAGAGAACCCAACACCAGTAACTTAAGCCTGTTTTAACATGGCTAAGGGTAGCTTAACGGTAAAACATCTCTAGACCCCTTGTATAATGAGTAGGAAAGAATTTTTGAATCATGAATTTTGGTCTTTTTGTTGATGTGTTATCAACCATTTTTTCACTTAAGCGGTGAAATTAGGGTTTGTAACCTAAAGTGCGAGCATTTATTACAGTTGGTAAAAAGGATAAAAACAAGTTTTTCTATATCATTTTTACCCTAACTCTTTTGAGAAAGAAATTTGAAGCGATTGCAGAGCCGAATAAGATTGTCTTGTTGTCAATTGGCGAATTGTTTCATGATTAGATGAATTGAGCTGAATCAAAATTTGTAAAGAGGCGCACAGGTGTGCATTTCAACCGGGAAATGGAGCAATGTGAAAGAAACAAGTTATTTTCTTGAGTTTACCACTTAGAAACTTGGTTATCTAGAATGGCATCTACTTCTAAGTCTGTAGAGAGGTTGATGATCACTGCTGACCTTGAGGAAGCTCTAAAGGCAGACCAAATTATGTCTTATAATGCATTGTAGCAAGTCTCAAGCGGTGTTGTGGTCAAAGGTGACTTGTCTAGCTATATAGATTGCAAGATAGAGGATTTAGGAACACTACACATTTATACACAGTTGAAATCACTCTGTGATAAGAACAGAAAGATTGAAACAAAATATGCTAGGGTTTTTGAAAAAAGTTTTCATAATGTCATCTACTTTCTTGAAGATTTTGAGGAAGAACACATTAGATTCATTTTGAGTCGAGTTCACAGAGAGAACATGTATTTAGAGAGGACTCACACAATAGCCAAGGAAGCTATTTAGGCTGTAACTGGTTATTTCTCAACTGATGAAATTCATGTGCTAATACAAATTTCAAATGATACTGTCTTCAAATTAACCGGTTCTACATCTAATAAGCATGCTTTTTCTATCAACAATATTAGAGACCTTGCAGTGAAACTAGCAACTATGGTGTTAGGATACTGGGTATTTTACTCCAGTAGACTTAATAGTGTTCCATCTACAGCAATTCATATAGCACATAGAATGATTGTTGATAATGCAGATTATGATCTTTGTGAATCCATCAGAGTGCAATTATTTCAAAATTTGCAATCTACTAAGAAGGACAACACTCAAAAGTTCAGATATGGTCAGCTATTAGCCGGGTTATTTTTCTATTTCCACAGCTTCCTACTGGGAATTGGAGACATTGAATGGTCCAAAGACCTACCGGTCAATGCACAAATCAAGAACAACATTAAGGCTATGAAGAATACTTTTTCAGCTGTTGTGAATAAGTATTTTAATGAATTTCAGAAAAAGATGAGCATGAGAATGAGGTTACCTGAAGATGTGATAAAAAACTTTGCAAAAGACATATTCTTCACTGTTACCACTGAATTTTGCTTGATGCAAGTAATTGAGCCTAGAGAGGAAGAGATGGAAGATATGAGATATGAGGTTAATCATGATTTACTGGTTGGCTATGATAATAACCTGTTAGCATCGCCTAAAGATAAACAGTAGGCAAAATTGGACATTGTGGCAGTCCAAGTTGCACCAACAGAATCCGGTACTGTACCTGTAGCTAATGTGAAAGGAAATAAAAAGAAGTCTGATGAAACATCTCCTGTGAAAAAGACCACAAGGGTGACTCAGAGTGTCCTAACCAAAAAGGAACTGACACCTAAAGTATATGTAAAGAAGGAGAGTGCACCAAATAAGAGAAATTGAAAATTGATTTTGCAACTAGAGTATGAGGGAACAAATTCTGAAGAAGAACCAAAGAAGGAAAAAGCAACTGGTAGAACACCCAAGAAGGTAAAGGTAGTGCCAAAGGCAACTCCACCTATTGATATAGCTACCTACAAACCCGACACAGTTTTTGAGAGAACAATGAAGACACTAGGAAGAAATAGGTTTTACAATGTCAAAGAATATTTTGATTCTTTCACCGAAGATGAGCAGAAACAAGTCATTCTACAGGTAATAACTTATTTGGGTCATTACAATAGATTTCCGCATGAATTGGAAAAAGATATTACAATCTCTTTGTATAATACTCTTTTAGATAAATGGGAGGAAGCTATTCAATTGGAAAAGAAAATTATTAATGAAATATTTGTACAATATTTTCCCAATTTGTCCTCGGATGGAATTAGTGCTTTGGTTGAGCAATACAAAGTACATTTTGATTTCAAAATGAGAAGATTGAAGCTTCTTAATGCAAAAAGGGCAGTTATTGAGTCTGAGACACATCAGCTAGCCTGTGTAATCAAATAGAGGGAAGAACTCATCCACTCTTGAGATAAGGATAATACTACAAATGATGTTCCTCGACCAGAAATGGATGAAGAGGAGATTGTTCAATCTGACATAGTCTATCCAATCAAGAAGAAGGATGATTCCATTATTCTTATTGATGAAGATGATTAGAATACAGTGGACCTATCTGGAGACAACACTACACCAGATATGGAGCCTCCTACAATTACTGAAGTACAGGTTACATTAGTTGATAACCCGACTATTCAACTAATAGTGGACAATGAACCGGCAACAGAACAACTGGAGAAACCCCAATCTCCACCGGTCATTGAAAATACTCAAAAGGACTCTACTGAGAAAGTTGTCACTCAGTTACCTGAAGAGTCAAAAGAGAAGAACACAGAGAGAGCTATCATTAAAAGTGTACCTCCTGAACCGGTGAAGCAAAAACTACTTGAAGATGATGATGATGATGATGATTCTGTAAGTATTTTAGGACCAATTGATATGAACACTTTGAGTGTGTCAGAAATGATGGATATTTCTAATGTTATACAATCTCGAGCACATAAGAAGATACTGAAAGAGCAAAGGATTGAAGAAGAGACAATCCTAAATGCAGTAGAAATTTTGTTTGGTTTACTACTGAAAACAGCTGTTACACATCTTCCTACACCCATTAGCAAACCTGGTCAGTTAGTTGCAGATGCATTTGATCAAATTAAGTCGCTTGAAGATGCTGCTCAAATATCTGCTGAGAAGAGCCACAAGAAGAAATATGGAGATAAACTGGCAAAGAACATTGAAAGTGGCAAAATGGCTCTATCTCATAATGGAAGTCTGTCAAAGATAGCTATTGAATCTGGAGGAAGTATCTTGCCTCTACCTCCAATGTTTTTTTCTTTTATTCTGACATTTCTAAGAGTCAAGTTGAAACCAAGCAAGAATTGGAAAGGATATGAAAGGCATATGTCCCACTCTAGGACTCCATTCATACCTTTAACTGGTCTATAGATGATTTGCATGACAAATTGGTCAGGAATGATAATGAGAAGGCTAAGAGATTCTGATATCTAAAAGAGTTCAAGAGTCTGCTTACATTACAGGTCGACATTCTTTAGAAGGCCTACTCCAATGTAGAAGCTATTCTTGATACTCCTGAAACCTACATGCTAGACTCAATGGAAGGATTTCATTCCCAGCTGATGTCTACATTTGAGTATACTGCTAACATACTGGAATCATGGGAAAATTCTTTATCCTAGATGATGCAGAACTTCAGTGATATTTTTATGAGATTAGCCAATACATGAACTTTGTAAAGTTGTAAATATATGCTGAACACTTTGATACAGATTTTCTATATATATGTATATATTTTACTTTTTCATTTTGTCATTGTTGTCAAAGGGGGAGTAGAAATATGTATGTGTGTTTTTAAATTTTTTGTATTTATGCATGCATTAAGGGGGAGTATTGCATTAAAAAGGGGGAGTATGAGTATATGTGTAAATTTGTTGTGTATGCACACTTAGCGGTATTGTATTACTCTAAAATTTTCTAACTGTTTCCATCAATGCCAAAGGGGGAGATTGTTGGCTTGATGATGATTATAATGTATTAATCACTTGTTGTCATTGATGAAACACTCACACACACATATGATTACATTGACTACCAGTGTAACTTCAATTGGTTTATGCTATCAACCAGTATGTTTAAGGTCTATCTCTAACCGGTACTTTATATCAACTGGTATGTGCATAAGAGATAACCTGTGGCTACACTAAGTCGGCATCAAAATGAAGATGAAGATGAAGATGGAGATCAAGAGGAAGATTCTAGGACAACGGATCACATGTTTTGTTCCAATCGGTATTGACTGTTCTAATTGGTATCTGATTTTGTGATGAGTTACCGACACCGACTCTTGGCAGTCATTTTGTGATGAGTTTTGATCACTTGTCTAGATACACTGCACCTAGGAAATTGTGTTTTGATTTCCTTCGGCCGACATAAGATTTGAATGTCTATATTAAGACATCTTAGTGAATCATTTGAAAGTGATAGAGAATGATGTTATGCAAATACTAATATGCATAAAGAGTGAAAGCTTTTGTTGAAGAGCAATAATTGTTATGATGAAGAGAAGTGTTGAATGTACTTAGAATGATCTAATCAAGAAATTATTGTGCTACTTAGAACAAATCAAACCATTCTTGTTGTTTTCTAATCATTACAACAAAATCAAAATTCCCTAACCGGGTAAGCTCTAGAAAGCTTTATTGTACAAATCCTCTAACAAGGTAATCCATTAGTTTGGATTCTCAAATCCTCCAACGAGGTTACTCCTAATGGGGTAGAACTCTTAACAGGGTATAAGCTTCTAATCAAGCTTGGGATCTCTAACAAGATTCGCTCCCAGCAGAGCACTTTGTAAGACCTTAACCGGTCAGTTATCTATTACTACAAATAGTTAACTTGTGAGTTCCATCTCACTGTGGTTTTTACCTTTTTGGGTTTTCCACATATAAACACTTGTGTTATGATGGATGTTTTACTTTTTGTGGATGTTGTTATATCATTTTGGATAGCATGTATTTTGATTAAATGTTTGGTTAAGTTCATCTATCAGTTATTGTTTGAAGTAGTGTTTTATTTGGTGTCACCGATTCACCCCCCCTCTCAGTGCTTTTCAAGTCTATCAGTTATGCATGCAACAAAATTGGTCATATTGGTAAGTATTGTAGAAGCAAGACTCAACTGGTTAATAATGATAAAGATAATGAGAAAGGAAAGCATAAAGTAGATGAAATACATAAAGATCACACCAAGAGATGGGTTAGAAAATCTGTAGAACCAAGTGGAGATGGATCTACATGGGTAGATTTTGCATATTACCCCAGAAGAGATCTAAGGAGATATGAAAGAGATCTAGAGAGTTGTGTTCATCATCGATGAAGGTTCACCAATTTTACCTCTGTCCATTCACTCCTCTGTCAGACTCAATGGATGACTTCATGTAGCTTCATTGATACTGGTTGAACACTTCAACTCTGTTCTACCTCACACTCAGTCTCTTCTTCTTCATCTTCTTGAGGAGCCCTTGACTGATTTCTTCTCACCTGCAACAAATCTCTCTCATTCAGCGATAACCTTCAACGATTTTGGCTTGCATATTTATAAATTGGTTTTTCTGCCAAAAGCCAATTCAAATTTCAGGTAGTTAGGGTTTACTCATTGACCTCAAGGAAAACAAAATCCAATCAGATCTCATCCAATCTGGTCACTTGGATTGATGAACTATGACTTATCAATCAATCTTGTCACTGGCATGCCTCCCTGATCACACCTTCTATTTTTGGCAATCTGCTTTTGACCTGTCAGCTGATTTCTTAGTTGATCGCCAAGATTGGATTTTTGGTTTCCTTCACCTACCTCATTCTGCTCAATTAGTCTGAGTTGGATCTATGTTGTCCTCCTGACCTTGAGCCGCAAACCTTTGTTGTGCATCCCGTGAATCTCACAGTCGACATAAATGTCAACCTGTCATCATCTACCTCACCGCTTGACACTTCACTCACTAAACACACTAACCTGTGCATGAATGCGACTTCATCTCCATGTGGAAAATTTTTCGACATCCACCTTAGTTGGATCAACTGTGTCATTATAGATTGGATCACTAACCAACTCCATTACCGGTTTCCTCTACCAGGTTACTGTCCCTGTCGGTTAAACCCTTAACTAGTCTATCATTATCCTTGCACTTTGCTTCTCTTCTCATGGAACACTCAATCAGTCAACACCCTTGCTAGCTTGCCTTTTGTGAATCTTTATCAGATGGGAGTATTCTACATTTGCACCTTGTCTTTATTATCGGTGGATATACTTACCAATAAAACCCTTGATGACACCATGTCATCAACCTTCAACTGACTCCATCTTCAATCTGATCATTTTCCTCTGTCTGTGACTACTCAACTTTGCCTTCTTCATCATTAGACTGGACATCCTCTCAACTAGTTTGTCAAAGTAACAAACTCATCACTCTTCATCTATCTCGACAACTCATCATGCCTTCTATGTCGGTCCAATGCATATCCTTGATTTTATGCACTTGAGGCATCTTTGTGATTCACTAGTAGATTTGGTGTGATCCTTCAAACACTTGCCTTTAACTCTTCTTCCTTATCTCATAGAACTATGATACACACTTTGCATAATAGGAGATAAGTTCCTCTTACCGGTGGCAGTGGATCCTTGTCATCTACTGTAGCGTCCTAAAATTGCGACACTTACAATTTCGACTGCATTTGGGTCTTCACGATGGCGACATAATGTTGAACTTGAATGGAGACCTCAAAACCTGCTTGTGACATCAAAAACTACATTTTTTTGCACGTTGGCATGATCCCTCCTTGCACCCTGCTGTCCCAGGAGGTGGGACCATGGCGCCCAGCGCCCTAGTCCCTGGCCCTATTTTGGGCCCGGTCTCCTTATGGGCATCGGGTCTTGAAGTTTGCAAATTGGAAAATAATGTTTCTAGGTCGGCCTAAGGTCAAAAAAATCAGTCTCTCAACCCTAATTGACAAGTATATAAACTAATTTTCCTCTCCTAGAAAGGAGGAGGAAGGAAAGAAGCAAGGGCAAGACGCGGAAGCGATATTCAAACATTCAAACATTCAAGCATTCAAGCATTCCTTCAAGCAATTGAGTATTATAAGTCTCCATTCAAGGCTAGGTGTTGCATTCAAGACAAGGATTCAACCATTGAAGAGGAGATCACATACAACATACAACATACAACATACATTACACCTTCGCATGTAAGAATACAAACATTCTTACAACAAGGTATCAGTACTTGTTTACATTACAAACATTTACATTTACAACATTCTCATTTCTTGGTTAATTCCAAAACCAGGGTTTGACCTAAAGGCAAACCCCTAATCCCTAACCCCCCAATCATCCTCTCTTTTCTGTGTGTAGGTTGCAGGTACGCGGCTGTAATTGAAGATCTGGAATCTTTGTGCAGAGACGAACAGATCCACCTTCGTTTCACGGATTTTTCGAAGGACCGTGTGCACTCCGGGCGCCATTGTCTCATCAACTTTCACTCAAATTTGCAGAACAACATCATCTCGACATTTTACTGCTAATTCCAGGTCCGCAGCTTCATCCCGTATCCTTATCTCTGTTTATAAGTGAATCTTTCTTGCTTCTACATACATTCCTAGTTCAAGCATTCTATCTATATTCTTTACAAAAGAGGGTATCCTTGATGTCTTAACCCTTGAAACTCATTTAGAATCCAATCCTGCATTGTGTGGGATTGGATCTTGTGGGTTTCAGCCCCACTTTTGAATGTAAAGCCTCTCCTAAGTGAAAACCATCAACCCTAGTGACCTCCCTTCTCTCTCCTTGGAGTTGGGGAGGGGAGAACAACTAGGGTTCAATTTTTTCGCTTTACATTTTGGTGAACCCGACGTGAACATCCTCATTCTGATTATTCATGGTTAGATCTGAAAAATTTGCTTCCTTAATTACATTTCCATGTTTGATCTTTTGCAAATTTTAGAGGTTGATTGCATAAAAAACCCTAAAATTTTCTTTTTAGTAATTGATCTTGTGAAATGTTTAATTGTTAATGCTTGTTTCAGATCTATCCTTCTATTGCAAATTGTCAATTCATATTTGTGCTTTAATTCTGAAAATTAAGTGGTTAAGTGTCAAAACCCTAATTTTTAAAACCCTCTTGATTCAACCTTTGACTGATAATTTCACTGATCAAAACACCTCCAAATCGGCTGTAACTTTGGATCTGCAACAAAATCACAATATCTCTAATCCCTGAAAATTTGGAAAAAAGTTGCGAGGACCGTGTGCACCCTGAGCGCCATCGTCCCTGACATTTTTTCTGAAATTTCGGGAGCTAGATCTTACTGTATTTTTCTGCTAAAATCCAGAATTTTGGCTGATTTTATCAATTCTAACACTTTCAAAATTAAAGTCAAAGTTGGTCTAGTGATTGCTTGGATAAAGGCTTATAATCATTCAAAAATTGTTGAAATTGCAATTTGTATCAAAATTGTGTTTCTTACAGTCCTAAATCTGAAAAGTGTGTTTGCATTCATTCAAAATTTCAGTGCTTTATTCAAATTTTTACAATTTGTGACTTTTGAAATTAAGTGTTTAATGGCGGCAACTTTGATTTCCGCTTTCAAATTTGAATTTTGCATGAAATTGAGTCAACTTTTAAATTTCAAAGCCTGCATTGCTTTCAGTATTCCCTCTAAAATCATAAAATTCAAAATTTCAGTTTCCCTCTCTTTTTCAAAATTCAAATTTTGCATTTTTTCAACAATCTTGGTAGGGTTCAATTTTGAGATTGCAACTTTAATTTGGCCTATCTACAGATCGTAAAATCACTCAATTTTTTCAGATTAGCTTTATCCCTGAAAATTTTGAAAAAAGTTGCGAGGACCGTCTGCACTCCGTTCGCCACGGTCCCTGACATTTTTTCTGAAATTTCGAGAGATTGTCCTGATTGCATTTAACAGCTTAACTCTAGGAGATTGGCTGATTTTATTGAAATTTGCTACCTCTAAAATTCAAAATCTTCTCTCTCTCTTGAGTGCATGAGTTTTACAACAATAAGCCCTACTTACACTATTCCCGTTAGACGAAGCCTTAGAATTAAGTCGTTCCAAGGTTTAATTACCGAGGAGATGGAACCTAATTTGAATGGCCTTTTTAACGAGGACGTGGGTAATTCCTCTAATCCTCTTAATGATGAAGAAGCTCTCCATGAGGTTTCTATAGAACAACTTTCAAAATTGGATAACCAATTTGATGATTTTCGACAATGGATGTCTCAAGAATACCCCGACAGTGAAGCTCTTTCATTAATTGAGGGTCTAAAATGTATGGTTCAAAGTGATAAGAATGGAATTGATATTTTGCGTGGTATTGCACACATTGTGGATTCGAATGTGATGCCGATGAAAAGTTGTGCCGAAACCTTAGGTTATACACAACCTCCTACTCAAGTTAATCATTCTATTCCTTTGACGACTCCTATTGCTAGTATACCTACTTTTACATCAAACATAATGACTACTTCAATACAAGACATTCCTCCTATGATCACTAGTCATGGGGGCAATCCCTCTTCTTCAATCAACCCTCTTCCTTCATTCAATCCAACTTCTTCACTCATTCCTTCAATGAGTGTTCCTGTTATATCTCCACAAATGAACATGACGCAAGGGGGCAATTCATTTAACCATTCCATTCCTCCTTGTAGTGTTCCTCCTTTCCAATCATCTCCTATGACTAACTATCATAGTGTCCCACCACCTTACTCTCAATCAATACCTTCTTTCAATAACATAATACCTCCATCACAGTCTAACACATCTAATATGAACTCTTCGACTGAAGCGACCATTAACAATCTTGCACAAACTGTCTCTTCTTTACAGCAACAAATTGCCTCTATGAATCAATCTAAGTTTAGTGTGCCCACATTTGATGTTGCGAGCCCACTTTCTCTTGACATTGTTCGAGCTATCCCCCCTAAACATGTTGAAATCCCGCAATTGGAGCTTTATAATGGTAAGGGCGATCCTCTAACACATGTTAAGACCTTTCAAACAATATGTACCGATTTTGCTTATGACCAAAGGTTACTTGCAAAACTGTTTACTAGAACATTAAGAGATAAAGCCCTACAATGGTATTGCTCGTTGCCTGCTTATTCTATTTCTTCTTTCGAACAACTTGCAAATGCTTTTATTCAACAATTTCAAAACAATATAAGCCCTAAAGTTACTTTGATTGATTTAATGCATTGTAAACAAGGTGTTAAAGAAAAAGTGACTGATTTCATTGGTAGATATAAGCATTTGTATGCTCAGATTTCTTTTCCAGTACCTGACAATGATATTCAAAGAATCTTTATTTCTAATTTACAAAAAGATATCAGAGAAAAAGTCCTATTTTCTGAGTTTACTTCTTTCCAACAGTTGTGCGCAACTCTTCACAATTATCAACTGACTGTGAGTCAAATGGAACAAGCAAATCCTATGGCTCCGAGTGATAAGGGTGATAGTAGTCAACAACCATTTGGGAAGTATAAACCAAACAGAGAGTCCATTAAGTTCAATGAAAACATCATCAACAACAATGTGAATGCAGCATCAGGTGTGCCTCCTATTTCTAAGTTTTTAAGGAAAGAAAGAAAGTTTACTCCTTTGAATGAATCATTGCATAGTATTATGAATAAGTTATTGGAACAAAATGTGCTTACTCTTCCTCCTATAAAGAAAATAGATCCTGCAAAGATTAATTCACCCTATTTTGATAACAAATCTTTTTTTCAATTTCATCGTCATCCTGGGCATGATACTGAAAAATGTTTTGCTTTAAAGGGTAAAATTCAAGATTTGATTGATAATAATACTATCTCTGTTTCTAGTGTGAATGATAAAGGCAACACATCTGTAGCTCCTCCTAACCAAAATCTTAAGATTTTTACTGATCCATTACCTTCTCATACCTCTAATGTGATTGATACTAATGATTCCTCTGTCTCACCTGATGATCTTGTGTCTATGACTTCGAATGTGATTAACTTTGTGGAACAGCAGAAAATCCCTAAAGAACTTTCCATCACATTTGATTCCAATGAAACTATCAGGGCACCTAATGGTCCTTTATATATAGTTGCAAAAGTCAAGAATACACCTTGTCGTGGAGTGCTTATTGATCCTTCTCGCATGGTTAATGTTATTACTGAAGAATTTCCTTTTACGTTGCAATTGAATCAAGTGATCTATGACGAAACAAATGTGGTTGTGAAACTATTTGATGCATTTTCTTCTCCTGCAATTGGTTCTATTATGTTACCTATTGAGGTCCATAACAAGTACCTTGATGTAGACTTTGCTATTATTCCATCATCCGAACAATTTTGTGTGAAGCTAGGCTATCCTTGGCTATCTTCCATGAAAGCTATTGCTTCTCCTATTCACAAGTGTTTGAAATTTCCCCATAATGGTGAAATTGTTACTATCAATCATAGCCTCTTTAAACCAGCTGAAAGAACTTCTAGTGTTCCTATTGATTATTTTTGGCCTAAACAATTCCAATCTCTTCCACCACGAAGTGATCATCTTTTCAAATCTTACCAAAAGTGGAAAAAAGATATGATCCTATCTCTAAGTGAACCTAGAACACCCAAACTTGATATTCCTATCCTTCTTGAGAAGGAAGTTCTTCCTTTGAAAGATAAAACTAATGTCTTTCCTCAAGAAGATTCCCAACCCATCCCTATGAATGTAACTATGCCTATATCTAATAAACTTCCTAAAGGTAGACCTATACCTCCTCGTCATGATGGACTTGGTCTCCTTCCTAAACCAAATATTCCTCCTTTATATGTAGCAGTTCCTCCTCCTTCCTCTTATAGAGAGAAGAGACCTTCCTCTTCTCCTATTGTTCAACCTAACAGACGACAACCTAAACACCCAAGTGATAAGGATGAGAACATTCCTCCTCCTCAATCTTCTCAACTTCCCACTAAGACTAGACGAAATCGTTCTGCACGTGAACACTGACGAAAGCGTCATCTTAGAGCTCAGGCAGCTGCTTCTCAAACTTTGCAATCCCCAAAAACACCTTTAGCCAGTATTATTCCATTTTCTCCTCAGCCGAAAATTGAGCCAAAATCTCCTAAACATAAGATGCATGATGGTCTTGATCCTGTGCGAGTTAAAGATCCTATTTTTATAAATCTTGATGATGATATAGATGAAAATGTTATTCATGATGAAAATGTTATGCATGATGAAAATGTTACTCCTGTTCATTCTGATAGTGAATATGAATATGTTGATGTTGATAACCATTTATCTAACGAATTTTCTAAAGCACTTATCCTAGCTCCTAGACAAGAACAACGTGGCTTGGAACATGAACATAGCCCTTGTTTGGATCTTGTGATAGCTCCATCTGCTATGTTGGATGTTCCTCCTCTAGCATGTTTCCTGCCTTCCCAGAATATTGATCAGCAAGATCGGGGGGTGGATGATGTGCTAGACTAGTTTCATTAGCATAGCAGACTCTCTCCTCATCTCTTGATCTCTTTTGTTACTTCTTCTATGTGTTATTCTTATTCTTCTATTTGTTGTCCTTAGTGTTGTCTACTTGAGGACGATGCAAAACATTGAGATCTCTTTTGGTCTCTCTCATATTGACTCAAAAGACACATGTGTTCCCTTCTTCTAGGTGACCTTCCTTGATTAGGGAATGAAGAAAAATTATGCATACATACATATGATATACATGAATTATCATACATCATACTGACCCCGAGGAAAGCGAAGTCACCTCGTGCTTTGTGTTTTGTGCCTATTATCCTTGGGCTTATCTCACACTTGGGGGCTAAATCCTTGTGATAACGTGCTCCTTTCCCTTCTCATTTCTTATATGTATCACTACCTTAAAGTAATCACCCCCGGTGAGGCATGTGTGATCGCTTTAACGTAGGGGGCATACATCCCGTTCATATCTTTTCAAGATACTTGAAAATTTCTTGACAAATTTAGCTTTGCCTTGAAATTTTTTGATATCTTTCTTGCATGACTCATAGTGAGGGAACCTTACTACTGACAGTCATGGTTCTCCCTCATGATCTTCCCTTTTACTTTGTCAATCAAATTCGTAAGATCCTTAGTCCACTGGGGGCTTGGTGTATCTTGCCTCCTTGACGTGGTGAAAGTTTTTCAATGTTGTTTCCTTGTACTTTACTGAAAGTATGAGCGTACGATTATACTCCTGCTAAAGTGGGGGCTAAATGTAGCGTCCTAAAATTGTGACACTTGCAATTTCGACTGCATTTGGGTCTTCACGATGGCGATGCAACGTTGAACCTGAATGGAGACCCCGAAACCTACTTGTGACATCAAAAACTGCATTTTTCTGCACCTTGGCATGATCCCTCCTTGCACCCTGCTGTCCCGGGAGGTGGGACCATGGTGCCTAGCGCCCTGGTCCTTTAGGACTAGGGTGCCCAGTGCCCTGGTCCCCCAGGACCATGGCGCCCAGCGCCCTAGTCCCTGGCCCTATTTTGGGCCCAGTCTCCTTTTGGGCATCGGGTCTTGAAGTTTACAAATTGGAAAATAATGTTTCTAGGTCAGCCTAAGGTCAAAAAAATTAGTCTCTCAACCCTAATTGACAAGTATATAAACTGCTTTTCCTCTCCTAGAAAGGAGGAGGAAGGAAAGAAGCAAGGGCAAGATGCGGAAGCGATATTCAAACATTCAAACATTCAAGCATTCAAGCATTCCTTCAAGCAATTGAGTATTCTAAGTCTCCATTCAAGGCTAGGTGTTGCATTCAAGACAAGGATTCAACCATTGAAGAGGAGATCACATACAACATACATTACACCTTCGCATGTAAGAATACAAACATTCTTACAACAAGGTATCAGTACTTGTTTACATTACAAACATTTACATTTACAACATTCTCATTTCTTGGTTAATTCCAAAACTGGGGTTTGACCTAAAAGCAAACCCCTAATCCCTAACCCCCCAATCATCCTCTCTTTTCTATGTGTAGGTTGCAGGTACGCGACTGTAATTGAAGATCTGGAATCCTTGTGCAGAGACGAATAGATCCACCTTCGTTTCGCGGATTTTTTGGAGGACCGTGTGCACTCTGGGCGCCATTGTCCCGTCAACTTTCACTCAAATTTGCAGAACATCATCGTCTCAACATTTTACTGCTAATTCCAGGTCCGCAGCTTCATCCCGTATCCCTATCTCTGTTTATAAGTGAATCTTTCTTGCTTCTACATACATTCCTAGTTCAATCATTCTATCTATATTCTTTACAAAAGAGGGTATCCTTGATGTCTTAACCCTTGAAACTCATTTAGAATCCAATCCTGCATTGTGTGGGATTAGATCTTGTGGGTTTCAGCCCCTCTTTTGAATGTAAAGCCTCTCCAAAGTGAAAACCATCAACCCTAGTGACCTCCCTTCTCTCTCCTTGGAGTTGGGGAGGGGAGAACAACTAGGGTTCGATTTTTTCGCTTTACATCTACATCCTGCAATGCACTCATGTGGCTTTCCTGTTTGTGCAACATATCTTCAAACAGGCACATGTGATCCAGTGTGGGAACATTCACTCTTAGTCATCTCTTCACATGGTGACTGCATCTCTATCTGATGGGAGTCCTATTGTTCTGCATCCTTCTCCTCCAGTGTTGATGTGATTTAGGTAACATTTCGCCTCTTCATCATAAACAACAACTCAATAAAATTTCTTATCTTGCTTGTACATTGGTCATAAGCTTGCCGGTTGGCAACTACTCACTATCAACACAACTCTTACCCGTTGACACCCTTTCCTTACTAGTTATAAACTGTACCGGTAACCTATCCATTTCATCCACACAAGTCAAACACTAACTTGTGTACTAGTGACTCCAGTGATCATTCCTTTGAGTGACATTCTCTTCCGTACCAGTGACCTGCAACACTAGTTGACATCAATGACTACACATCAACTGTATTCCCATACCAGTTGTCCGTTTATACCGGTTGACATCAATGACAACACAATGCCAACAATCTCCCCCTTTGGTATTGATGTCAACACATGTAGTATCTGGCATACTACATAGCCTCTCTCCCCCTTTGTGTGGTTCAATTATCCCCCTTTGTATAATCCATGAATTCTCACACATGTATGATGTGGTATACTACAAAATATTTCTCCCCCTTTGACAACAATGGCAAGGGGCACTATCAGGATATCACTCTCCTTGTATCTACCAGGCACTAACATAAATTTTTCTCCCCTTTTTCTTTACCAAATGCATCTCCTCTTTTGATACCAATTGGTACAATTTCTTGAGTTACAGTTCTTGATATGGAGGACTCAACCATCAACTGACACCAATTGAGCATGCAAATCTGATACTATTTGGTCAAGTACTCAATTGCAGAAGGATGTGTCAGTGAATACTGCTTACATGCCTGTCAAACTGTATCACCTCTCGTTTGATCCCAATTTTTTGTAAAATCCAGTGTGATTGTACTATGAATACAATCAACCAGATGAACAGTGGATACCCTTAATCATGAAATTCTCTTGGGTATCCTACAACAATTTCCATCATCCGCAGTTTAGGCATTTAGTACTTCTTAAGTTCAAGCATGTCGGCTCTATATTATGAACCCTTGAACTCCCCTTGAAGCATACATCTCAGGTCATCAATGCCTCTCAAGTCCAAAACCAGGGCTTCAATATTCACCATATACTAGTTGAGTTGTGCATATGTGATCATCTGATGATCTTTTAGCTCCCTTATATCTACCACAACCTATGACAGAATCCTGGATGTACACAATGCCATACAAGGTCATCATCATGCCATAAATCAAATTGGTTATCCCAAAACATGCATGCCTACATGAAAAACAACCGGGCCAACATCTATCATTCAGGTCTTCATCAACACCACATGAGAAAAAAACTACTCATTCCATACTACCAGGGCTAATGCAATGATCTCAAACCTCATTGTCTTACATAACCTGCAAGTGTCTGTTAGCATTCATATCGGTAACATCCTGCACATACCGGTTTCCTGTACCGGTCCTTCATCACTATCGAAGCACCTTCTTGCAGCTCCTGTCATTTTGCATCACTCTACATTTGATTTCAATTGTTAATTTCCATCCATTGACATAATGGTAGTGATCCATCTTTCATCTGTAGGTGTGTTGCCAAGGCCACCACTGCATACACATATCATCTCATTTTCTTCCCTCATACCAATAGCAGCTTGTTCTTCCATGTGTCCTTCTTCACTAAGGGGATGAATGATAAGTTCAGTGTATTACATCCCCTAAGGTCCTGCATCTCCTTTAAGACTTAGGAGATATCACATGTTCATTGAATGCACAGTGCTCGTCCGTGGTTGCATCCTCTTGATTCTTCCTCCATACCTCCTTGTAGATGTCTAAAACTGGTCAACGCTTGCAGAGTCATATTTTAACATTGGCACATTTCCTTATTTTAGGTTTTTGCGTCGCATTAACATTTCTCCTATGTTACGCACTTGGTCTTTATCATTTGCGAGCATCGAGTCCTTCTTTTGCATTCTTCATTTGTCTCGCTTTCAAATTTGGTCTTGTCGATAACAATCTTCAGTCATGATTTTGGTCAATCTTATCCTGTCACATCAATATGCATGTTCATTTGTCATCATTTTGGACATCGTCAATCCTAATTAGGGTTTTGTCCTCTTTTCAATCTTTTCATCTGGCGATCCATTTGTCATCGATCGTTGTCATTTTCAATCTTGTCATCTGGCGATCGATTTGTCATCGATCCTTGTCAATCTTTTCAATTTTGTCATTTTGCGATCGATTTGTCATCGATCGTTGTCATTTTCAATCTTGCGATCGATTTCTCATCGATCATCGTCCTTCTCAATCATGTCAATTTGGATTGATTAGTCATTATTCCTCATCAATTGGTACATTTATCAATCAAATCATTTATCAGCATTGGTCTTTTATCAAGTCAGAATCATGATCAAATTGATCCTTCAATCAAGACCTAATTGTCATCCTTGCATTTCTAATTCATCTTCTAGGGTTTCATGATTTATTCATTTAACCTTGTTTGTCATTTCTCCCTCTAGGTTAAATAATTTATTTATTTATCCTAAGTCTTCTTGTCACAATTAAATGTTTATTTAATTGGCTAACTAATTCCTCCCTTTTTGTGAATTAATTAATAAATGAAAAATTGTTAATTAATTCACTTAATTCCTAATTTCCTCATTTTCTAATTTTCCTAATTCCTAATTTCCTCATTTTCTAATTTCCTAATTTCTAATTCATCTAATTTCAATTTTCTCCTATATTTCTCCTAATTTCATGGGAATGACATAGCAAATTTGTCATAATTTGTCATAATTGTCAATCAATCAATTTTGACATAGCAATTTGTCATAATTATCAACCAATCAATTTCGCATAGAAAGTGTCAATTTGTCATAATTTGTCATATTTGTCATTCTTGATTTGAAATTTCCATTCAAATCAAATTCATGCTAATCTTGTCTTTTCTCCAATTTGTCTATAAATTGGATGAATTTCTTCAATCAAAAGGTCGAATCAATCACGCTTCTAGTACCCTTATGCTGTCATCTTGTCTTGTCAATTTTGCTTTCATCTCATGCTTATGCACTTGAAGGTGAGATCCAGGAAACAAAGCTATTTGAAGGAGAAAGAAGGACAATGGAGCCACATGAAGGAGACATCTGCATTTGGTTTGCTTAGATTTCATATTGAATGTCTTGTTTTCATGCTTTCATTGAATGTAATTAGGATTTATCATTGCAATTGAGTTTTTGTGATTGAACTAGGCTAATGTTTATATTGCTTTGATGATTTCCACATTTCCTAGCTACATTAATTGGTGAACCCAACATGAACTAACCCCCTAACCATGTTGTTGAGTGCTTTTGAGCTGATTTGCAGGTAAAAAACCCAAGAAACAAGGTAATTCAGAGCTTTCTGGGCACTTCTGTGCCTATGTCACTACAATCTACGCCCGTGTCAAGTGATCTGCGCCTATGTCAAGGGCATTTGCACCTATGTCAAAGGGATTTGTGCCTATGTTACTACATTTTGCACCTATGTCACTGCAATCTGCGCTTGTGTAAGACATTTTGCGCCTATGTAAGGCCAGAAACAGAGGTAAAAAGCAGCGTTTTTGCTTGCAAATCACTTTGTTTTGCATTCTGTTTCTGCATTTTGGTTTTTCTTTGGTACTGATTCTTTGTGCAACACCTTGGCATTACGCATGGCAAAGACAAAAATGAAACTACTAACAAATTTTATGCAGGTTCGTTAGTCAAAGACCAAACAAATCAAACTTCTAACTTGATGATTTTGCAGGTTGCCTTGTATTTCAACCTAACTTTTGTGTTTGTGATTCATAATTAGGCACCTAGTATGATTGCTAAGTAGGATGGAATGAATGTGTGTTTGCTTTGATTGTTGAGTTTGACATTGGATTAGGAGAGTATGCTCTCATCCTTCTTAGGGTGATCAGAAATCCAGATCTTCGATACCATTCTCATGGCTCGGATTGTTTGTTACCTTTAGAGGGCCTACCTTCCTGACGATTTGCTTTCTTTTGCAAGCAAGTGATAATCGTGAGAAGGGAATGACCCAAAGTGAGTACAGCTTGAATACCTTGGCATTCTAACTCACTATAAATAAATACCTGATGGGCAAAAGCTTTGAAGGAAGGGTTACGTGGGAATTGTAGTTACTTGGGAAGTGATGACCCTTGGACTCTTTCTCATATCAACATCTAGGTAGGGCTTCATGGTCTAAATCATGCTTGCACGACTACATTTGTTTGGTATCTTGGTGGGCTTAATGTCTCAATCACGCTTGCGTGACACCAAGGAGTAACGCTTAACAAAAATCCTTACTAAACACCTTGTATTTAGAGGCCAAAAATCCTTCTAGTTGCTTGAGAAGGACAAGTTTGGATACTTGGAAGAGATACTAAGTTTGCCATGGGGAGATTTCCATGGGGACTGATGCTTGGCTACCCTGAGAAGTGAGTGCCATGGAGGGGAGCCCGTGGGGTCAAGCATCTATGTATTCTCCTTGAATCTCATAACAAGTCTACCTCTCAAGTACCTACTGTCTTTACCTACCATAAGAAATGTGTGAATGAGCATGATTGCCTTGAGTCTAAGTTAAAATATCTTGTCTTCTTTGCTTGTCAAAAGTTGAGTTGTGCCTCATTTCAAAAACAAGACAAATTGATTCAAAACAAGGTTAAACATAAGAGTATTTCATTCAACAAAGTTCAAAACACCTTCAAACATGGTTGTCAAACATTTTTCAAAATCTTGTCTCAACATTCATGTCACTTAGGTTTAGGTTCATCCTAGGTTTGCATTTTGCAAAGTCATTGTCAATTACCAAGGTTAAGTTTCACCTAGGTCATACTCCTTTGCATATCAATAAGGGTCCATTTTGCATGTGTCCTCTAGCATTAGAGTAATACCATTTCATAATTCAACCTTAGGTTGACATTGTCATACATTTGCATTTGCATACCCTAGGTCTCTTCATTAAGCTTAGGTCATTATCATATCATATTAGGGTCATTTGCATAGTAATTGTCCCTTTGCATATAGTGTCAAAACTAGGTTTTGTCATACTTGAGTAATCCAAATATTTGATAAACCCTAAGTCATTGTTAGGAAGTCTAGACCTTATCAAACCTTTTCTCTTTTTGTCATCATTGTCATTTGGGCAAACCTAGCTTAGTATCCAAGCATATAGGGGAGACATTGTCATTTTGTCCTTTTGTCACTTGGTTTTTTTGTCCTTTGAGGTCTAGACATCATTTCAATTTCCTAAGGGTCTCTTTTTAGATTTGCATTCCAAAATTTTTGTCAAAATATTGGATAACAACCAAAAACATAGGTTGCATTCTTGCTATAGATTGCATTTTCATCTATTTAGTTTGCATTTAGTTGCATATCATACATTATCCTTGAAAAATTCCAAAAATATTGCATTTGCATAGTGACATGCCTGTTGAGACAAGGTCAAAATCTAAAAAGATGGGCGAACCAACGTATCAACCCATTGACAACATATCAAATTCACAGTTTCAAACTAGTCAAATAGTACAAATTGAAGGTTTGTCAAACACATCATTACCACCATATGGAATGGTTCAACTTGGACCACCTCCATTATATGAACCAGTATTTGTACCCATGAAACCAGGACATGGGAGTGTTCCACCAACACCAAGAGGAAATGCACCTTTTGATTGGAATCAACCAAACCTGCAACATGAAATTCAAACATTACATGAGGAACAAACTCTTTCACAAGGATTTGGTTCAGATCAAGGCATTCAATAGGAGACAAATCCAAATGTCCAACCAGATTCTTCATCAGATTCTGATGCTTCCGATGATGTTGATATGTTCCTTAAAGATCCTAAGATGACGAGAAAGATGGATAAATTCTTGAACAAGGTCTTTAAGATGTTCCCACAAAAATATCTTGACATGATGAGTAATGTGACCTTCTCAAGTGAGCAAATCAATGTGCAAAAACAACAGGGCAGTGAGCTGTTAAGTTTCTCTCCACATCCAAATGAAGAAAATGTGCAAGAAGAAACTCAACCTACCTTGATGAGTAAACGTGCTTCAAAGGCATTGATAGTGACTATTCCTCAAAAGTTACTATTTGAAACGATAAATAATCCATTATTTAACACAACACCTATAACACAAGATCAAATGAGGACCACACAAATATTGACAGCTGTCCCTCAACAAGAAGTGGTTCCTCGCATGCATAAAATTGGATCAAAATCTAAGATGCAAGAAAACTTCACGACTGGAATGCTTGATCTCACTAATGTCCAAAACAATTCAACAATGTAGCAAAGTTCCTATGTCCCATTAAGCTCACAATATTTGCCAAATACTCAAGTACCGGCTATGCAAAATATTGTGATAGATCCTTCGATAATGGTGACACAAAGAGCTACAAATAATGATTTGCATCAACAACAAATGTTGCAACAATTGAGTAATACACAAAAGGTACAATCAAATGTGCAAACAAACAATGCACAACAACAACAATATCGCATTCGACAACAAGTTGCAGCGCCTTCTGCAACATTACAAGTTAATGCAAACTTGCAACTACCACAATGGATTGGACAAACCACACAGCAAGTCAATGCAAGTGCCATATCCCATCTTAAGCAGAAACAACAAAAACCTCCCAAACAAAGTTTTTTGCAAATGATGGGATTTACACCGTGACAACAACAATTGTCACAAAGTCAGAAAATTCCGATTCGTCAGCATCAACAACAACATGTGCCTCAATATGTGCCAAGACAAACAAGCTATCATACTTCACAACCGCAATTGACGCCTATGCAATATCAACAACACCCTCAATTGCAATATCAACCTACGATACAAACAATGATTCCACCACAAGAAGCACATCAACAAGGTCAATATCAAGGCATGGAACAACCACAACAACAAGAGGTGTACCAAGAACATTATATGCTGGAGACACCAAAGATGGCAATTTCAGAGCATCAACAACCGATTGGAAACATGATGTATCGACAAAGAGTGCCCACCAGGATTAATGATGGACCTCCAAAATCTAACACAATCGCACAATAGCTTGAGAAGTTGCAATGACAAGTCGATGCATTGGAAACCAAAGGAAAAAAGAAGTTGTACACAGATCAAGATTTATGTCCTAATCCATTTGACAAGAGCTTGTACATGCCTCCCTTCCCTAAGCATTTTGAGGCACCTAATTTTGAGAAATATAAAGGGAATGGCAATCCAAAAGACCATATTCGAGCATTTTTTGTGGCATGTACTGAAGTGAGTTATGAGGAAACATATTTAATGCGATTGTTTGCATGAAGTCTCATGGGACAAGCCATGGATTGGTATTCGCATTTGCCAGGGAATATAAAGACTTGGTCAGAACTGGCTCAAAAGTTTATATCTCACTTCGCATTCAACATCGACAGTGACGTGACCATGTCAGATTTATGCAACACCAAGCAAAAGCAAGGCAAACCATTAGTGACGTTCTTGCAACGATGGCGAAGTCTGTATAGTCGTTCTTCCCTATATATACTTGAAGAACAACAAGTGAACTTGTTTATCCAAAATTTGGTCCCAAAAATGATGTATGAACTCAAATTGAAAAGTTCCAGTACTATTGAGAAACTCATTAAGAAAGGAATGAACATTGAAACTTCTCTTGTAGCTAAGGGAATCATTAAGCTCAACAAAGATAGTGACAACACAAACAATTCAGGGGACAGAAATAGATTTTGGTACAAAAACAAGAATGTCACTAATGATGGAGTTGTTGACGCAAGAGCGATGAATGCAAATCAACCCCCATTCACAATCAAGAAATTGAGTGCTCCTAATATGTCAACTATGGAACAAAATCAAACACCAGTGAGCAATGTTACTCAACAACCGCAATACCAACAACATACTCAACAATACACTCAACAATATAATCAACAACAAGGTCAGCAACAAAACTAGCAATGCAAGCCTTTCCGATCAAGGGATGGACCTCCTCAATAGTTTACACCATTGAGAGAGCCTATTGAGTCAGTAATGAAACAATTAATACAAGCAAAATTTATCAAGTTACCAGATATAAAGGCAGAACCATTGGTAAAGCCGCATTGGTGGAATGATAATGCATATTGTGAGTACCATCGATCAAAAGGACATAAAACCGCGTCATGTTTTCAATTGAAACATATGATTCAAGACTTGTTAGAGCAAGGAGTAATTGAGGTAGATCCGCCCAATGTGACCTCTAACACTAATCATACAATTTTCAAAACTCCTTTGCTTGATCATGACAAGGGTAAAGCATCTTCTTCAAACTCTACCCAAAAAACAAATTATGCGAATATTGGTTACAACAATGTCATCAATTGTTTTTGCACATCAAATGAGTATGTTTCCACCCTAAGAATAAAGGGACAAGATCCTTCTTGCACAGTCACCACTCGTCGATCCAAAATAGTCCTGAAAGGAGCTCCTACAGTTCCTCCCAAATCAACTCCTGTGAGTCAATATAATCTCCTAGATCATCCAGGAAAGACACCTACACAAATATCAATCCTTGAGTTGTTGAAAATGTCCCCCATGCATCGCACAGTCCTAGATAAAGCTTTAATTGAGTCCACTATCCTAACAGACATTGATGTTGACCAGTTTCAAGCCTGAATTAGACATCTAGCTGTTTCCCAAAATGTTGCATTTTCTGATAATGATATTTCACCTGATAAGCTCCCTCATAATGATCCTTTACATCTTGAAGTCTTTATCCATAATTGCAAAATCCGACGAGTCTTGATAGATGGCGGAGCGGGTCTTAACATTTGTACCTTGAGAGTGGTCATTGGTCTTGGTTATACAGAGAATGATATTGATTCTTCCAGAAGAATAACAATCAAAGCATATGATGATGCTGAGCGCCCATCTAAAGGGATAATTACATTGCCTATCAGAGTTGGTCCAGTGACAGGAAACACTTTCCTGCAGGTCCTAGACCTCGATCTCCCTTACAATATGATTCTTGGTCATTCGTGGATCCACGCAATGAAAGTAGTTCCATCCACCTATCATCAATGTTTAAAATATCCTTACAATGGAACTGAGATAACAATTCCAGAAGATCCTAATCCATTTCAATTTTGTGCTACTCTAAAGGATTCCCTGCAGTAGCAAGTCCCAGTCAATAGAGAGGCCCACTCACATAGTTATGTGGATCCTAATGAATTGTTAGATGCTGTCAAAGGAAAATTGAAGATACAGGACCAAGGATGTAGAGAGTATTCAATGGATCAAAAATTCCTCATTGGGAATTTACCAATATCTCCAAAATCATATGGAAAACCACATTTGTTGCAAAAGGAACCTAAGGTAGTTATTCAATATCAGCCCCCCACTAAATTTACAAGATGGGGTGAACTTGACAAAGAAACTTTAGATGATGATGTCATAGATTGGCTTTATAAGGATACAACTGAGACCCCACCTGTTAGGTTGCTGGTGGAACGGTACGGCAAAGGATTTACTATGTTGCAGAAGAAAGGATGTGACGGCTGCAGTGGCTTAGGCCCTGACAAGAAAGGAAGGCTAGAACCTATTATACCCAAGATGCGACCTCCAACTTTAGGGTTAGGTTTTGTACCATTGCGAATTGGATCCTCATCTACCAAAGTGACCAAGTGTGGAAAGGGGCATGACTCTGATGATGAAACAACACCTAAGGATACCCGACCTGAAACTGATTCTAATGAATGGGAGTGGAGTTCTTCTTCTTCTAGCTCCTATGCCCTTGACAATGTTTTCCTTGACCCTGATGATTTGCCTATGGAAGACAAACATGAAATAACTCCCCTTCCCAAAACATGTCCTAATGCTTGGATAGAGTCATTCTGGGACCCAAGCTCCGAATCAGATACAAGCAGTTCAGACAGTGATACCACAGATGTTTACATCTTTACCATCTTAGTCCTCTCTCTCCTTAAAACTGATGATGACATGCCCCTCATCTATCCCCAACTTATCTAACATGACCAACAAGAACCACTCACATTGGATTGTTTTCAAAATGACAAAGCAATTGCAGAATTCCTTGGACTACGGGAAGGCATACCACAAGGTGATCATAAGGCAGGATTTGCTATTGATCTGGATTCCACAACATATTTTGGGGAGTCAACTCCATCTTCCAGTAATCAAAATGAAAAAAGAAAAGAAAAAGTAAAAAATCAAAAGAATAGGTCTTTGAGTGGAAACCGTAAGGCACTCTCTGATCATACAAAAGTAAAAATAAAAGACATACCTGCGAGTGAAAACCTCTTTGAGGTGCCCAAAGGTGGAAGAGTGGACATACCCCCATCAAGTCAGGATAAATCAACATTGCTTATGGAAATGACCAAAGAGATAAATTTGGGTACACCTGACAACCCTAAGGTCATTCATTTCGCTGCTTCTTTATCAAAACAGGAGAAGATAGATTTTGTCAATTTCTTTCTTGAGAAGAAGATCAGTTTTGCATGGTCCTATGTAGATATGCCCGGCCTTGATCCAGAATTAGTCCTTCATCACTTGCCACTAAAAGTAGATGCCAAGCTTGTCAAACAAAAGCTCAGAAAGATGCATCCCTAGGTGGCTCTTTTGGTCAAGGTAGAACTGAAAAAATTACTAGATGTGGGCTTTATCAGACCCATTGATTATGCAGATTGGATTTCAAATTTGGTACCAGTTAGAAAAGTAATTGGGGGCATCAGAATCTGTACAAATTTTAGGGATCTCAATAAAGCATGCCCTAAAGATGACTTTCCACTGCCAAATATAGACATCATAGTTGACATGACTGCTGGATATGAGATGCTCTCATTGATGGATGGTTTCTTCGGCTATAACCAAATTCGCATTGCTCCTGAAGATCAACATAAGACTGCATTCACCTGTGCTTGGGGTACCTACTGTTGGAATGTGATGCCCTTTGGTCTTAAAAATGTGGGAGCAACATATCAAAGAGCTATGACGACAATTTTCCATGATTTCATGCATACTTTGATGGAGGACTATGTTGATGACTTATTATGCAAATTTGTCACAAGAGATAGTCATCTAGCCATCCTGGGCCCAATCTTTGACCGAATGGAAACTTACAAGCTTAGAATCAATCCAAAGAAGTGTGTCTTTGGTGTCATAGCCGGCAAATTACTAGGGTACATTATTTCTCACCGAGGCATCAAAGTCGACCCGGCCAAGGTTAAAGCAATAATGGATATGCCTCCTCCTTCCAATCTTTGACAACTAAGAAGTCTGCAAGGAAAGCTACAATCAATCCGCTGGTTCATAGCTCAATTGGCAGACAAATGTCATCCATTCCAGCATTTACTGCATAAAGGAGTCGCTTTTACATGGACTGAGCAATGTCAATCAACATTTCAAGCTCTGAAGGATTATCTGTTGTTGCCGCCTATTCTAATGCCTCCTATAGAAGGAAAGCCATTTATATTGTATATTTCTGCAACTGAAACGGCACTAGGAGTTCTCTTGGCCCAACAGGATGAGAATAGCAAAGAGCGAGCTATTTATTATATCAGCCAGACACTAGTGGGCTATGAGCTGAATTATTCAACTATTGAATGAGCATGTTTAGCAGTGGTCTTTGCAACACAAAAGCTTTGACACTATATGTTAAGCCATCAGATATTGCTAGTTGCAAAAATTGATCCCTTGAAATACTTGCTTAGTAGGGCAGCTTTGATGGGTTGCCTAGCAAAGTGGGTTATGATCCTTAGTGAGTTTGATATTGAGTACATGGAGCGAAAGGCATTAAAAGGACAAGTCATAGCGGATCAACTTGCAGAGGCTCCTATTTATGATGATCATCCCATGTTGACTGATTTTCCAAATGAGTTGGTCTTTGCTCTCACATCTTCTAATGAATGGAAGTTATACTTTGATGGATCCCATACCAAGTTCGGGTCCGGAGTAGGTATATTGTTTGTCACCCCTCAAGGTGATGCTATTCCCAAATCCTACAGAATAACTTTCCATTGTACCAATAACATTGTAGAATATGAAGCTCTTGTCACAGGACTTCGAGTAGCGGTCCACTGGAACATCACACATTTACAAGTCTATGGAGATTCTCAGTTAGTCATCCGTCAAGTGAATGATGACTACAAAACAAAAGATGAAAAGCTTATTCCCTACAAGCATATGGTAGATTTCTTCAAGACAAAATTCACGGCTATCCATTTCAGTCAAGTTCCAAGAATGCAAAACAAGTCGACAGATGCAATGGCTACGATTGCTTCCATGTTAAATATGCCCCATAATATGGACAAATGTGAATTTTTGGTCGAACAGTTGCTTGTCCCTTCTTTTGAAATTCAGACAGTAGATGTGATGTGTGTTCTTGTTGGTCCTAACTCCCCGTGGTACAATGGTGTCTATCAATATTTAAAATCCCAAACTTTACCACCTAACCTTTCCGCTAACCAATGCCGAGCCTTCATCTGACAGACGGCCAAATATGTCATCATTGCTGACACCCTTTACTGTCATTCCTTTGACCATACCCTCCTCAGGTGTTTGGATTCTGACGAAGCACAAATGGCTTTACACGAGGTTCATGATGGTATATGTGGGGCCCATTTTAATGGTCTGAGCTTAGCCAAAAAGTTGATTCGTGTTGGGTATTATTGGCCCACTCTGGAAAAAGATGTTCACGATTTTGTTAAGAAGTGCTACAAATGCCAGATCCATGGAAATTACATTCATGCACTAGCCCAAGAGCTTCATTCTGTCATATCTCTGTGGCCCTTTTCTCAATGGGGATTGGATCTTATTGGCAAGATTCACCTGACATCTGCAAATGGACACAAGTTTATCATGACAGCCATAGAGTATTTTACAAAATGGATCGAGGCTATCCCCATGACCTATATCACTGGTGTGCAAATTTCAAAATTCCTATTGCATTATATCATATGCCGATATGGAGTTCCCCTTGCCATAATCACAGATAATGGCCGGCCCTTCAAGAATAAAGATGTCAAGGAAATCTATGAAAAGTTTCATATCCAACACCGTTTCTCTAGTCCATACTATCCACAGGGTAATGGCCAAGCCGAAGCATCAAATAAAACCATTATCAAGATCTTGAAAAAGGTTGTCAATGACGCTGGTCGAGATTGGCATGTACAGTTGAATCCAGCACTATGGGCTTATCGCACTTCTATCCGCACACCTACTGGCGCAACACCTTATTCCTTGGTGTATGGTGCGGAAGCCATTTTACCTTTGGAAGTGGAGATTCCTTCTTTGCGTGTTTCCTTGCAACATCTGATTGATGATGAGATGCACAGAGTCTCTCGGTTGGATTAGCTTGAGATGTTAGATGAGAAATGTCAGACAACCTTGACACATTTGTAAGCATATCAAAACCGTCTCCGTCGCTCTTATAATAAGAAGGTCAAAGGGCGACACTTCGAAGTGGGAGATCTAGTTTTAAAGGCAAACCCCAAGAATGCACAATCTACTAACATCATCAAAGGAAAGTTTGAACCTAATTGGGTTGGGCCTTTCATAGTTACTGCAACCTATGGCTCTGGGGCATATCAGCTTGCCACCCCAGAAGGTGAACATTTGTCCGATCCTATAAATAGCATGTACCTTCGCAAGTACTGGGCATAATTTTCTATCAGCACTTCTTCAAGTATGATCCTGAAAAAATACAAAAAAAAATCAAAAAGCTCAAAAAATACAAAAAAAAAAGTGAAAAAAGTGAAAAACAAAGAAAAAGAACAAAAAAGTAAAGAAAAATGATTCGCCCTCTAGTGAAAACCTGGCAAACAGGCGCTTTGGGAAAGTACTATGGTGAAAACTTGGCAAACAGGTGCCATGTGTAAAATGATCATTGCTCTGTCATCTATCATGACCTCTAGCTATGCTTTCTTTCTAAAGATTTTATCGTGCCTATCCTTGTCCTGACCCAATGTTCTGTTTCAGACCTATGATTGGTCAACATCATTGTCTTGCATACTCCATTTCTTGTGCATATGTTTCGGTCCTAGTTTCTATATATGTCTTTCAGATATGCATTAGGTGCGTTCCCCTTGTCATGATCAATCACTGGAACTTTCGAGTTGAAAAATGTCTTGAAATAATCCAAAAAAAGTTGAAAAATTTCCTGAAATAATCCAAACAAATTGAAAAATGTCCTGAAATAATCCAAAAAAATTTGAAAAATGTCCTGAAATAATCCAAAAAAATTGAAAAATGTCCTGAAACAAATCATAAAAATCAAATAATGTCCTGAAAAAATCATAAAAATCAAATAATGTCCTGAATAAATCCCTAAAAAGTCAAATAAAGTCCTGAAAAAATGAACACAAAAAAATTGTAAAAACTTGAAAAGCAAAACAATCACATCCCTTTGTGCATAGACCAATCGCTGAGCATACATCCAATGACACGTAATCACACATTGTGCTTTAATGGAATCGTGCGTTAACAGATGAACTTTTCAATCAAACCAGGCATTCAAACTGATCAAAATTGTCATATCAATCAATCAACATCAATATCGTTCATCCTTGGCACATTATCATGAGTCTTATACAAGGTGTGGTATGCCCAAAACCAGACCATGTCCTATCTTAGATGGGTAATTGCATTCCTTGAAACCAGACAACATGATCGTCCTATCAACACTTTCAACTTTTGACAATGGAGATCAAGATGTTTGTTTGAATTGTTGGAATTAGCGAGTCTTACCATTTATTGATTTATCTTTGATCATGTTCCTATGTTGCTTGATGATGTCACTGAGTCATTTAGAGTGACCGGGATGGTTCATGGTCTCTTTCTTTTTTTGTTGTGATTGCTATTTGTGGAAAGTTTGTCACAAACTGGGGCAACTATATCATTGGGTGTCTATGATAAGTACGTTCGCTTTGTGAATGCTGCACATACCTCGACCCTTGATGTATGCACCCTAGGATACTTCACTCATTCCTTGTGTGCGATGTGTCTGTCTTTTGCAAAAGGGGTTGTGTTTTAGCTCTGGCCTTCAATGCCATGATGCTTTGCATCCGTTTTGCTACATTAAATAAAGGTTCTCACCTACAAAGTGCATTAGTGAAAGCAAGTTTTTCTTCGTCTCTAACTATCCTCTGTCTCATTTCTTCTTACTAACATTTCTTCTGTCAGTTTGGTCTAGTGCTCCGATCTCCACAAAAAAAAAAACACACATATGCTGCATCTTGCATTCATTGCTTAGTACATTTGCATTATCTCACGCATTACATCAAGCATTTTATCTATTTCACATTATAAATGCATCAAAAACACATAAAAAAATATATCCATACATGTTCCACAATGGTACATCAACGGTGCATAATAACATAAGTCATAACATGTTGCATCTCATCATATCGATGCATATCATATCATATATCAAAATAATATCGAAGTACAAAATTGGACTGTCTGTCCTAAGTATGGCCCGTGGGCTGACTTTATAATATCACACTACATAATATGCACTGTCTATCGTAAGGAGCACGTGCCTCTATCACTGGGTGCTCCCTCTATCCTCCTCATCCCTACCATGTCTCAAGGATGATGTTACTCCTGTCCCTAGTCCTAGCTGTGGTGGTCTCATCGGTCCACTCACCCCCATGCTGCTCAATGACCTCCGAGAGCATGGCCTACTCTCTGTCCTTGATCATGCTCGATATGATGCTACTCTCTACTCTGGTGGAACTGCACTCTCATATGGTGACCTCCAATGGCGTATCTCCTCTCCAGTCTCTACCAACATCTGTGCCATCTCACATGCACTGGCATCCCTAATCGACCCAATATACTCGGTGACTCTCTGTTCTTCTTGATGTGCCTGAGCTATTGCTATATCTTGAGCCGTTGTAAGTCTGGCTATCTCCACTCTAAACTGATCATGCTCTGTCCTCAAGATGGCATTCTATCTCTCTAATGTCACAATGTGATCATGCTGACTTGCTATGGTAGCCCTGCACATCTCCATCTCCTCTATGCTAGCTGTCTCCAACTCTATGGGTATATCCTGCAATGACTCCTGATCGGCTGAATCTGGCTCATAATCTTCATCTTCATCATCTCTATCCTCGTCATTCCCCTCATCCTCATCACCGCCCTCATCCTCCTCACCCTCATCTCTATCCTCATCATCTCCCTCCTCTCCAGTGAGTGGGAAGTCCTCCTGTCTCCTAGGTACTGGAATCTCAGGATCTGTCAATGGTACTAGCCATCGTCATGCAAACCATCGCTCATACTCCTTTGTCGTCCCAACGTCCACCACATCTGATCTCCAATCCCACTATCTCTATTGTAGCTGTGTGAAGTTAGCATATGCTATGTGTGGCTGAATCATCCTCCCCCATTGACTCGTCTCTCTATGTGATCGGGCAAAGTGTGCAGTCCCTCTAGGTACATCCTGCCTCTCTCCAAACTATCATTTGACTCTCTCTGGTAGGTACATCTTAATCACTCTCTGGTGATTCACTGGTCGCCCAATCAGGTACCCCTCCTATCTACAATATGGTAGCTCCTCACTATCATCTGACCATCCAAGGCAATCAAGATATGGCCTCCATGTGAACTCTCTCAATCTGTCTAGCTCATGTCGCCAATACAATATGTATCCGAAAGGACCCTGTCTCAGTGCTCCCCCATAGTAGTACGCATATGGTTGATGTGGTAATACCTGTCTCTCTGCAATCAGTCGACATATGGCTATGTGCTCAAATGCCCATACCTGTAACAATGTGACCCCACAGCTCAAAATCTGAACTCCCTGATATGCTATCTGATGCAACTAAAAATATAGCATAGCAAGCACACATGGTCCCCATGCATACACAGTCCCCTCTGTCACCATCTACTCTAGAACTCTTCCCCATCCAATAGGGAATCCATGTCCTCGTCTGTCCCCTGCTAATAGGCATGCTATCACAACTGCTATCACCACATATCGCCGATCATACTCTGATGCCATGGTCTCCCAGCCAATCTCCCTCTCTATGATATCCAAATCATCTGCGTCACACTCAAATAATCTACACAAAGCATCTCTCCTTGTCACTGGGTCATACTATATCATCTCCCCATGCATCGAAATGCGGAGGATACGCCATACATCCTCTAGTGTCACAGTCGCCTCTCTAGTCGCCAGATGGAATGAGGAAGTCTCCGAATGCCATCGCTCTGCCAATGCGGTAAGTAGTCCTATGTTTGCCCTAATCTTGGGCATGAATGTGATGTAGTATATTCCAACTCCTGCTAATGTATCTCTGTCTGTGCTCCTGAGTCTGTGTCGTAACATGAAGCAGTCAGGACGGTTCTCCCGCGTGATCAATGGATACTGTCGACTCTGCATCACAATCGGGGCACATTTTGTTAGTTTTAGGGTTTGCTCCTATGGGCTACATTTCCTTGTTTCATGTCCAAATCAGGGTGTTCTTTATCTATTTTGACCTATCCTATTCTTATCCCCCTTTTCAGGATCATTCACATGTTGTTTTTGGCCAAATTAGGGTTCCCAATGCACAACTGTGCTTGTGTGCTGTATCCTATGCCTATGTTACATTGACTTGTTCCTATGTACCCTACACAAGCACAGGATACCCTTCACAAGTGCAGGATGGGCTCACATAGGCACAAAAGTCACTTTCTGCATTCTTTGTGGGCCCCGCAATGTCCCGCAAGTGGTCAAAATTCATGAAATTGACAATATGAGTTTTTGAGATACATACCGCTGCTCCCACGTCATCCAGTCATCTATACATGTGTACACATTCTCCAAGGTGATCTACCATTGGAATGTTCACCATCTCTCTGCAAGCGTCCTTTTCCAGAGCAACAAATTCTCCTCTTTGGCTAGTGCAACTGAGCAATTTTCACTCTCTTTGTCTCATTTATAGATCTTTGTCAGTGCATAGATGGACATGCACTCTCTCCATCTTATGCTGGTCATGGTCTTTTGCACCATCAATTTCTTGTCCTTTGTGTATCCGATCTCCGATTGTCAGTCCGTTCGATCCTATCATTTTCTATCATTCTTATCGATCAATTTGCCTCTTTTCTGCATGTTTTCGGCCAATTCCTCGAGGGGGCATGCATATGTCATTGTCAGTGTCTGGGGCATTTTCATTATTGTTCTTTGAAACAACGCTTAATATCGCATTGTCTCAAAGAGGGGCAAAATGTAGACGTCTAAAACTGGTCAACGCTTGCGGAGTCATATTTTAACATTGGCACATTGCCTTATTTTAGGTTTTTGCGTCGCATTAACATTTCTCCTATGTTACGCACTTGGTCTTTATCATTTGCGAGCATCGAGTCCTTCTTTTGCATTCTTCATTTGTCTCACTTTCAAATTTGGTCTTGTCGATAACAATCTTCAGTCATGATTTTGGTTGATCTTATCCTGTCACATCAATATGCGTGTTCATTTGTCATCATTTTGGACATCTTCAATCCTAATTAGGGTTTTGTCCTCTTTTCAATATTTTCATCTAGTGATCGATTTGTCATCGATCATTGTCATTTTCAATCTTGTCATCTGGCGATCGATTTGTCATCGATCCTTGTCAATCTTTTCAATTTTGTCATTTTACGATCGATTTGTCATTGATCGTTGTCATTTTCAATCTTGCGATCGATATGTCATCGATCGTCGTCCTTCTCAATTATGTCAATTTGGATCAATTAGTCATTTTTCCTCGTCAATTGGTGCATTTATCAATCAAATCATTTATCAGCATTGGTCTTTTATCAAGTCAGAATCATGATCAAATCGATCCTTCAATCAAGACCTAATTGTCATCCTTGCATTTCTAATTCATCTTCTAGGGTTTCATGATTTATTCATTTAACATTGTTTGTCATTTCTCCCTCTAGGTTAAATAATTTATTTATTTATCCTAAGTCTTCTTGTCACAATTAAATGTTTATTTAATTGGCTAACTAATTTCTCCCTTTTTGTGAATTAATTAATAAATGAAATATTGTTAATTAATTCACTTAATTCCTAATTTCCTCATTTTCTAATTTTCCTAATTCCTAATTTCCTCATTTTCTAATTTCCTAATTTCTAATTCATCTAATTTCAATTTTCTCCTATATTACTCCTAATTTCATGGGAATGACATAGCAAATTTGTCATAATTTGTCATAATTGTCAATCAATCAATTTTGACATAGCAATTTGTCATAATTATCTATCAATCAATTTCGCATAGAAAGTGTCAATTTGTCATATTTGTCATTCTTGATTTGAAATTTCCATTCGAATCAAATTCATGCTAATCTTGTCTTTTCTCCAATTTGTCTATAAATTGGATGAATTTCTTCAATCAAAAGGTCGAATCAATCACGCTTCTAGTACCCTTATGTTGTCATCTTGTCTTGTCAATTTTTCTTTCATCTCATGCTTATGCACTTGAAGGTGAGATCCACAAAACAAAGCTATTTGAAGGAGAAAGAAGGACAATGGAGCCACATGAAGGAGACATCTACATTTGGTTTGCTTAGATTTCATATTGAATGTCTTGTTTTCATGCTTTCATTGAATGTAATTAGGATTTATCATTGCAATTGAGTTTTCGTGATTGAACTAGGCTAATGTTTATATTGCTTTTACATTTAAGACTTAGGAGATATCACATGTTCATTGAATGCACAATGCTCATCCATGGTTGCATCCTCTTGATTCTTCCTCCATACCTCCTTGGTCTCATTCTTCTTCCCATTTTTCAGTCTTGGGAGCAGGTCTTACCTTCTTCTTCAAATTGGTCCTTTCTCTATTGGATTCTCCCACATGAGTGGAAGTAGTGCTATAGTAGCACACAACATCCATCCCAACCTCATGATTGGGGAACCTTCTCACATACCGGTTTGACCATCTTCTTTTGGTCATGTTGCTGTGATTGGCAACCGAAACCAGTGGGCCCCTTGATCCTACAGGGACATTTCTCGTTTGGTTCCTGCAAGTCTCTAACATCCATATGCTCTATATCCATTTCTATGTTGAGCATAGCTACTATACCAGCTTCCATGTGACTGCAAGTTCTTCTTCTTGCATTCATAACTTCTATAGCCAATTCTATTGTAGTAATAACAAACATTATTTGCATAACTGGGAGAGGGGATATGCATGTATCTGTTCATTGACACATTTTTCTCATTTGCATGAAATCTATGAGATCCTAGATTAATCTTTCTAGATCCCTTTCTACATTCTTCTACCCTATAGCTATAACCATTACATGTAAAGCAATAACCAGTAAAGGATGGCATATGACTTACAAATTTATTCTGCCATGCATGTGGAGATCTTACCAATTTAGCATCTCCATTTCTACTTCTCCGAGGATGAATCCTAGGTTGTCCATTCTTAGCAGCTCTTCCATCTGATCTCTTCTTCTCCCACACTTGCTTTTTCCTATGGGTTGTAGCATTTCCTTGTCCTCTACTGGTAGGAGGTCTTTTCTACTGTCTTCTCATGTTCTTACTTCCTGTGAAGTTGTCTTCTCCCATATTCCCCTTTCCTTGGGGATTTGCAGTGTTCCTCCTTCTTGCAGCACCGGTCCTCATCCTTGTCTGCATGTCTTCACCGGTTGTGGTTAGATCAACCTTCTTTTGGGGAGAATTTCTAATTGTGAAGGTCTGCCCCTTGTTCTCTCCATTTGATGAGACAAACAAAATATTATTTTGGGGGGCATTCTTGCTGGTGGATCATTCACTGACACCTTCCTAATCCTTTCGTGTCCTTGGCATGCTTTCTCTTTTTCAACATTTTTTCCAAGGCATCACTACGGCCATCAAACTGGATTCTTACCTTGAGCTCATCCTGACATTTCTCAAGGTCATTTCAGAGAATATCCATTTCTCCAACCAGCTACTGATATTCTTTATCTTTTACTTCTAGCTTAGATGCTAGATCATTACACCGACACACCTTAGTTCTTTCTTCTTGAGTCTTCAACTTTGAGATACATTTCTCAGATTCTTCAAGGTATTTGATCAACCGGTTATGCTCCACAATAGAAATATTCTTGAATAGATTGTATTCATTTCTTACTCTACTGATTTCTTCAAGTGCATTGGCAAGCTCTCCTTTAAGATCAACTTTTGCTTCCTCTTCTTCTTCACCTTCACTATCACTGCCAAACACATCTTGCCGGTAGGAGTGATTTGCATGATCATTCTTAGATGTGTTCCTCTCATCTTATGAATCTTGAGCCATGAAGAGGTGGCTTCCTTTTTCATCATTGTTGTGGCTACTAGAAGATCTTCCTTCATAATCTACAGATACATGAGATACATTTCTCATTCTATCTTCACAAACCGGTTCTGCAGTAGTAGGCTCATTTCCATAGAGCTTCTTCAGTCTGTCCCATAAGATTTTTGATGATCTACATCTGTCCACCTATGAGGAGATAGCATCTGATAACCCATAGAGTATTGCCTTCATTGTTGCATCATTGTATTGGTTTCTTCTTTCTGCATTAGGATCGGTGGGAGGACTCACTTTACTAGGGCAACCATTTACAATAGACATCCACACATCAAACCCCAGGGATGAAAAGTACACTTCCATTCTGCAACTCCAAATGGAATAGTTTGAACCATCAAATATTGGAGCATGGATTGACACTAAACAAACCATAGTGTCCTTAAGCTAGAATCTACCCAAGTTGGAGATAGCTTGTCTAACCAGGAACCTAGGCTCTGATACCAATTGTTAGACACAATGCACCACTGATAGGGGGGTGAATCAGTGGTTCTCAACCTTTTCCCTTTAACTATCCTATGTGAGTATATCAGTTAATAGATCTAACTAAATATAGACTTACCGGTTATATGGGAGACAAACACAAATGCACTCACAAATAAAAGGGGACATCACATAACACGAACATATACAAGGAAAACCCAAGATGGGAAAAAAATTGGTGAGAAATGTTACTGGAGTCTACTACTCCAATCCATCCTCATGATGAATCTCTGATTACAATGTTTAGGGCACCAACCCAAGGAGCACCAAACCCTGATTTAGGGAACCAACCCAAGGAGCTACAACCCATGACTTTAGGGCACCAACCCAAGGAGCTACAACTCCTGCACCGAGATCCAACTCAATGATTACAAAATATAATCATTTACAAGTTAATAACCTTGTTACAAATTATTTTTGTAACACTTTTGAAAATCTCTCTACTGGATCTTCTATCCAGTTCACTGTCGGTTCTATACTAACACTCACACTGCTCTGACCTTACTCTCTTCTGCACTTTTGCTGGTTCAACCTCTTCTCCTTCTGTTATGGTTCTGATCTCTGTCGGTTATGCACTTTACTAGTTTTCTCTTCTCTTTGCTACATTGTTTCTCTCCACTGGTACTACACTCTGTTGGTTCTACGTCTACCTTCTCTATAGTCTTTTGCACTCCTTCTCTACTAGTCTTCTCTACCGGTTCACTCCTCTGTCAGACTCAATGGCTGACCTCCTGTATCATCACTAATACTGGTTGAACACTTCAACTCTATTCTACCTCACACTCAGTCTCTTCTTCTTCTTCTTGATGAGCCTGTGATTGATTTCTTCTCACCTGCAACAACTCTCTCTCATTCAATGACAACCTTCAATGATTTTGGCTTGCATATTTATAAACTAGTTTTCCCACCAAGAGACAACTCAAATTTCAGGCGGTTAGGGTTTCCTCATCGACCTCGAGGAAAACCAAATCCAATCAGATCTCATCTGATCTGATCCCCTAGATTGATGAACTGTGACTTATCAATCAATCCTGCCATTGTCATGCCTTCCTAATCACACCTTCTATTTTTGGCAATCTGCTTTTGACCTGTCAGCTGATTTCTTGGTCGATCACCAAGATTGTATTTGTGGTTTCCTTCACCTACCTCGATCTGCTCAATCAGTTTGAGCTTAATCTCTATTGTCCTCCTGACCTCGAGCCACAAACCTCTATTGTGCATCCTGGGAATCTTGTAGTCGACATAAATGTTGACTTTTCATCATCTACCTTGTCGCCTGACACTTCACCGGCTAAACACATCGACCTATGCATGTATGCCACTTCATCTCCATGTGGAAATTGTGTCAGCATCCGCCTTAGCTAGATCTACTATGTCAGTATGGATTGGATCACCGACCAACTCCATTACTAGTTTCCTTTACTGGGTTACTATCCCTGTCATTTAAACCCTTAACCGGTCTATCATTATCCTTGCACTCTACTTCTCTTCTAATGGAACACTCAATTAGTCAGCACCCTTGCTAACTTGCCTTATGCACATCTTCATCAGATGAGAGTCTTCTGCATCTGCACCTTGTCTATATTAGCAGTGTATATACTTACAGGTAAAACCCTTGATGACACCATGTCATCAACCTTCAACTGACTCCATCTTCAATCTGATCATTTTCCTCTATCTGCAACTTCTCAGAGTCAAAGTGACAAACTCATCACTCTTCATCTGTCCTGACAACTCATTATGCCTTCTCTGTCCGTCCAATACATATCCCTGATTTCATGCACTTGATGTATGTTTGTGAATCACTAGTAGATCTGATGTGAGCCTTCAAACACCTTCCTTTAACTCTTCTTCCTTATCTCACAGAACTATGATGCACACTTTGCATAATAGGAGATAAGTTCCTCCTACCGGTGGTAGTGGATCCTTGTCATTTGCATCATGCAATGCACTCATGTGGCTTTCCTATTTGTGCAACATATCTTCAAACAGGCACATGTGATCCAGTGTGGGCACATTCACTGTCAGTCATCTCTTCACATGGTGATTGCATCTCTATCTGATGGGTGTCTTGTTGTTCTGTATCCAGATAGTGTACCGGTGACCTGTGCATCCTTCTCCTCCAGTGTTGATGTGATTTAGGTAACATTTCACCTCTTCATCACAAACAACAAATCAAGCACATTGCTCATCCTTCTTGTACACGAGTCATAAGCTTACTGGTTGGCAACTACTCACTATCAACACAACTCTTACCCATTGACACCCTTTCCTTACCAGTTATAGATTGTACTGGTAACCTGTCCATTTTATCCACACTAGTCAAACACTAACTTGTGTACCAGTGACTCCAGTGATCATTCTTCTAAATGACATTCTCTTCCTTACCGGTGACCTGCAACACTAGTTGACATCAATGACTGCACATCAACTATATTCTCATACCGGTTGTCCTTTTATACCAGTTGACATCAATGAAAACACAATGCCAACAGTGTTGATGATAGGAAAATTACAAGTGGTGGAATATTCTTGCTCGGTTCTCAGTTAGTTTCGTGGTCAAGTAAGAAGAAAGATTCTCTCTCTTTATCTACATCTGAAGCAAAATACAATTGCAACATCTTAATGTTACACACAAATTTTATGGATGATGCAAACTTTGAAAGATATTAGTGTAACATTCAATGAACCCATCTCTATCATGTGTAATAACACTAGTGCAATAAAAATTTCTAAGAATCTAGTACAACATTCTAGAACAAAGCATATATCCATTCGGTATCACTTTTTGAGGGAAAAGGTATTGGATAATGAAGTAAAGCTCAAGTATGTACCTACAAAAGAGTAGATTGTAGATATCTTTATGAAGGCATTGTGTAAATATACTTTTGAGTATCTCTGAGAGAAGTTAGGGGTATTACTCCTTCCTAGTGTGAACTAGTGTACATTAGTCTAGTGAACAACTTGCATATTTCTATCTAGAATGATACTTAGGTGCTTCCTCTTAGGGGGAGTTATGCCCACCTTTGTCCTTGAGGTCAAAGAGGGAGAGATCTTGAGAGATTCATGTTGTTGCTGAGTTGAGCAATGCATAAATTCAAATTGTTGTTGAGTTGAGCAGTGCAGATATTGTTTTGTGTTTTTTGTGTTTGTTGTTGATGGATGTTGCAATGAATGACAAAGGGGGATATTATTGCATATGTGATGGTGATGATGTTGAGTGGTTGTCATTGATGTCAACATAATAGTTTCCATTGATGTTCTTTGTATTGGTGATCTAGAATAGGTGTTCTTGGATTCAAAATATGTATTCCCAAAATCTTTGGTGCTCCAAAAGATGTTTTGATAGAGATCCAGATATCCCTAGTTATTGAATATGGTGTTGATCAATGGTATTCATGCACATCAAGGTTCCATTATTATTTTTTATGTTTTGGGAAATGATGTTTGGGTCCGGATTGAGTCCAGAATTCGAGGATGTGTAGTAGTTTTTGGTGTAGCATGTGAGTCATGTTTTGGGTCTGAAATTCATAATGTTTGTAATGTGTTGATCTAACTATTGATGTGTGTTGTGGTATGGTATACTTCTCATTCCTTCCCACCACTAGAATGATTAGAGTTGAGCTATTTTAGATTTCTATCTTGGCCGACTTGGAAGATTATGCTTCTCGAAAGATAGTATATATATGAGGATGAATTGATTGTGTTTGATATAAAAAAGTGTGAGATTGGAAAGGAAAGATCTAATTGTTGGTGATATGTGAGAGTGTGTTGGTGTTGAGGCTCCAAAAGAAGTCTAGTTTTGTAGATTGTGTTTCAGTGGTGGATTCTTTCTTTCTTTATTTCTCTCGACAATAAGGCTTTTTAGGTAGTGAGCCCACCTACAGTGAGCATTTTGATAGTGAGCCACCCTTTGTAAAATTCACCTTAATGAATGTTTTATATTGAGAACTAACATTCTCTGTGTGAAGGAACACAATAGGTAGCTTAGAGGGGGGGTGAATCGGTGAATGTTTAAAAATTTAAATCAAATTGTGCCAACACTAATAAGAAAATAGATTAAACCATATGCACACAAGAGAAAGACCACATAACACCAAGTGTACGAGGAAAACCCATGGTGGGGAAAAACCTCGATGAGAAATGTTGTTGGAGTCTACTATTCCAATCTAGCCTCACAATGAAAAACTTATTACAATTTTTATGGGCACCAACATAAAGGAGCACCAACCCCTGTAGTTTATCGACACCTACCCAAAGGAGCACCGACCCCTGATTTTAGGAGAGCCTACTCAAAGGAGCACCTACCCCTTCTTTGAGAACCCACTCAGAGAAATACATTGACTTAATGGATAAAAGAAATATAATGAAAAGCCTTGTCACAAATGAGTTTTGTAACACCTTAGCACATAGTTCTCATGCACACACTGTTGCTCTCTTATAATGATTCTTCAATGTCTTTCCTCTATCTTTTGATCTCTACAACTGAATGGAATTTGAAGCTCAATATCTTCATTTTATCTCTTTTCTTTTCTTCTCTTTTGTCTTTCACAATCACCTCCCTCTTTTTATACTCTGCTCTGTCTTCTTTTCTTTCTTTTCTGCACATCTATCTTAAATACACTTTTATCTGTTGTGTTGCTTTATCTGATTCTTTGCAACTCACACCCTCTCTGCCTTCTGCAATATTTTCTTCTCTATTACACCACTGATCGGTTGCATCTCTCTACTCTCAATCTCAAAGACACACTATCTCTTATTCTGGTTACTCACCACTCTATTTTGCAACACTATTGGTTTAGTATTTTTCTCCTTCTCTTCTACTCACTACTTAACACACTCTCTTCCTACTACTCTCTTTTGCTTCTACCTCAACACTTAGATTGCACTCTCTTCATTATTCTTATCTTTACCAGCACATACATCTAATCTAAAATCATACCTGTATTTTTAATCAGCATCCTCTTAACTGTCTTTTTTATCTTAGTTGCCTCAGCTACCCTTGTCAAATCTCATTAAACTCTTCTCTTGTCAATATAGATCACTGCCAACTCAGCTTCATCCATTTCTAAAGTCACACCACCATCCTGTCAGCGTAGCTCATTCACTTCAACTACTCAACATCATCTCAAAAATATCTACATTTTATCATTCCTATACACTTATGATTTCCCTCCAAGAATGAATTCAAAAACTCTTTGCATCTCAAGCCTCTGTAAAATCAAATCTGCATATGGATTGGAACTTCTGTACATTCCATTCACACAAATAGCCATCCATAATAAATGCATCCTCTTGACGTTCTTTTGAATTTAGATGGTATCTCTGAATTTAAATTACCATACTTATTAATCTAAGATCTACTATGATTTCTTAGGCACCTTAATTGACTGCAACTTGATCTCCATAAATGCAATGTCATTCTTCCTTGACCTACTCCGATTAGACTGCAAAACACCTTCGTTCATTGCATTAATGTGAGCCACTTCTACAAGCAATCACTTCTATCATTTGGATCTTCAAACATTCATTCTGTATTTGTGACAACTTCAATCTAATCATCCATTTTATCTTCTCTACCTTAGTCAACCCATCCATGTGGACGATACATCTATCGACATGCATTGGAGTCATTAAAATTGTGGCATTTGGTCAAAACCTGCACATAGGATTTTATTGACAAGAGTCTGCATTGTTATGACAACCTTTAAACCTTTCACAATTTTGATGGTTGTTTCCTCAAGCTTGGTAGTGACCTCGAGAAATGGTGATGTCTCTATTTCCTTTAACTGCGCGGTCTCCATCTCTTTTTTCCTATATCACTAGCGGTTTCATATACCCTGGTATTAATTTTGGGAACTAGCAAAATATCTAACATTCCATCCAACAGTAACATTTTTTGTCTTTTCCATGTAGCCACATCACCTTTTCAGTATTCCATGAAGGGCCAAGGTCAACAAAATGTTTGACTATGAAATGGTGAAAAGCCCTTTTTCTTCCATGTGGTCATAAGCATTTCGCTATATCGCAAAACGTATGGTTTTCCCTGGAGGACATTTGGTGAAATGGTGATGTCATATTTTATTTCACCACATAGAAACTTTTATCACTCTCATCATGTCTCAAGAAGCTATATCTTCCTAGGTGGTCACCCAACGAAATGGCAAAAACATTAATCCTCTACCTATGGTCACAAAACCCATTTTCATCGTTTCGCAAAAATACTTTGATCAACCGAAAGTTGACCTGTGAATTGGTAAAAACATTTGAATCTCTCTCTGGGCCCCAAAAATTAAACATACATCTCCATGTGGATGTTGGCATTGTGTTGTCATTGATGTCAACTAGTATAGGATGGCTACTAGTATAAGAGATGTATGTACAACACTGTCATGGATGCATACAAGATGAGATGTCTTTGATATCACCTTTTGTTGCAAAACACCGGTAAGGTAAGGGAGAGAATGTCATTCACAAGAATGAGCATTGGAGTCATTGGTACACAAGTTAGTGTTTGAATTATTTTGAAGATATGGACAGGTTACTGATAAAGGATGTCAACTGGTAAGTGATGTATTGATAGTGAGTAGTTGTCAATCGACAAGCTTATGACTAGTGTACAAGCAGGATGGGAAAGATGTTGAGTTGTTGTTTGTGATGAAGAGGCAGAATGTTACCTTAATCACATCAACACCAGAGGAGAAGGATGTATAGGCCACCGGTACACTGTGTGGATGCAAAAAAACAAGACTCACACTGGATAAAGATGTAGTCACCAATTGAAGAGATGACTGACAGTGAGTGTTCCCACACCGGATTACATGTGCCTATTTGAAGATATGCTACACAAACAGGGAAGTGACATGAGTGCATTAAAGGATGCAGATGACAAGGATCCACTACCACCGGTAAGTTGGAACTTATCTCTTGTTATGCAAAGTGTGCATTATAGTTTTGTGAGATAAGGAAGAAGAGTTTAAAGGCAGGTGTTTGAAGGATCACACCGGATCTACCGGTGAATCGAAAAGATGCCTCAAGTGCATGAAATCAGGGATATGCACTGGACCGACAAAGAAGGCATGATGAGTTACCAGGACATATGAAGAAGTGATGGGTTTATCACTTTGACAAACTGGTTGAGATGATATCAGGTCTGATGATGAAGAAGGCAAGGTTGAGCAGCTGTAGATAAAGAGTGCAACCGGCATGCAGATGACTCAGATGGAAATAGTTGAAGGTTGATGACATGGTTTCATCAAGGTGTTTACTACTTTGTAAGTCCACCGATAATGCAACAAGGTGCAGATGCAAAAGACTCCCATCTAATAAGGATGTGCATAAGGTAGGTTAGCAAGAGTGCTGACTGGTTGAGTGTTCCATTTGAAGAGAAGAAAGGTGGAAGGTTGATGACATACCGGTTAAGGGTTTAACTGATAGGGTTAGTAAACTAGCAGAAGGACCCAATAATGGAGTTTTTCAGTGATCCCATCCATATCGACACAAATGATCCAGGAAAGGTGGATGTTGTTGGCAATTAACACTCATTGGATTCATATGTTGTCATTGATGACAATAAGATTTTATTAAAGGTATATACCGATAGATATCAACATTGGAGGCATACACCAACAAATACCAGTATTAGAGTATTTAGGGTCATCACCGACACCGACATCCAACACTTCACTAAAGCTAACATCAGTCTGGGATCTGAAATATTTTATTTGAAAAATCATTTTATAATTATTGTATAGAGCACACATTGAATATCTTTTGTATTGTAAGCCGACATAAGGCATATTGTTTGAAAAGGGTATATAAGTCAGTATGTTAGGTCATTTTGAAATATGAAAAGGTAGTAGAATAAGTTGATGCAAAGGATATGTATGTAGGTCATTTTGTATGTGAAAGTAATATCATGCTATGATTATTAGATGGTTTGTAAAGCATTCTTGGAGGAAAGGTGATACCGATAGAAGGGTTCAGGGTTTATGAACCAGTATAGAATAGAGCTATAACCGGAACTCTTTTTGGCATTGCAGATGCATTTTGTGAGTTCACCATTACTATTTTATCTCAGCAGAAGCTTATAGTTAGTGAGACTCTTTTGTGTTGAGTAGTGTTCTCTAGGTAGTGTGCCTTCCTCCATGTGCAGGCCCCCATGCTATGTAATATCTTTCATGTGGCCAGTGAATTGATATTATGGGTCACAAATCCCACTGTGGTTTTTCCTCTTTGAAATTTTCCATGTATAATTTTAATGTGTTATGGTGTTCTTTCATGTGGGTGGTTTATTTACTTCATGTTACATGTTTCTTCATTTACTGGTTTATATGTGTATGTTATAAAAGGTAAAAATCTTGTAATACTGGTAGAACACTGATTCACCCCCCCTCTCAGTGTTCTTGGATGCATTGTATTCCAATAATTGGTATCAAAGCTTGGTACCTTAGAGGAAGATCCTGAAACCGGAATCATTGAACATGGCTATGGAGAAGCAACTTGAGATGGCACTTGAGGATTATGATGCTGAAAGGATGAAGAACTTAAAAATCCAAGGTGAATTGAACTCTGCTAGTGAATTCATTCTTGTTCTGCAAGAAAGGTTATCATCTGCTCAAGCTAAGAGGAAGGAACTTTTGCAAAACCAGGATGATGAAGAAAAAATGCACTTAACGAATAATGTCAGAAACTAAGTCAAGCAAACATGCTCATGAAAAATGAAATGCAAGACCTGACTAAGAGGATGTCAAAAGATATTAAGGACAGAAAGAAGAAGGAATAAAATATTGCTATATCTCTGAACAAATTTGAAGAATGTGGCAGATTGGCTCATGAGAATAATCTGTTAAGAACTGATTTGGTACAATCCCAGAATAATGAACAAGAGATGGAGAGACAAATAATGACTCTAAGAGATGATCTGACTATTGCAAGTGAGTATAAATAAAAATTTAGGATTAGTGCTGCATAGTTGGATGATTTATTGAAAAGACAAAGACAAAGTGAAGATTATAGAGGATTTGGATTTGTACAAGGCGAAAGCTCCGGTACTGCAAATGAAGATCAAACAACCGGTATGCATAACTCATCAGACCAGAGGAAACTGGTAAGGCAATCTAATGCTTACAAATTCAATGGTAGATGCTTTGTTTGTAATAAATTAGGGCATATGGCTAGACAATATAGAAATAGAGAAAATCAAAACTACAATTCAGTTCCGAGTTAATGCACAAATTGCAAGAAATATGGTCATAAGTCAGAAGATTGCAGAATGAATGTTAAGTGTCATGCATGTGGAAAGTTTGGATATTTGGCTAATCAATGTAGGTCAATGAATGACACTGGATATTTCAAAGCAATTCAAAAGAACAATGTTACATGTTATGCATGCAACAAAATAGGTCATATTGCTAAGTACTGCAGAATAAAGACTACACCAGTTAGAAATGACAAAACAAATGAGAAATGAAAGAAGAAGGTATATGAAATAAAATAAGACCACACCAAGAGATGGGTTAAAAAATCTGAAGAACCAAGTGGAGATGCAACTACACCGGTAACTGCACCATTAACTCCACCGCTAGAACAAAGCATTCCTGCACCAGTAGGAAATTCAACGGGTAACTGAGGCATACGCCTTAGGGGTTGGAAAATTTATTGCAAATCTTGCATATTCCATGGAGGAGATCTGGAAAGAGATCTGGAGAGTGGTATTGATCATTGATGGAGGTTTATCCAGCATAAAACTATGAAACCGACATCCGGTAGGGTACATCGCTAAGCATTTATGACAGTGATGAATTATGATTTACTCACTAATAAAAAGGGAAAATGGACTCATTTTCACTCACCCAACACTCAAGAAAACCAGAGCGAAGCAAAGGTGAATCACAGGTGATCAAGAGCGAGCAAAGGCATTCTAAAGGATTTCTATCAGTTATCTAAGAAGTAATCAAGATCTTTCAATTGACGACTGTTATCCATGTATTTCTTTGAAATTGCATCTAGATCATCATCTTCTCCTACTTTCATTGCAAATCCCATTATTTTTGAGGTTAAGGATAGTCTGAGACTTTTTTTCAAGGAAGTTCCCCAAATTGCAATGAAGGAAGACTCTACTGGTGCATTTTTTAGGGTTCCCAATGGGGTAGTTTATGTGGAAGATGTTAGGGCCTATATTCACTGTACCTTGGAGAATTTATGCACTAAGGAAATCAAGGGAATGTATCAATTTGTGATACTAGGAAGCTCTGGAACAATCAAGCCAGAATATCAAATCATTGAAAACCTAGGGTTAACCGAAATTCAAGGACGAAGTGATCAGATATGTCTTGAGCAAGGTCCATAATTAATTCATCTGGATGGACCCACCCCATATGATTACCAAAGAAGCAATTTGGGCAGTCATCAACTTACCCAAATTTGGACAGGAACCAAGAAAGAAGATCTCCAACACCATGGTTGAGAAGCTCACCGATGCAACCCATGATGGAAGGTTGATGAGGGTTAGCACCATTATAGATACATATGTGAAATTTGCTAGCATGACCATCGGCTACAAGGTAACTCAATCAAGTCGATTGAACTTTGTTTCTAGTTTCTGTATCCATGTTGCATACCAAATGATAAAGAATAATGAAAAGTATGACTTGTGTGAATGGTTAAGAAGTGAATTAATGTTGAATCTTGTCAAAACCAAAGTTGTTAAGAAAGGAACTTTCCGGTTTGGAAATCTTATTGTCTTCTTGATGTTATACTTCATGAATGAGCTACTGGGTTTGGGAAAGAAACATTGGGCTCATGACATATCGGTAGGTATGCAGATCAAAGATGCAATCATCGGTCTTGGCAATAACAGGGATGAGAATCTTTGAGGCTACTTTAAATTTTTTTAAGAGAACAAGAGACCAAGGGAGAGAATCTCCAAACATATTGTGGAGAAATACTCCACTAATATTTTCTTCATGGTAGAAATGGATGAGACACTCATGGAAGCAGTGGAAACTAGAATAATATGGGTCACTGAATTGGGGTATGAAGTTGATGACATCTTGGAGCTATATGCTAAAATGTTGATTGATGCTCCTTTGGATGATAAGGCTGAACACTTTAGAGGAGAAGGATTTTGAAGTTAAAACTAGCTTCAATAAGAAAAGGAGGGAAAATAAAATAGACAAAAAGTCTACATTTGTTCAAAATGTAACTCACAGGATAGATACAAAACTAGGTTTTGGATCTAAATCAGTAGATCAACCAACAATGGCTACTGCTCCTGAGGTAAAGATTCCTGAGACTTTTATTTCTTCTATCACTTCTAACTCTAATCGAGAGGATAATCAACCTCTTGCATTCAGAAGGGTACAGAGGAAGAAAGCTGAGAAGCCTCTGGTAGAAGAGAAGAAGGTGGAACCAAGGAGGAAGCTAGTAAGAAAAGTAACAATTGCATCCACACCTCCGGTAAGGAAACTTACTCAGAAGGGACAACTTGCTCCATCCACTCCTGTAACCCCCAACAAGAAGAAAAAGAGTGTGATAGATGAAGAAATTGAATCTGGTAATGTTACCATCATCCCCCAATGATGTGCAAAATTGATTGATGAGGTAACTAAAGATGGAATTCTGAAGAATGTGTCAAATTTCTATGAAGATGTAGATGATAATGAGAAAAATGAAATGGAAGAAGAGATTTTGTTACATTTAGACATATATAAGAAGGCTTTGGTAAAGATTTTGAAGCAAATTCCTTTATCATTGTATAATAAGCTAGATGCAAGGAGATTAGATGCAATCAGGAGGGACAAAGAGATTAAAGAAGTTGAACTTTTGAGTATGTGTGGTTCTATAAATAATGAGGAAATGAAAAGATGTATAGAAGTTGCAAATAGAACAATCTTTAGCAGCAAACCCTGACAAATAAGCTTAATGATGGGTAGAGTAAATGAAATAATAAATGACACTAGAGATGGTTGGGCTAAATTCTTCCAAAAGAATCCTGATTTCTTTACTTCTCAAGAATAATTTTCTAAGGCAACTGCTCCCACCATTCCGGACAAATCTAAAGGGAAAAGAATTTTGGGAAGTTCAGATCAAATTTTGAATGAACCAGTAGTTAATCCTAAAACTGATGATAGTGTACAGACTAAACCAGTAGAGACAACATTTGTACAGTCTGAGCAAGGTAATATAGGTAATGAACAGGATACTGATAATATTGTGGATAATACTCTACCGAAAGTAACAGATACTGCACCAAGTGGAGAAGCCACTGATGCAAATGAGGATGAGAAAAGAGATACACCGGGAGAGGATAAGGAAAAGGAGACTGATAAGACACCCAATACCATATCCACAATTGATCCCCCAACAAAACTTTTGGCAATTGACACTTCTCAATTTCATAAGAAATCAATCACAAAGATGAGTCCCATAGAGCTAATAAAGGAAGGATCTGCAGACAAAGGAATAATAGATCAGTCAATAACAATTTTGCATAGATTGATTCCTGATTGTATGATTGAAAATGAAGCAAGCCCTTCCAGAAAGCTTAAGGCATTGACAGAGAACATATCTAAAAACTTTCAATCATTACAATAGATTTCTGACATGAAAGCACTTGAAAGATTTACTATGGCCAACGAAGCCACTCTTGACCAAATTATTGAAACAGAGAAGAGGAAAGTTGAAGAGAAACTTATACTTATTGAAAATTCTTTGAAATAGTGTACTAACATCTACAAGGTCTGTTGTAATATAGAAATTCTTACAACAAATGTAGATAAGATGATAATGAAGTTACATGAACAAATTGCTAATATTGCTAATGATTTTGATGGACTAACTTCACTTACAACATCTATTGATGGACACTTTGGAGAACCAAATTTTTTCTTTTGAAAAGGAAAGAGACAAGATTATTCAGAGAGCAAGAAGTCTCAGAGGTTTGGTGAGTCCAAGATTGGATTCACTTGGTGTACATAAGAGGGAATGTATGGATATGCTTGCGAAGCCCACACTGACATAATTCATTGAGAAAGAAACACTAGCACATCTACTAAGTGGACTTCTATCCATATCTAAAACATTCAAAACCGGCTGGTATACCTATATACAGTTGCTAGAGAAAGCTTATCCAGAAATCTTGAAATTGGTCAAGCTCCGGTAAAGTAATCTATAACAATTATTTCACCAGTCTTTGGCATTGATGCTAAAGGGGGAGTGTATATTATGTGAAAAATATGTATATAATCCTAGGGGGAGGATATCAGATAGAGTATATTGCAAGCATAGTCAATCAGATCAGGGGGAGCATGTTTCAGTTGAACCGATAGGGAATCCTTTTTTCACATGAGTGTTGCCATCAATGCCAAAGGGGGAGATTGTTGGCAATTGACACTCATTGGATTCATATTTTGTCATTGATGGCAATAATATTATATTGAAGGCATATACTGGTAGATACCGACATTGGAGGCATACACTGGCAGATACTAACATTGGAGTATTTAGGGTCATCACCGACACTGGCACCGACATCCAACACTTTAGTGAAGCTGACATCAGTCTAGGATCCAAAAGGTTTTATTTGAAAAATCATTTTGTAATTATTGTATAGGGCCGACATTGAATATCTTTTGTATTTTTAAGCCGACATAAGGCATATTGTTTGTAAAGGTAATATAAGTAAGTCTGTTAGGTCATTTTGAAATATGACAAGGTAGTAGAATAAGGTGATGTGAAGGGTATGTATTTAGGTCATTTTGTATGCAAAATTAATATCATGCTATGATTAGTAGATGGTTTGTAAAGCTTTCTTGGAGGAAAGGTGATACCGATAGAAGGGTTCAGGGTTTATGAACTGGTACAAAATAGAGCTATAATCAGAACTATTTTTGGCTTTGCAGATGCATTTTGTGAGTTCACCATTACTATTTTATCTCAGCAGAAGCTTGTAGTCAGTGAGACTCTTTTGTGTTGAGTAGTGTGCTCTAGGCAATGTGCCTTCCTACATATGCAATCCCCCATGCTATGAAATATCTTTCATATGGCCAGTGAATTGATATTGTGGGTCACAAATCCCACCGTGGTTTTTCCTCTTTGAGGTTTTCCATGTATAAATTTAGTGGGTTATGGTGTTCTTTCATGTGGGTGGTTTATTTACTTCATGTTATATGTTTCTTCATTTACTGGTTTATATGTGTGTAGCGTCCTAAAATTGTGACACTTGCAATTTCGACTGCATTTGGGTCTTCACGATGGCGACGCAACACTAAACCTGAATGGAGACCCCGAAACTTGTTCATGACACCAAAAACTGCATTTCTCAGCACCCTGGCCTGATCCTCCTTGCACCCTGCTATCTCGGGAGGTGGGACCAGAGCACCCAGTGCCCTGGTCCTTCAGGACCATGGTGCCCAGCGCCCTGGTCCCTGGCCCTATTTTGGGCCCAGTCTCCTATGGGACTTCGGGTCTTTTTGTTTGCAATTTGGAAAATAACATTTCCTGGTCGGCCGAAGGTCGGGAAAATCAGTCTTTCAACCCTAATTGGCAAGTATATAAACTACATTTCCTCTCCCATTTTGAGGAGGAAGGACATATGTGTACAAGACGTGGAAACGATATTCAAGCATTCAAACATTCAAGCATTCCTTCAAGCAATTGATCATTCTAAGTCTCCATTCAAGGCTAAGTGTTGCATTCAAGACAAGGATTCAACCATTGAAGAGGAGATCACATATTACAACATACAACATACAACATACAACAACATCTATACCTTCGCATATAAGGATACAAACATCCTTACAACAAGGTATTAGTACTTGTTTTACATTACATTTACAAGCATTTCTCATTTCTTGGTTAATTCCAAAACCGGGGTTTGACCTAAGGGCAAACCCCTAATCCCTAACCCCCCAATTGTCTTCACTTTTCTATGTGTAGGTTGTAGGTACGCAGCTGAAATTGAAGATCTGGAATCCTTGTGCAGAGACGAACAGATCCCCCTTCGTTTCGCGGATTTTTCGGAGGACCGTGTGCACGCCGGGCGCCATCGTCCCGTCAACTTTTGCTCAAATTTGCAGGACAGCGCCATCTTGACATTTTACTGCTAATTCCAGGTCCACAGCTTCATATCATATTCCTATCTCTGTTTATAAGTGAATCTTTCCTACTTTGCATGCATTCCTAGTTCAATCTTTCTATCTACATTCTTTACAAAAGAGGGTATCCTTGCTATCACAACCCTTGAAACTCATATAGAATCCAATCTTGCATTGCGTGGGATTGGATCTTGCGGGTTTCAACCCCTCTTTTGAATGTAAAGTCCCTCCTAAGTGAAAACCATCAACCCTAGTGACTCTCCCTTCTCTCTCCTCGGAGTTGGGGAGGGGAGGATGACTAGGGTTCGATTTTTCCGCTTTACAATGTGTATGCTATAAAAGGTTAAAATCTTGTAATACCGGTAGAACACTGATTCACCCCCCCCCCCCCCTCTCAGTGTTCTTGGATTCATTGTATTCCAACAGATGTCAACAAAGGGAGCACATGGAGGTGAAGTGGCATGCATACACAGGTTAGCATGTTGAGTCGGTGAAGTGTCAGGCGGCGAGGTAGATGGTGACAGGTCAACTTTTATGTCAACTGCGAGATTCATAGGATGTGCAGTAGGGGTTTGTGGATCGAGGTAAGTTGGACAACTGAGTTCCAGCAGAAACTGATTGAGTAGATTGAGGTAGGTGAAGGAGAATTCAAAACCATTCTTGGTGATCGACCAAGAGATCTGCCGATAGGTTAAATGTAGATTGCCAAAAATAGAAGGTGTGATTAGGAAGGCACGACAATGGTAGGATTGATTGATGAACTACAGTTCATCAATCTAGGTGATCAAATCTCATGAGATCTGATTGGATTTGGTTTACCTTGAGGTCGATGAGGTAACCCTAATTGCCTGAAATTTGAATAGGCTAATGGTGGGAAAATCAGTTTATAAATATGCAAGCCAAAATCATTGAAGGCTTCCATTGAATGAGAGAGTGTTGCTACATGTGAGAAGAAATTAGTCAAGTGCTCACCAAGAAGAAGAAGAAGAGACTAAGTGTGAGGAAGAACAAGGTTGAAGTGTTCAATCGACAACAGGGAGTGACCTAGTAGTCAACCACTGGGTCTGACAGAAGAGAGTACCGACAGTGACCATAGTGGCAAAGAAGAAGTGCAAAAGACTACAGAGAAGGTAGGCATAGAACTGATAGAGTGTAGTACCGGTGGAAAGCAGCGATGTACCAGAGAGAAGAGAGAATCGGTAAAGTGTAGAACATGCAGAGAGAAGAACTAGTAGAGAAGGAGAAGAGGCTGAACTGGCAAGAGTGCAACAGAGAGTAAGGTTGCAGCAGTGAGTGGGTGAGCAAAGAACTGATAGTGAATTGGATAGAAGATTCGACAGAGAGATTTGCAGAAGAGTTACAAAATCCATTTGTAACAAGACTATGACTTGTATTTGAATATACTTATTGTAGACCACTGAGCTGGATCTTGGTGTAGGGGTTATAGCTCCTTGGGTTGGTGCCCTAAATATTATAATGAGAGATTCATTGTGAGGCTAGATTGGAGTAGTAGACTCTAGCAGCATTTCTCACCAAGTTTTTTCCCATCTTGGGTTTTCCTCGTATATGTTGGTGTTATGTGATGTCCCCTTATGTTTGATTGCATTGAGTAATCTCTCCTTAACATACCGGTAGGTTATCTTATCTTTAGTATGTTAACCGGTACATATACTTAGGAGTTTAAGGGAAAAGAAATTGAGTACCACTGATTCACCCCCCTCTCAGTGGCACATTGTGTCTAACAATAGATCAATTTTTGTTGATGTGATAGTAAACACGTTACATCAAAACCTTTAATCTTTCTCTTGGGCCCTGTTCCCTTTTATCCATGCGGTCAACATATCCTTTTTGTTGTTTCACAATGTGTTGGGTCAACAAGGAGGTTTGACTGGTGAAACCTCAAAAACTTTTCATGTTCATGTTTCCTTCTTTTTTCCATATCACAAATGCTACAATCAACATAAAAGTTTGACCACGAAATGGCGAAAGTATCCTGCAATCATCCCATCTTTTCACTGTTTCACAAACCATATGGTTTGCCTTGGAGGTTACTTTGTGAAATGGAGATGACCTTATGTCCTATAATAGTGCGATCTGATTTCATTTCACTCCGCACGGTCTTCACCTTATTTTCATTGTTTCACATGAGATTGAAGTTCAACCAAAAGTTTGATTGCGAAATGTGGAAAGACCTCGAGCAACTTACCTATATAGACTGCTGGAAAGAGGGAAATATGAGTCACATTGAAAGACCACCTTGTTGGCATTTGCGTGAAGATTGCATTAATGAAATGTTATATGTTTTCATTCATGTCAATTAACTGGTAATGATGTTGTTATAATGTTGTTTTGTAACCGGTAGGAAGAGCTAGTGAAGGGAACTGCAACCGGTAGGCGAGTTTGTAGTGGAAACCGGTATTGCTATATATTGGAAAGTTGAACCGGTAAACCCTACCTATTGTTATGATAAACCCTAACTAACTAAAGTTTGGTGGATTGGTTGTATTGGTTTATGATTTGATGATGAGTGGTAATGATTATGACACGTATGCATGTTGTATGAGAAGAGTTTCAAATGGTTTTTGGCGCACTGAGATAATGATTTTTATCTTGGGAATGAGCAAGTTCATTGCATGTAATGCAAACCGCGTGATGAGTTACAATGTTTGATGAAGTGGTGATAAAGGAGTGGTTGAGGCTATCTTGAATGATGTGCAGTGATCCTATGGTCATACTTGAACTGATTTGTTTGTAATCTCTATGAGATAATTAGGTTTGTGTTGTGTTACCGACCTATTGATTTGTTTATAAGGTCAATGAATTATTTTATTGAAGTGTTGGAAAAGTTGTAGTTGACTGTGGTTCCTGAACTGGATGATGTATCTGTAGTTTGTTTTAAGGTAGATAGGAGCATGAAAAGGATCTGAACAAGTAAGTGTAGTTCTATTCAAATAGATTAGCAAACCCCTATTGTTTTCTATCAATTATAGCAGTAAAATCCCCTAATTGAGTAAGCTCTAACAAGCTTAGTATTATTCAAATCCTCTAACTAGGTGGTCCATTAGCTTGGATTTAAAATCCTCTACCAAGGTTACTGCTCACAAGGTATTGCTTCTAATAGGGAATTATAGTCAATCCCTTAACTGGGTGGTCCCTAATAGATCCTATTCTTAACAGGACTTTTTGTAAAGCTTTAACAGGCTTGGCTCCTAACAGGGCGAACTTCATAAAAGTTCAAATACTTGTGGGTATTCATCCCTACCATGGTTTTTCCCATTTGGGTTTCCACATAAAAAATATTGTATCAAGTGGTGAATGTTTTTGTGGTTATGTTTACTATGGTTGAATTGCTTAACTACTAAATCCACTTTGATAAGTTATGTTAACCGGCAACAATCTAACATGAGGTTTTACTTATGTCAATAAAGTATTTGGATGTTTGTGAGTTTCAAGTTATTTTACTATTAATCTGTTATAACAGTCAACCGGTTTAGCTTGATAGTGATATTGAATTTGTAGTTCAATGGTTTAACTTGTCAGTTTTGAGTTTGATTTGAGAGGTTGATTTTGAGGTTGGTGAAATTTTATATCAGTTTTCTATCTATTGATTCACCCCCCCTCTCAGTAGTTGATCGGTGATGGTATGATGAAATAATAAGTATCCTGTAGAATACTAAGAGGGGGGGTGAATCAATATACTGAAAAACTGATACAAACTCCCAAACTCAAAAATAAACTTATCAACAAATAACTCAGTCAAGATAATATCTCAAAGATTACCAACATCAACCGGTTTGACTATTATGACAACTTAACAGTAAACAACTTCAATCTTGTAAACATAAAAAATTCTTAAACATATGTCAACATATTCATCTCTCAATGCTTCCAAATATCATTCCATATCAGAATAGTTAAGTAGTTAATCAAATCAACAAATAAGATCATAACCACGAAAGCATTCACCACTTGACACAAATATTTATAAGTGGAAAACCCAAATAGGTAAAAACTGCAGTGAGATGAGACTCACAAGGATAGCTATCTGAACTCTTCTGAATTTTGCCTTGTTAGGAGCCAAGCTTGTTAAAACTTTTACAATAAGTCCTGTTAAGAACTAATTCTGGTTAGGAATCACCCAGTTAAGAGATTTACAAATATGCCTTGATGAAAAGTCCAATACCCTATTAGGAATAACCTCATTGGAGGATTTGAGAATCCAAACTAATAGACCACCTTTTTAGAGGATTTAGAAAGTAACCAAGCTTGTTAGAACTTACCCGGTTAGGGGATTTCAATTTCTACTATAATTGTTAGAAAACAATAGATTTTCTTGATCTATCTGAATAACACTACATTTGGTTGATTAGATCCTTCTTAAGCTTCAATCTACCTTTACTCAAACTGTAGATCCATCCACTGATTAGGCAACCACACACTCAACTAGTTTCTACCAATCTTGTCAACTTTGCCAACACAACAAAACAATATCATCGATCTTAAATACAAATCAGCTAGGTCGACAACACAACAAAAACCTAATTCTCATTATCGAGATTAGAAACAAGTCAATACAATCTTGACCATTAGAAATCATAACAATCTCTTCACATTAATCAATAAAATTCCAACTGCTCCATGATCACTGCTTTATCGGACTTTGTAACTCATCATGTGTTATGCATTAGATGCAATCCACTTTGCTCCTTTCCAAGATAACAAACACTCCAAATCAATCTGAACTAATTCTCATACAATGATCACACATGCCTCCATCATTACTGCTCAACATTAGATCTTAAACCAACAAACTTGATCGGTTAGGGTTTAACAGAAAACAACTAGTAGGGTTTACCGGTTACATAACATAGAAAGGTTTAACCCTTTACATCGGTTCAACTTACAAACTACTATATACCGGTTTACATCATCTTCCTCAAATTTTATCATACCGGTTACAAGACAATAGCAATAACAACAATAACATCAACAATATCATGAATACAATTCACCGGTTCAATTGAAATCAATGACATCATATCATTAATGCAATCTATATGCAAAATGCCAACAATCTGAAAATGCGAACAACTAGATCCTTATTCTTTCATCATACCATCACACCTTACACCAAAATGGAGCACTATTGGCTTGACATCTCCCAGACACACTACAAACTGTCAACCCTATCAATTTTCATCATTTTTAATCTACAACCAATATAGATGAAACTTGAATGATTAAGCATGTTATGAGACCAGCTTAGAACAATGATGCCATGTCATTTTCACCTCTGCAACTCGTGAACTCCACTCTTTTGCATAGCTACAGTCTACTCCCTTTTGCATTTTAATTCATCTACAAACTACTATGATATTATTGACATCAATGACAATATTATGCCAACAATGTCCCTCTTTGGCATTGATGTCAATAGTTAGATTTACTCTTCCCCTTTGACAATGGCAAAGGGTCAACCTCCCTATGATAATTCATTTGAATTACAAAGGGACTACCTACCCGCACATGATACCAATCAAATCTACCTCGGAGTATATTCCTCTATTGGAGACGTTCAACCTGCACATAGCCTCTCATAACATTGCTGAAAACACTCAACTTGTGATAATTTTGCATTATGTAATTGAAGCACATCTCTTCTTCCCCAATATCATATGCATCCGCTACCAATGCGACTGCGACAATTTTTTTTGTCTGCAACTAGTGCACTGGAAAGGACAACCGAGAGGGGAGGGTGAATTAGTTGTCTATAAATTATAAATCAAAACCAATTAATCCAACTTGAAACTTAATGCCGGTAAAAGAAAATTTAATACCGGTAAAATAGATTAACTGTTATAGCAGTACCAGTATAACTTAATGCATGAAACATAAAGAGAAACAACATCCACAACACAGGGCACATAGATTTTGATGTAGAAACCCTATAAGGGGAAAAACCATGGTGGGAAACCTTACCCACAATCAGATGATACTACTACATATAGTAAGTGTATACAAATGGGGTCTGCACATGCAGAAAGGCCAACCACCTAAATCTCACTGCTCAATCAAAAAATAGGAGTCACACTAACTACAGTTGGATGGTTAAATCCAATAACAATATACTACTTCAGAATAGAATCTACAATGTTGGATTCATTACCAGTTTAAGCTTTGAACATGAGTGCCAAACACCTTCATAACCTTTCCTTCAACCTTAAGCTAATGTTTGTGTGATTCGCACAAGGATCTTCTTATTTTCGCTCTTCAATATTCGCACACACTCATAATTATGATCTTCAAATAAGATCTTACAATCATTTATACAAAACCTAAGACCTTATGTTAAGGTCATCTCACTAAAGATATTACAATTAAATCAATTACAAATGTGATACAAAATGTCTGCTCAATACATTTATACATTATACAATCAAGAAACCATTTCCAAAACATGTCGTGCTGATTTGGAATAGAATATCATGTACCAGTCCATAACCTAGACTTATCTGCTGGTAAAGGAAAATTTGTCAACCGGATTAGACCAATAAGAAAATCACCAAATCCAAACATCCAATCCATGTCTTTGACATAACCAAATGATCTCCAGATGATACTAAGTTATCATTACTGCCAGTGAATAATATAACCTGTTGGTGAAGCATATACCGGTGACTGTGCATAAGACACTAACCATGTCGTGTGCTAGTTCAACAATAAACCAATATAACCATAGTGCCAAATCATCAATGTAAACCTCCAAGAAGATAAGTGTTGACATCAATGACAAAACCAATGCAACACATGACAAAGTCATCCATAATACCAACAATCTCCTCCTTTGGAATTGATGGCAACACTAGATGGAAAAACATCTAAGTGCCAAAAACCAATAAGCCAACAATCTCCCAAAATAGATCAATACAAAGTTTTGTGCCAAAACAAAAACCAAAACCAAAATACATCTCTCCCCAAAGTACAAAGTTTTTCCATAGATATCTCTCCCCCTTTGACATCAAATTCCAAAGTAGCTAAAAATCAAAACATAACATACAACTAACTACTCCCCCTGAGTAGTATCTCTCCTTCATCAAAGTCAGAATTTTTTTTTTTTGTTAGTCCCTACCGGTTTGATGCCAATCTTCATCATTCAAGTCTCTATCAGTGGGGGAAATTACCCCAAGCTGCTCTCTAAGATATTCAAATCTTTCCTTAGGCAAAGGCTTTGTATAGATATTTGCAATTTTCTCTTTAGTATTCACATTAACCAATCTCACTTCATTTGCTTCAACATTCTCTTTCAAAAAATTGTATGTAATAGAAACATGCTTTGTTTTAGAGTGAAATATCGGATTCTTTGATATATTAATTGCTGTTGAATTATCACAATAAATAATTATTGGTTCTTTTCATTTTACCTGTATATCCTTCAACATTTGCGTGATCCATAATACTTGAGTGCAATTAGTTCTGATTAATTATAAAAATAGGTTTTAAGGACCCGAAACCTTTTACATAAAGATCAAAAGAAAGATCATCAAAGATCAACTAGACCAGCATAAAGACAACATACAAAAGACTGGCAAGGAAGCTAGCAACCCGAATGGACAACAAAAAACTAGGAACAACAAAGCAGAAAAAACCAGAAAGAAAGACCTAGATAGCTAACAACACCTACAAAGTCTTAAGAAGTTCAGTAGCCTTGATGACCAACAGGTCTAATTTGCCGAAGCAACTTTGAGCTCTTCGATTTCCTTGTTTGGATTTTTCTCCCTCTTCTTGCCTCTGGTCCTCGTGCTTGATCCTTGCACACCTTCCATGCCCTCCATGTCATGTTCCTTCTCCAGGGATCCCTTCTCATTCTCCACCTTACTGATCAGGATTTTGATGTTGTCAGTTGAGGCCTTCAGAATGTTATAACCGTGTTCAGCAATGCTTCTGAGACAGGTATCGATTTTGTTGAGCTTGTTTTCAACATCCACCATTCTCTGTTCCCTAACAATGTCATTGTTTTTTATTTCCTCCAGGGCCTTCTCCACTTGCTCAAACCTTGGATTGAAGGCATCCCTAATCTCTTCAGCTTTGGCAATAGTCTTTCCCAAATCATCATCATTCTCAGTCATGGATTTACCTTTACTGATGCTAATAGTCTCTGGAATTTGAATCCTATGACTCAAGTTCTTGTTTTCCTCCACAAATTTCTTGTGACTGTTTATGAGCCAATCGAGGGTGTCCACAAACCCCTTCAAACCCTCAATGGAAGGGTTAGAAGGGGGGATTTTTTCACCAACCTTGGCCTGATTAGTTTTGGGATCTTCACCACTAGTATTCTGTTCAGCATCACCACCAACACTCTGGTTGAAACCATCCCCCGTAATCTCCTCCTCAACGTTCTGGTCCACATCTGAATCCTTTCTCTGCTCTTTGTCCTCTGTCTCTGGCTCAGAATTGCCCTGTCTTTTCTGCTTTTTCCTTTTCTGAGAAGAAGATTTAGGTTTCTTCTTCCAAGGGGATGGAGAGTCATCCTTTTCAAAGTCCTCAGAGACCTCCGAGTAGGAGGAAGAGTGAATCTAGAAGACCTTCTCTTTTCTTTTTTTCTTGCCCTTGGAAGAGGATGACTTACTGCTCTCTTGTTTTCTTTTCTTACCCAATTCAACCTCAGAGTCCTCCAGGCTCTCCTCAGTCTCACTTTTCAAATCATCGACATAATCCTCACCCATAGAAAATTCAGAGTCTGACCCTTCTTCCTCATTAGATTCAGAGACAGAAAGCTAGGTGTGGGCGATTTGATTAGCTTTAATATGTTCACAGATTAGAACCATTAGACCTTGGTGCATAGCAATGTCTCCCTTAGGGTTCTCTCTATGGGCTTTGATAGTTGCATTCATTGAGAAAATCAAGAAATAGGGCATGTTAACTTTGTCTTCATACCTGAAGTGGTTGAGCACCATGAAATGGTAGTTGTAGACTTTGGTAAATCTGCCATCCAGAGTGATATAGCACATGATTGTAAACAAAACCTCCCTCCAAGGCTTAGAAAAGTCCCTGGGAGGGTAGTAGGTCTTGCTAAGATTAACCAAGCGCTTCTTCTCCTAAGTAGTTTCAGGGTATCGCTCAATGGCCTCCTTGCTAAGATTTTTGTCCCTGTAGAAATTACTTCCCTCCCTTCAGAGACCCATCACCTGAGCAATGAGGTCTTTGTCAATGGTGATAGTTTGATCTCCCATTTTTAGGGTACCCTTCCTCCAATTTTTGGTGAAAAACTTAGTGATTTTAGCATCCCTCTCATGGAGTCTTTCCATGTACTTTGTTAGCCCACCCTTCTGCAAGATACTCCAGATTTCCTCCTTTTGTTTCCATTCTTTACAATTACTAGGCTCGTAGTGATTCCTATTACCTCCCATGATTTCACAGCTCAAATCAAAAACTTGAGAGTTGCAGATAGCTAATGGAAATAAATCTCTAGATGCGGCCCCAAAAACCCAGAAAGCATGAGAGAAGGTGGCATTCATCTTATCATTATTGGTACTGACACAATAATGATTAATATTAGTCCTCCAAGTCATGTCATTAATCATTATATAATCCTTTTAAAATCTTTGAGGTGCAGTTATATCGATCCATGAAAATGATCGATCTGGCATCATTAAGAATATCCTCTTCACCCTTGCAGGTAATCATGTTGTCATGAGTGACCACCATGTTAGTTGCCCAATCAGCGGGGCCATTTTCTTCCCGATAAATGTGAGAGATAAAACATTTATCAAAGGTTTTAATAAGATCCCTAGCAACCTTAATAATATTGTTAATAGTCCATGAGGGTTTGGTAATTCCTTTAAGGTAGTTAATGATATTATTAGAGTCCCCCTCAATCTAGAGATAAGGACAGTTCCACCTTTTAGCCAGAAGGATGCCTTGGAGAGAAGACATAGCTTCCACCATATGGTTAGTTTGGCAACCTATAGGAACAACAACAATTTCCTTACAAATGCCATTTTCATCTATGAGAATCGCACCACATCCTACTAGTCCAGGATTGCCTTTAGTAGCACCGTCAAAGTTGATTTTCAACCATCCAGGAGGGGAAGAGTACCACTTAGCTTCTAGTCTCTTACTTTATTTAGTATCAATCCTAATCTAACTCTTCAAGTTCCAGGAGTTGAGGATGTGAGCTTCCAGGCAATTGACAGGAGTGCAAGGTTATCCAATGGTCCTGAGGTTATCCACTATAGCCCTTTGAATTTTTTGAAAAACAACATCTTGGGGGAGAGAAGTATCCCTGAAGATGCAGCTGTTCCTTTCTTTCCAAATCCCCCATAGGATGTGAGGAAGAGAGAGCTGCCACAAAGTTCTCAAAGAGGCATTAGACCAATGGTAGCTCCAAGAATGGAAAAAGTCTTGAATAGAGTTAGGAAACACCCATACCATACAAAAATTCTTAAGAAAGATTTCCCAAATAGAGACAGTGAAAGAACAATAAATAGCCAAGTGGTCCACAGACTCTTCCTCCTCATGACACAAAACACACCTATTGGGGAGATTAAAGCCTCTAATCTTTAGGTTGTCTAGAGTCAAAATTTTGTTTTGGAGGATAGTCCAGTAGAAGATATTGATCTTCGGAATAAGACCCTTGATCCAAGCTTTAGACTAGAAGGGGTTCTCTGAGGGGGCTGGAGTCCACACTCCATACATGGAAGAAACAGTAAGGTTGCCTTTGGGATCAAGTTTCCAAATAAGAATATCTTCTTCATTATTCAGCCAAGCAGAAAACAAGTGTTTCTTGAGATTGATGAGGCCTGGGTGTATACCTTCAATATTTGTCTATTTGTCACCTATCCAGTACCCCTCAACCAAGGAACCAAAAACTCTTTTACAAGGGGCAGCAAAAGGAGGCCAATTAGGGATTTCCAGAAAAGGCTTATCAAGCAACCAAGGATCTTCCCAAAATTTGACGTTCCTACCATTACCAACTCTCTATTTAACCCCTTTAGCTATGCTATCTTTACACTTTGAAGCATGGTTCCAAATGTGAGAGCCATTGATGCTAAAATTAGAGTTGATGAAAGAGAAAAGAGATGAAGACAAGAGAGGATACTTCTCCAAATTTCACACCACTCACTGTCAAAGTGGAACAATCTCCACATCTGTTTGGACAAAAGAGCTTCATTGAGAGTCCTGATTCTCCTCAGACCTAGACCACCCTTGATTTTTGATCTACAAACCTTGTCCCAAGCCACTAAAGCCATTCTCTTCTTTTCCTCAACCCCAGACCAAAGTTTTTTTTTTTTTTCAATAGCATCAACAAACTTAACAGGGATTCTTACGAGACTAAGAGCATAAATAGGAATGCTTTGAAGGGATTCTTTAAGAAGTTGTAACTTTCCAGCCCGACTTAAGAGAGCACCTTTCCAACCAGCAAGCTTTCTCTTAAATTTATCCACCAAAAAACTCCAAAAGGAATCAAGGGGAGAGATGCCCAGGGGGAGGCCAAGGTAGGTAGTAGGAGGAACAACAATCCGACATTCCAGAATTTTGCTAATTCTATGCTTTCTTTTCTCAGGAGTGTTGATGAAAAACACTTCACTTTTAACCCAGTTGATAATTTGGCCAGAAGCAGACGCATACTTGCAGAGGGTGTCCTTCAGGATTCTGGCTTCCGAAATACTAGAATCCTCCATAATGATGGTATCATCCACAAATTGCTGGTGGGAGCAGGTGTGATCAATAGAAGAGGGTTGGATATCTTTAAATATACCTCTAGTCACCATACTTTCTATGTACCTGCCAAAGCATTCAACCATAATGATGAAGAGAATAGGGGAGATGGGATGCCCTTGCCTCAAACCTCTAGAGGCTTTAAAAAAAGGGGAGGGGGAGCCATTAACAAGAACAACAAAGGAGGTAGAGGAGAGAATCTACTTGAAGAGGTCCACACATCTGTTAGAGAAGCCAAAATCCAAGAGAACCTTCATGAGGAAGGACCAGTCCACCTTGTCATAAGCCTTGGAGTGATAAAGCTTGAGAATAAAACCTTGCTTCTTGGCCATAACAAGGGAATGGATATTCTCATGGATAGTAATTATGGAATCAAGAATTTGCCTTCGTAGCACAAAACCATTCTACTGAAGACTAATCAAGGAGGGAAGGACATTCAAGAGTCTGGAGGTGAGGACCTTGGAAATAATCTTATAGAGAGATTTGCATAAATTGATAGGCTTGAACTTATCCATGGAGTCATCTCCTTGAATTTTGGGGATCAAAGCAATCAAGGTGCTATTAATTTCTTTCAGTAATCTTCTTGCCCCAAAAATTTCTTTAACCCCATTGGAGACATCTTTCCCAACAATATCCTAGAACTCTTGGAAGAAGAAAATAGGGAAACCATCAGGACCAGGAGATTTATTGCCCTGAAAAGAAAAGACAACATTTCTGATCTCCAAGTCCGAAGGGATGGAAGTCAAAAAAGCATTCTTATGCTCATCAATCAGGCAAGGAATGTTTTGGAGGAAGACATTTTGAGCATCATCATCCAAGCTCTAATCCCTATAAGGAAGATCAGAGAAGAAACTTTTTCCCTCATTTCTAATCTCCTCCTCCTTTACTAGCTCCACATTGTCCACCATCAGTTTTTTGATCCTATTAGCAGCTTTGTGTTTATTAGTTGACATATGGAAGAATTTGGTGTTCTTATCCCCTTCCTTCATCCAAATAGATCTAGATCTTTTCTTCCAAAAAGCTTCTTCTTTTGCAATGATATCGTGGTATCTTTTGAGGATCTCATTTTCTTCTGCAATTGTAACAATGGAGAATCCATCCTTCTGGATTTGGACCTAAATTTTGTTGAGGTCTTCTTGAATTTTTCCTTTGGCCTTAAAAATATTCCCAAAGATGGATTTATTCCAGGTCCTTATGTTATCTTCTATGATTTTAAGTTTCTTCACAACTCTATACATGGCAGTATCCTCAGCCTGAATGTTCCACCATTCCTAAATTTTATGAGTCAGATCTAGATGTAATGTCCACATTTTTTCAAACCTAAAGGGAAAATGCCTTCTCTTGTTGATAGGGTCAGAAATAAGAGTTATAGGGTAGTGGTCAGACCCAACACAAATGTGAGTAGACATAGAGCATAAATAATGTCTGAACCAATAATCAGATATAAAATCCCTGTCAAGGCGTACTTGAATAAGGTCATTTCCAACCTTCTTATTAGTCTAAGTGTAGTTGAAACCCTACATCTCCACATCATTAAGGGCATGAGTGTTTATAAAATCCATGAGGGCCAGTCTACTATCCAACTAAGAAGGGCAACCACCAAATTTTTCCTCCTCTTTCAATAGGGTATTAAAGTCTCCCATGACCAGCCAACTGAGGTTCTTAAAGTTGTCCCTTATTTCCATAAGTTTTTTCTGATTTTCAAGGTATTGGGAGCATAGATTTTTTTGAGGACCCAAGAGGTGTCGTCCTTTAAATGCTAAAACTTAATGCAAGAAAAATTTCTCTCTTGAATAAGAACTTGACCTCTAATACTATTGAGATTCCAGATTGTTGCAATGCCTCCAAATGCACCTTCAAAGCTACCACCACAGATGCTACCAAATTTAAAGAAATTCAAAGCTTCAACCTTTTTTATACTTATCTTAGTTTCTTGAATAATAAAAATGTTAGGTTTACTATCCCTAATCATATTCCTAATAATATCATGCTTGTGGGGATTATTAAGTCCCCTTATGTTCCAAGAAACAATCTTCATAATCACTTACCAATTCCTAACTCCTTCAGAGTCCTTTGAGTCCCATCTGCTATGTTCTTTCTAGCCTCCTAATCTCTGACTTTGTGGTTTGAAGATCATCTTGGGGATGAGGAGACATACCCTACATCAACTTGAGAAATTCTCCTAGACTTCCTTATTTGGGCAGCAGAGGGAGTGGAGCCTTTCTTGTTCCTTTGTTTTGGAATTTTCCATTTGGCTTCTTTCTCAAAACCTGCTTTAGGATCACTAAGGAGTCTAGAAATCTCCTCTTCATTACCCCAGATAGGTGATCCAGAGTCATGTGAAGAGCTATTAACTATTTTAGAGGCATGATCTAAATCAGGAAGATTCAGTCCCAAGATAACACAGTTGTGGGCCTCTTAAAAATTAGAACTATTTGTGAGAGGGGAAGAGTCAGCCTTCTCTTCATGTGATCTAGTGATCTCCCCTTCCTCAGATTGCTCCACTTCCTTAATATCCTTATCCTTCTGATTCTCTTCATTGGAAGCTTCCTTACTAGCCAAGGTGTCAGCAATCACCATCTGGGTAGTTTCTTTAGAAGATTCATGCTATTCTTTTATTTGCTCTCTTGGGATCTGCCCTCCCAGGATATTATCTACTCCCATACATTCCTTCCTCAAAGATTCCTAGGGGGAATTATGTTTAGAAATAGAGGCTGAGGAGACCACATCCTTGTTCTCTCCCAGGGGTCCAAAACAGTTGATCTCAGCTAGGTCAGCTTTCTTGTTTTCTGTATTTTTGACTTTCTAGACTGTTTTCTCTAGAGCCTTTCTACTCTCAACTGTAGTTTTGGCTTGCTTGTTATCCCCTCTGGGATTTAGAGGGCAATGTTTAGCCTAGTGACCTTCTTTTTTAGAGTGGAAACAAGCAAAGGGGATGGATTCGTATTTGATCTATTGTTTCCAAGTACCCAACTTAGACACAATATCTATCTGCTTAGGCATATCTGCGTCATGGGCAACCCCTACACAGAATCTGGCATGAGTGAGCCTTCTTCTTGAGGCTTTGATTGGATCTATTGAGAGGAGATCACTAAAAGAGCTTGCAATACCCAAGAAAATAGTTTTTGCCTAGTATTCAAGAGGCAGGCCTGGGAGCTTAACCCAAACTAGGACTTGCACCAGAAGAGATTCACTCATATTTAAATTCAGGTGCCATTTCTAGAGGACTAGAGTTGTCTTTTTGACCAACCAAGGGCTACCACAAAGAATCCTTATTTTGTCTTCTTCACAAGAAAAGGCAAAGGAGAGAAGGCCTTTGGGCAGGGCCAAAATTTCAAGATTACCTTTCAAAGCCCATTTCCATTTAACATAAGCCCTAACAACCTCAATGTTTGGGCATGCTCCCATGAATTTACCCACCAAAGAGTTCGACACACTACTTATTTTATGATCCAAAACTGAGTCAGGAATAGAGATGGCAAACTTACCACTAGTCGGGTCCAATATGTTCTGAATAGGAGGCAGGGAAGATTTCCTAGATGGTCTAGTTCCAAAGAGGGTTGACCACCTTCTAATTTCTTTTCCATTCTCTAATACAACTTCACGTGGGCTAGACTCCCCAACTAGGTTTCTAGGACCCACATTCTTTTCCAACAGAGTACCATTAGCCTGCAGAATATTTAGAGGCTTGTCCTTCTCCCCCATCTGGACAACTCCATCGATTTGGCCGCTACCTCCATTGGAACTAGAGTTCCTACCTTGCAGAGAATTCAAAATTTCAATCCTTCCATTGCCACCTACTCCTCCTCCACGCGAGCTCTCCATTTTTCCTCATCCCTGAGTGCAATTAGTTGTTGCTGCAACATATTCTGATTCTACTGTAGATAATGATGTACAAGTCTGCTTCTTGCTTATCCATGAAATCAATCTTCTGCCAAGAAAGAATGCACCGCCAGTGGTACTCTTTTTGTCATCTACATCTCCTGCCCAATTTGCATCTGTGTATGCACATAAATCAAAATTTTCATCCTTAAGATACCATAAACCAAGATTTGATGTGCCTTGCAGGTACTAGAAAATCCTTTTAACTGTTGATTCATGATTTTCTTTAGGATTGCTTTGAAATCTTGATACAATACATATTGCATTCATTATATCAGGTCTGGTTTGTGTCAAATACAATAATCCTCCAATCATAGATTTGTACCTTGTCAGATTTATAGGAGCTGAGTCATCCTTTAATGTCAATTTATCAGTTGTAGTCATAGGAGTTCTTACCAGTTTGGAGTTTTCCATACCAAATTTCTTCAAAAGTTCCTTCAAGTACTTTGTTTGACATATGAATATACCTTTATCTATTTGTGAAATCTACAAACCTAGAAATTCTTTTATCTCTCCAATCATAGACATTTCAAATTCTTCCTGCATCTTGTTAGCAAAGTCTTTACTTAATCCTTCATCACCTCCAAAAATGATATCATCCACAAATACTTCAATAACCAAAATATCATCATTGGTGACTCTGTAATACAAATTATTGTCAGCATTACCTTTTGTGTATCAAGCTTTAAAAGATATTTATCCAATCTAGCATACCAAGCTCTGGGAGCTTGCTTCAATCCATATAAATATTTCCTTAACCTGCAAACCATATCCTTGTCATCTGTTAATGAAAATCCATCAGGTTGTTCAATGTAGACTTCTTCCTCAAGATCTCCATTAAAAAATGCACATTTTACATCCATCTGATAAACTGTATAGTTCTTCTGAGCTGCAAATGCAAGAAATAGTCTAACTACATCAATTTTGGCTACCAGTGCAAAGGCTTCATTATAATCAATTCCTTCTTTCTATGAATAACCTTTACAAACTAATCTTGCTTTATTTCTGTAATAACCCACCATAATTAACTCAACAAAATTGACCATTCTTTTTTTTTTTTTGTGTGTGTTTAATTTAATCATTGTTTGATTCAATCACATACTTTGGGCATCCATCCAGGATGAGCATATAACCATATGGGTTAGGCATTTGTCCATACGGGACATAAGATTTCATCTATCCAATATGGGATAGGCATCTACCCATATGGGGTAGGCATCTATCCAATCGGGATAGGAGGTGCTCTGGCCAGAGACTTAGACTCATCGGGACCATTTGGATCCTAAGCCACTCACTAAGTACTACACTCTTCTAATAGAAGTGCATCGAGGTCGCCGTCCTTAGGAGTAATTAAATAACATAATACAAGCTTGAGTTCCGCCTTGGAATTTGGCTTAAAGCCTCGGGAAGTCAAGCGAATCCATACGAGATTCCTTCCGAGTATGCATTGAATTACTTTTTTCATTTTAATCATCTTTCAAATTAGGATTATATTCAATCCTTCCTTACCAAGCCTAGACCCCACCCACGAACGCCTGAGTACAAGGAACAACTCTATCCCAAGACTGCCTACATACCCGCTTTGACATGAGATCAAGGTGTAAAGTATGTAGTTCTATTTTCTACTCTATGGTTTGATATAAACTGATTAGTGGGTACACAACCCTTTCTAGGGTCAATGTCCCAAACAGTTTCTCTACAGTTGCTACCCATGGTGGTAGCGCTTAAGCAAAGGCTCAAGATGGCCTATTGCTTGTAGCCTAAAACACTAGATCCTAAATCTTAACGTAAGCATCACCCTTGACTAATTGTCAATCGACAACAATTCTTCGAGATTAAATAAACTTTATAAAAGCATTTCACTCATCATCCCTATAGGGGTTTACTATAGTTTAACTCAGCGGATGAAAGATCACTTTAGAATTATCTTATTAAATTATCGATCCAAGGGGGATTACCCGCCCCTTGGATTTTAACTTCCAAGTGTCTCTTATTACTCCTCGATGATTTATAGGGATGATACCACAGACGTCGTTGATGTAACTTTATTAGGCGTTAAGTGTAGTAGTTCAACATGATGACATTACCCGTAAGTGTGACCTAGAGGCACTGTATATACCGAACGCTACTAGGTTTTTCCAACTTCCTTTATTTAATTTTTTAACTTATTATAAACATCATGCTTGAAAAATAATTATGAATTTAGACATTGCAAAGCTCAATTACTTGAAATAACTACTTGATGAATTACATGGAATAAAAACCATAACTAACATTATTTATTATTCAAAACTTGAAATATAACTTTGCATAATAATAACGATTAGGAAACTTGCATGATAATATTTAAACGTGAAACTTGCATGGAGATGGAAACGCCAATAAATGTAATTAATCTATAAGTAATTTGCATGTTATAAGAATAGTGCAACTTGCATGAAACGTCAATAAATGTAATTAATCTATAAGTAATTTTCATGTTATAAGAATAGTGCAACTTGCGTGCATGATTAAGCAATTCATGATTCCTATGGTCATAGGTTCCAAAAATAGCGATTAATTTAGTCATTAGATTCAAATCATGATAATGTGCAAAAATTGCTTTTCAATGAGTCCAACTACCAACTAAGTAACCCAACGAATTTTAAGTAGTTTTCCAATTATAAAATTTAATACAATTTTAACTTACAATTTGAAAATTTCAAAAAGGGAACTTAATTATTATTATAAATATCCTAAGGCAATTATACAATTTAATTTACATTTGGAAAATATATATATATATACATACTTTTCAAAAATTACCTACAACCTTTTTATTAACAAAAAAGAATATATCAATAGCCGCATTTTATAGTGGTATTATTGTTTTGAAAAAAAATTAAAGAGGGGGAGTACGTGGGAGTGGGACCCATGGGTCCCATCACCACTACGGGTCTGCAGAAGCAGGCTCGCTGTGGTGAGGGGACCCCATGGTCCCCTCCACTTTCTTGCGGTTATAATAACCGTCGGCTCTACCCCGCATGCCGCCCGATACCCAAAAATGATTTTCGAGACTATGGCCTTTGCAATTTTTAATACATTTTATCATTCGAAATAAATTTAATGTATTTTATCATTCGAAATAAATAAATAAATATATATATATATATATATATATGGTTTTTATTTCCAATTATTTAATGATATGTATATGTAAACAAAAAGAAGAGTATTTATTTATGAAAATAAGAGCATGAGTAAAATAGATAAATCAACAATTGTTTTAGATTGATTTTACAGTAAACAAGAGGTTAATATTTCCAGTATTCACAGGGGAATAGAGAGTTTATTTCGAGTATTCATAGGGAGGTTGTTTATTTAGCTAATATTCACAGAGAAATCTTGTTCAACTCACAGGGAGATTTATCTAACTAATAATCACAGAGAGATTTAAAATAATCATAGAGAGATTTAAAATAATCACAGAGCGATTTAAAATAATCACAGAGAGATTTAAAATAATCACAGAGGGATTTAAAATAATCACAGAGAGATTCAAAATAATCGTAGAGAGATTTAAAATAATCACAGAGAGATTTAAGAATGAGATTCAAATTTCCATTCGAGAAATCAGAGAGATGAATTAGAGGGAAAAAATAAGGATTCAAATCACACTGGGAAGAATTTTAATCTCAGAAAGAGAAATTTTAAACAAATAAAAGAATATGATTTTCTTTTTGCTAAAATCTTTGAAGAAAAACAAAAAGCAAGATCATGTGCATATTTTCTTAAGGGAAATAAAATAAACAAATAACTATCTTTTACATGCACTATATGAAAGCATTATCATTATTATTTATCCCCCAATAAAAGATTTAAAATCTAATAAAATAATTTCTTTATATATATAGGAAGATCTATAACTATTTTTTTGAAAATACAAATTCCTCATAAGTGAATGTGAAATAACAAGGAGAGAACCTGGTTTATCGAGCTTGATGTTGAATCCACTGGTTATCCTTTTGATCCTTCCTTGCAACTTGAGAGAAATCCTTCAAACAACAACTTAAAATTCCTGCAATGAAAAATGAGACTACCAAAGAAGATCTACTTCTAAAACTTGGGAAATTTTCTTCAAAACATAATCAACTCCCTTCTTTGAAACTTGCATATAATTTTATAAGAAAATTCCCTCCATTCCACCATCTAGAAAATTTAATTAAAAAGGAGATTCTTTTCCAATATTGGACTCATGCAATTTGATTAAACTTAGTGGGGGAGTTACATGCAAGGTGGTGGAGAATCCTCTAGAAGCTTCTTATTCTTCCTACAACATGTGCCATAATTGGGAGTGGAAAATAAATAAATAAAAATAATGTATATTTTCCATGTGTGTGTGTGTGTGTGTTATAATTTTCATTCTTTTTATAACATTTATTCAATCATTTAAATAGCTTATCCAAAAATATAATAGAATTGTATTTAAATCAAAAAGTGATAAAGGAGGGTTGTGATAGTTTCTGATTACTTCACATTAAGTTTATTTCTATATACCCATTTAGTTCCAATTACATTTTTGTCTTTAGGTTGGGGAACTAATGTCCAAGTATTATTCTAATCAATATGTTCTAATTCATCTTACATTGCTTTTATCAAATGTTCATATTGACATGCTTCAATAACATATGTTGGTTCATCTTGAAAAATTAAACTTACCTCTTCATTTGCCAATCTTCCTCTAGTCATAACACCTTGATTCTTATTTCCAATTATCTGATTTTCTGAATGATTCAATCTTACATACCTAGGTTTATTCTGATTTGCATTCACATGTTGCTGCTCTTCAGTCACAGTTGAGTTCTCTCATGATGCCGGTGTGACTGGATCTACATTTCGTACTATTGCAATCTATGCTGGTTCATTTATAATCATTTCAACTGTTGGTTCTACAGATCTTGAATCTCCTCTAAAATATTCATCTATCTTCACATTAGTACTCTCAATGATTTTTTGCAATCTTTTATTATAACATATATATGCCTTGCTTCTAGTTGAATAACCAAGAAATATTCCTTCATCACTTCTAGGATCAAATTTGCCAATATACTCATCTCTTCTAATATAACATTTGCTTCCAAATATTTTGAATTATTTAAGAGTAGGAGTATGACCAAACCATAGTTCATAAGGGGTCTTACCGGTTTCACTTTTGATGTGAACTCTGTTGAAAGTATAAACCGATGTATTGACTGCTTCTCTCTAGTACATATGAGGTAGATTTTCTTCCATCATCATGGTTCTTGTTGCATCTAGAATAGTTCTATTCTACCTTTCCACAACTCTATTCTTTTGGGGTGTCTGGGGTGCTGATAGTTGTCTTTTGATTCCATTTTCCTCACATAATGCATTAAATTCTCTAGATGTAAATTCTCCTCCTTGATTTGATCTTAAACATTTGATTTTCTTGTCGGTTTCATTCTCTACCATTGCCTTGTATATCTTGAATCTTCCAAAAGCTCTGATTTCTCCCTGAGAAAAGTAACCCAACACATTCTAGAATAATCATCAATTATTAGCATAAAGTATCTATCTCCTTGTAGACTTCTTGTTCTTTGTGGACCACAAAAATCAGTATAAATTAAATCAAGAATATTATTGGATTTCTCAGAAATTCTCTTAAATGTTGTTCTAACTTGCTTTCCCATTTTACATTCCTTACATACCAGATTATGAGGTTTCACAATCTTAGGTAAATCCCTTACTGCCTTAGTTTAACTTATCTTTACAATGCAATCAAAATTCACATGATAGAGTCTTTTATGCCATAACCAACTTTCATTAATGTGTGCAATCAAACATGTCTTATCACTGGTATTCAAGTTAAAGACATTACCTTTAGTCTGATTACCATTTGCAATCTCCAATCCAGTTGTGTTCATGATTTTGCATTTTCCATTCTTGAATTGTAATTGAAATCCTTTTTCTACTAACTGACCAACACTCAAATGATTATGCTTTAAACCTTCTACATAATAAACATTGTCAGTATTATGCTTACCATCCAAAGATATAGTGCCTCTTCTTTTGATTAAACAAGCTTTGTCATCTCCAAATATTACTAGAACTCCATGAATTTATTGTAATGATAAGAATTTTCTTTTATCACCAGTCATATGATGCAAGCATCCACTATCTATAATCCATTCATCCTTTTCTTCATTTTTTGTTGCCAGTGCCTACTCTACCGATTTGACAATAGGTTTTGGTTGATCTTCTTTTATTGCAACAAAAGCCCATCCATTATCTGTTGGATCTTCATCTTAGTCATCAGTAACACCTTCATCTGCATAGTAACATGACATCTCTATTTTTCTTAAATCTGTATCTCTGATATTTAGGGTTAGGCTTATATGTTCTTTTTGCTTCCTCCCTTAGTCTTGCATGTCTATCATGACACCTAGAAGCCATATGACCAACTTTATTGCAATTAAAACATTTGAAAGGTGCTTTACCTTCATACTTACTTCCCATTGGACCTTTAGGCATCTTCCTTGCAAATATCTCTTCAAGTTTTTCAAGTTCTTCATTTTCTCTTCTCATATCTTCAAGTTCTTTTGCATAAAGTGCTTTCCAATCATTTTTGTTAGATGATGTTGATGATGATGCTTTGAAAGCTATATCAACTTTAATTGTAGCAACATGACCAAACTCTTCAAGCTCAAATGCATAAAGTTTTCCAACCAAAGTATCTCTAGAAATTGATGTATTTGGCATTGTTCTCAACTCATTAATAGCAGTTACTTTCATTTTGCAAGCCGGTGGCAAAGCTCTTAAAACTTTAGACACAATTTCATCTTCACTTAAGGATCCTCTACAACATTGTATTCCTAAAACAATTTCATTAACTCTTTCCATAAATGCAAAAATTCTTTCATCTTCTTCCATTTTTAAATTTTCTTACCTGATTAGGTAACATTGCAATTTTGCAATTTTGACAGTGGTATCTCCTTCATTCAATGTTTCTAGTTTATTCCAAATAGGTTTTGCAATAGATTGGTCTGATAATCCCATGATTCACTGATCTGATAATGCACTCAGAAGTGCTTCTCCTTCTTTGCAATCATTCTCCAAGTCCTTAGCCAATTTTGGTGGATGAGGTTGATTCAGAGTAGGACCAACATAGTCATTCTTAGTAACATCCCATATATCTCTTCCAATGCAATTCAGATGTGTTTCCATTCTGATCTTCCATATACCATAGTTGGTTCCATCAAGTTTAGGACTGTACTTCCTGAAAATATTTGTTGCCATAGGATCTCCTCAAGCTGTTAGGCTTCTGCAAAAAGAGGACTTAGCTCTGATACCAATTGTTAGGAACCGAGAAGGACAACTGAGAGGGGGGGTGAATCAGTTGTCTATAAATTGCAAATCAAAACCAATTAATCCAACTTGAAACTTAATGCTGGTAAAACAAACTTTAATGCCGGTAAAATAGATTAACTGTTATAGCAGTACTGGTATAACTTAATGCATGAAACAGAAAGAGAAACAACATCCACAACACATGACACAAATATTTTGACGTGGAAAACCTATAAGGGGAAAAACCACGGTGGGAAACCTTACCCACAATTAGATAACTACAACCAATCATATTTTCAACAATGTCATCAATTTCTCTCTGTGTTTTTTTTATTTGCTCATCAATATCTTATGTTAGATGGTGAGGTTTACATGCTTCCCTGTATAATTCCTTGTATTCCAAAATGGTGGGATTTAGTACCAGTTTAATCTTTGTCTGATACCTCTGCCAAAACCTTGCTTCGCTCCGTTATGCTCTTATTCGCTCTCAAGATAAATACATCAAAATGCATATACAATTATTCACTTTCATATACCACTTACATACATACCTACATACATACTCTCACTCTATTCAAATGACCTACAAGATCTCATACATATATGAGTCTTTACAATACATCATGTCGGATATACAAATATAATATTACATTACAATACAACTCGCATAAATGATATTATTTCCAAGTCGTCTTGGACTGTCGGTATGATCTGCTGCCGATGTAACTGATGCCGGTGTGAATAACCTTATAGTAACTGTCAGTGTCGGTGTGAAGTATGTTGCCCGTAGAACCTGTGAACCCTATTACCAGTTGGTTGCCATCAATGACAACATCAACCATTTTCATATGAGTGTATAATGCCAACAATCTCCCCCTTTGGCATTGATGGCAACACTCATGAGAAAAATCCAAAACTGATATCCAAAATTTGAATTCCAAAAACTAAGAGTGCTCCCCTTGAGCAAGCGATCTCCTTCTGAATATTTTTCTCATTACAGAACCTCCCCCTTTGACATCAATGACAAAGGATGTCAAAAATACCAAAAATTCAAAATTTACCTAGAAACTTGTAGCCGGTTATGTACAATCTAAAAAATGTCTGCCAAAACCAAGTTGAGACCTTGCAAAAACTTTGTACTGTCAGAAATTATAGTCTTTGTCTGCCGAATCATCCTGGTAAGATAATGCATCTGTTGCTCTGGTGATCTTTCCCCTTGAATAGTTGCCTTAGATAGCTCATTCTGGTGTGTTAACAAATTATCCAATCTAGGACCAATTTTGTTCTTTAACTCCCGGGTTTTCATCTTTATCCTTGCTTTTTCTCTTTCCAATTTCATTATTACCGGCACTGAAGTCCACCATTTTGGAATACAAGAAATTGTACAGGGAAGCATGTAAGCCTCACCATATAACAGAAGATATTGACAAGCAAATAAAGAAAACATAGAAAGAAATTGATGGCATTGCTAACAATAAGATTGGTTCTTTGTAACTCACATCAGTTTTGGATCAAGACATGGCTACTTATGAAGAGAAGATTGAGAAATTAGAAAGAGAAAAAGAAAGGCTAAAGATGAAAACCCGGGAGTTAAAGAACAAACTTGGTCCTAGATTGGATAATTTTTTAACACACCGGAATGAGCTATCTAAGGCAACTATTCAAGGGGAAAGATCACCAGAGCAACAGTTACATTATCTCACCGGAATGATCCAACAGACAAAGACTATAATTTCTGATAGTACAAAGTTTTTGCAAGGTCTTAACTTGGTTTTGGTAGACATTTTTCAGATTGTACATAACTGGCTACAAGGTTCTAGGTAATTTTTTATTCTTTTGACATCCTTTGTCATTGATGTGAAAGGAGAAGTTGTGTAATGAGAAAAATATACAAGAGGAGATCACTTGCTCAAGGGGAGCACTCTTAATTTTTGGACTTCAAATTTTGGATATCAGTTTTGGATTTTTCTCATGAGTATTGCCATCAATGTCAAAGGGGGAGATTGTTGGCATTATACACTTAGATGAGAATGGTTGATGTTGTCATTGATGGCAACCAACTGGTAACAGGGTTCACAAGTTCTACCGGCAATAGACTTCACACCGGCACCAATAGTTACTATAAGCTTATTCACATCGTCATCCAGTTACACCGACAACAGATCATACCGGTAGTCCAAGCCAACTTGGAAATAATATTGTTTATGTGAATTGTATTGTAATGCAATATTATATTTGTATAGCCGACATGATGTATTGTAAAGACTCATATATGTATGAGATCTTGTAGGTCATTTGTAATGTTAGTAAGGATATGATAGGTATGTATGTAAGCGGTGTATGAGAGAGAATAATTTTATATGAACTTTGATGTATTTATCTTGAGAGCGAATAAGAGAAGAGCGGAGCAAATCAAGGTTTTGGCAGAGGTATCAGACAAAGCTTAAAATGGTACTGAATCTAGCATTGCAGATGCTATTTTGAGGAGTACATTATTATTGGATTTAACCATCCAAATGTGTAGTCAATGAGACTCCATTTTTGTATGGAGCAGTGAGCTCTAGGAAGTTGGCCTTCCTACATGTGCATGCCCCTATTGGACTGAGTAATATTTATTCATATTGGCCAGTGAGTAAATATTGTGGGTCACAAATCCCACTGAGGTTTTTCCCTTATCGTATTTCCTCACCAAAAATATCTGTGTTATGGTGTGGATTGATGCTTATTCTTTTGTTTCTCTTTACTACATTATTACTTGCTTACCAGTATATTAATTTGGGTTGTAAAGTTGCAAATAAGTCTAAACATTTCATCTATTAGTTAGACACTGATTCACACCCCCCCCCCTCGCTCTCAGTGTCTTTGGGACTAACCAAATATATAACATATGATAGATGAATCATTATTACAATATGAAAAGATTTCTAAGACCGAGTCAAGGTTGGAATTCTTAGCAATGGTAGAGGAACAAACAATGTTCTCAGATGCCACTCTAAGAGGGGTCAACACTATCACAGATGCTAAGAAAGAAAGAAAGAAAGGATGCATTCACACAAATAGGTAAAAGAGATACACAAGTTTGCATAAACTGAAATTAGGTAAGGAGAGCCAATTCTATTAATGCAGAGACAAGGCTGATGGACTTGTAAAGCACTAAGAGGGAGGGTGAATCAATGAAACCAAAAATAGTACTACTTTAAACACTGACTAGTAGATAAAATTAACAAGTTTGTTAAACAATATGCATGCAATCAAAAATGATATAACAACATCCACAATAAGTAAAACATCCACCATAACACAAGTGTTTATACATAGAAAACCCAAATAGGTAAAAACCACGGTGAGATGGGACTCACAAGTTAACTATTTGCATTAATAGATAACTGACCAGTTAGGGTCTACAAATGCTCTACTAGGAGAGAATCATGTTAAAGATCCCAAAGCTTAGTTAAACGTTATACCCTGTAAAAGGTAGTACCCTGTAAGGAGTAACCTCAATGGAGGATTTCTAAATCCAAACTAATGGATCACCTGGTTAGAGGATTTGATCAATGAATCTTGTTAGAGATTACCCGATTAGGGGATTTGATTGTTGCAGTGATTAGAAAACAATAGGTGATGTGATGTAGTAGTAGCACAAATTGCTTGTATAGATCCTCTTCTGTGCACTTAACTCCTCTTTACCAACATACTCTACGACTTAAAACTTCTGCCTTTACACATAGCATATCACTTTCACTCATACAAAATAATTCATTGTGATGTCAATATATAGACATTTTAGATTTCATGTCAGCCTCTAGAAATCATAATACAATTACCTAGGTGCAATATATCTGGTCAAGTGATCATAAATCATCACAAAAATACTACCAAATCTTGTTGGTGAGGATAACTCATCATGACTTGTGATAACTAATCACACAATCAATGAATACCGGTTGGAACAATCAATATCGGTTGGAGTTAAACATATAAACCATTATCCTTAATGCTCGAATGATAATCTCTATTGGATCTTCATGTTGCTGCCAAGTTATGTATATCCACTGGTTGTCTCCATATATACCGGTTGTCACCATGTATCAGTTATAGTATAAACAACTTTGAAGTCACACCAGTAGACATTATGAACATATGTGTGTGTATGTGTTTCATCAATGACAACATATGATGAATTTTAATCATTACAATCATCATCAAGCCAATAATCTCCCCCTTTGGCATTGATGGCAACACTTAGAAAATTTTTAGTAATACTGCTAAGTGTGCTTAAAAAAAAATTATACACATATACACATAATCCCCCTTACTACATACATCATACAAAATTTTTAAAATCACACATACATATTTCTACCCCCCCTTTGACAACAATGCCAAATTGAAAAGTGAAATATATATATATATATATATATATATATATATAAGTTTGTATCAAAATGTTTTACATATACAAAAACTTGAAAAACTGAATAAAGATTCATGCATTTGCAAGTCTCATGAAAAAAACATTAAAATTCCTCTTCAAATGTGATAAGGCATGTTTCCGTGTTTCCATCACATTCTCAGTGTACTCAAGTGTAGACATAATCTGTGTATGGAACTCTTCCATGGAATCAAGTGTACAGGTTTCTAGAGTAGCTAAAATAGCTTATGCATTCTTGTAGGCTCTTTGCAGTATGTCCACTTGGAATGTGAGTAGACTCTTCAATTCCTTCAGTGACCAGAGTCTTTTTGATTTCTCAAGATCATAGGTATCCAACCTATTGTGCAAATCATCCATAGATTTGCTAAAAGCAAAAATAGAGTCTTGAAGTGGTACATATGCATTGCATATCTTTTCTAGCTCTTGCTCTGTTTCAGTTCACCTTTTATTGATATCAAAATAAAAGAATGAAACATTAAAAGTAGAAGCAAGATATTCTTCTCCTGTTTCAATAGCTTTTCTTAACAAATCTTTATTCAAAGATAGAGCAAGTTTCCTTGTATCAATTGCTTTCATAAGATTCTCTCCATGCCTCTTCCTGTAACTCTTCTTAGCATAAGTTTGTGTTGCATCTTCAAGTGACTTAATTTGGTCAGATGCATCAGTAACCAATTTACCAAGTTTGCTAATAGGGGTTGTCAGATGTCCTGTAAAAATTTTCGGTAGTAGACTTGATAAAATATCTACTGCATTCTGAATTGTTTCAACTTCTATTCTTTTCTCTTTAAGTCTCTTCTTGTGTGCTCTAGATTGCATGATAGTTTAGATGCACTCATATTATCAACAATTATAGGCCCTGAGATGCCTAATGAGTCATCATCATCTTCATCAGTTTGTTGAATGACTAATGTTTTTGTCGGTTCAGAAGATGTTACCTTAACAATCGCTTTCTCTTGTCCTTTCTCCATTTCTTGTTCAGAAATCTGTGTATCAATGTTTTCATTAGATTCCTTCTGAGTGTTCTATGAAACCGGTGGGGATTGGGGTTTCTCAGGTTGTTCCTTTGCTGGTGGAATATCCACTCTTGGTTGAGTTGTCGGTTTCTCAACTGAAGTAACCTGTAAGTTAGTGATTTCAGGTGGTTGCATATATGGTACAATGATGTCTCTAGATAGATCAATTATATCTTGAATATCATCAAAAACTTGGATGATAGTGTCATCCTTCTTCTTGATAGGATAGACCACATCAGCTTGCACAATTTCTTCTTCATCCATTTCAGGTCGATTAATAGTATCTTGCTCATTCTTAGAAGAATGTATAAGATCTTCCATGTGTTTGATATTACAAGAAATCTGATGAGTCTCAGTTGTTGGCATTCTACACTCTATGAGAATATGGTTGATGTTGTCAATGATGGCAACCAAACGATAACAGGTTTCTACATAGGCACCGACATCGCAAACATCTTCACCAGCACACACCGACACTGACAAGCACATTCAATGACATCCAGATTACACTAGCAATGAAGTATACCGGCTCTCAGGCCGACATGAGACAAAGTTTTGTTTATATGAATTGTATTGTAAATGTAATTATTTATTTGTAATTTGACATGATGTATTGTAAAGACTCATATATGTATGAGATCCTATAGATCATTTTGTATGATTAAAAAAGAGAGAAGGATAGGAGATTATTATTATTGGTATATGTAAAGACAGCGAAAGGTTTTTGGTTAAGGTATCTGACTGAGCTTAAACCAGTATTGAACCAGGCATTAGAGATGCTATTTTGAGTAGTACATTGTATTGGATTTAATTATCCATTTTGTAGTCAGTGAGACTCTTCTATTGAGCAGTGAGCTCTAGGTTGTTGGCCTTCCTACATGTGCAGGCCCATGTTGTAAATAATATTTATTCATATTGGCGAGTGAGTAAATATTGTGGGTCACAAATCCCACCAAGGTTTTTCCCACACCGGGTTTCCTCGCCAAAATATTTTGTGTTATGGTGTGCATTTATGTTGTCTCTGTTATTTTTCTTTACTGCAATATTTCTTATTTACCGGTACATTAATTTAAGTTGAAAAGTTGTAAATAAGTTCAAATATTCCATATATCGGTTAGACACTGATTCACCCCCCCCCCCTTTTCTTAGTGTCTTTGGGACTATCATTGCATATTACCAATTGGTATCAGAGCCTGGTCCTCTATTTGCAAAAGCCTAATAGCTTGAGGAAGATTCTGAAACCGGCACCGATGGAGAGTTTGAGAAAATAGTTAAAAGGAGCTCCTGAAGATTTTGATTTCAGAAAATTGAAGAATATCAAACTTGAAGATGATCTGAGGACTGCTAAGGAATTCATTAAAGGACTTCAGGAGAACTTGGTTATAGCACAAAACAAGAGAAAGGAACTTCATAAGCAAATGCAGAAACATGATGATGATAAGGAAACTCTTAGTGATATTGAAGACAAGGTGAGGAAAGAGAACACTAACATGAGGAATGAAATGAAAGATTTAACCATGAGGCTATGTAAGGATATTGAAGATAGAAAGAAGAATGAAGAAGACTTGACTAGGAAACTTAATGATGGAGCAAATGAAAATTTGAGACTTTGTCATGAGAATGATATGCTAAAGACAGATCTGATTCACATGCAACATGATAAAGAGGAGCTTAGGAGACAAATTGGCATTCTAGAAAATGAGTTGATCACTACAAATGAACACAAAGACAAATTCAAGAAAAGTTGAGAAAGACTTGATGACATGCTGAAAAGACCAAAACCTAATTGAGATACAATTGGACTTGGATTTGAACATGGAGAAAGTTCCAGGTTTGCAAATAATCAAGATCACAGTAAACCGGTAAGACAACCTATTGCTTATAAATTTAATGGGAAATGTTTCAATTGAAAAAAATTTGGTCATAGAGTAAATCAGTGCAGATTTAGAAATAATTTGAATACAAACTTACCCACCGATCAATGTTCCAAATGCAATAAAGTTGGTCACAATTTAGAAAATTGTAGAATGAATGTGAAATGCTATGTTTGTGGTAGATTTGAACATTTATCTAATTAATGCAAAACACAAATAGGTCAAGGATACATAAAAGCTATTTAGAGAAATAATGTAACTTGTTATGCATGTAACAAGATTGGGCATATTGCAAAATTTTGTAGAAGCAAGACTATACGGGCGAACAATAAAGGATCTAATAGAAGGGAAAAGAAAAGGTAATTGAAATAAAGCAAGAATTTTCAAAATAATGGATTAAGAAAAGAAATCAGAGAGTTGATGAATCTGTCTCTACACCGGTGGAATAGAGTAACCCTCCACCAGTACGAGATTCTTCATCTAACTAAGGAATAATCCTTAGGGGGATGGCAGGAAGTTGAAAATCATGCATTCTATCCTCAGTTGATGGTAAGAAGACACATTTCTTCTTTACCGGTAGATGTGTTAAGATTTCACTTAACCGACAAGCATTTAATGTGGTTTTTGATGAACTTTTGGTTATAAAGCACCAGAAAACCCTCATTCTTATCCACCAAGCATTCAAGCATTCAAAGAGCACAAAATTGAGCAAAGGCATCCAAAGGCGAAGCAGCAAAGTGTTTTTCAAGCATTCAAGATTTCAAGCAAGAGGTATTTTTCTTTCGAAATGGCATCTTCATCTTCTGCACCTGAGTTTATTACAAACCCTACTGTGGTAGAAAACATTAAGTGCCTTAGGCCCATGTTTAAGATCATCCCTGAAATTGTCAAGCAAGATGATTCCATCGGAGCTTTTTCAAAAATTTTGAAGGGAGCCGCTTTTGCCGAAGACCCTAGAATCTACATTCACTACAACATAGAAAATTTAGGGACTGATGCCCTAAAGAACATGTACAATGATGTTATTACTGATGAGCAAGGTTTGATTAAACCAGAGCACAAGATTGTAGGAGACTTAGGATTTGATGAAATACTGAACATACCCGAATTTCTGAAGGAGGTAGTCCGTCTTGTACTAAGCAGAGTTCATGGAGAATTTATGTGGCTTGATTCAGTTTTTAAAATCTCTAAGGAAGCAATCAAGGCAGTTATTGGTTTACCCTCAACCGGTAGTAGGCTCGAAAAAACTAAGAAGATACCTAACAAGGATGTTATGGATTTAACCAGAGCTACATTTGACAACAGATCTCTTAGGGTTAATGGCATTACTAATGCAAATGTAAGATATGTGAGCATGGTATTTGGCTATAGAGTAACTCATACAAATAGATTAAACTCTGTTTCTAGCTTATGTATTCATAGTGCATATGAGATGGTCAAAAACAATGCTAGGATTACTATATGTGAATGGCTTAAGGATGAACCGATTGATAACCTGAAGAAGATTAAGGGTGACAAGAAGGGGATATTTTGTTTTGGCAACTTACTTATGTGTTTGATGCTTTACTTCACCAAAGAGATACCCGACATTGGTCATAAGGACTTTGGCTATGACATCCTGGTAGCCAAGCAAATCATGGAAGTTATCACTGGTATGGGCCCAAATAGTGACAACATTATAGTAAACTACTTCAAAAACTTCCAAACTAAGATGAAAGCTAGAGAAAGGATACCACAGAGCGTAGTAGATAAGTATGATAAGCAAATCTTCTTTGTAATCAAACGATATGAAACATGGATGGAAGTTGTTACTCCTAGAACAATTTGGAAAACATAAATGGGTTATGAAGTTGACCTGAATATTCTTGAAGCATATGCTAAAACACTCCTTGATGCACCTAAAGAACCATCTAAAGAATTTTTTGGTAATGTTGAGACCATTGAGAGTGTTGTTTCGATGTAGAAGCAGAGAAAAAGGAGAGAAAATTTTATTAGAGATGCATCCAAGATGGCTAAGGAGGTCAAAGAAAATGTAATGAACTTGAGTGGTATATCTGCTAGTGAACTAGAAGGACTGAAACTGGAAGCTCACATTTCACTAGTTGTCACATATTCGGATACACATAGTGGAAAAGTAGCAAAGTTCAAAAGACTAGAGAGGAAGAAGAGAAAACCCTCACTGATACCTTCTCCTTCACCCAAAAAGGCTAGAACATTAAGGAAAAAGCACCAGGCTGTAAGGGAGCCTAAGAAGAAGTTAACACCAAAGAGGAAACAACAAACTAAGACACTAGATACCCTTACACCGGAGGAACTGGTAAATGAGATAACACAAGATGGAAATCTTTGCAAAGTAAATAAATTTTATCACTCATTCAAAGATTCTGACAAAGACATTATAGAGGCTAGTATAATTTTGCATTTAGATGTCTATAAGAAGGTTTTGATTGAAGTTGTATATGATCTGCCGAATGACTTGTATTTAAGGTTAGAAGCTAAAAGAATGTCAGTAATGGAGCTAGACAAAAAGTTAAAGGTTGAAGCACTATTGGTAGTACATCTTGTAAATTCTAAAGAGGAAATTGATGAACTAATTTCTGAAGCAAACCGGTTAGTTTTTGTGAGTGGACACCAGCAGGTTAGCCTAATGGCTAGGAGAGTGAAAGAGATTGCTAATGAAACTGTGGGCAAATGGGACATATTCTTTGTGGAAAAAGAAAAGAAAGAGGAAAGGGAGAGATAGAAAATGGACAAATCTTTTGCTAAGGTATACCAGAAGGACAAAGGGAAAAGCAAAATTGGTAGTATACCTATTATAAAGGTAACAGATAACATTCCTCAACCAACATGGGATATTCCACCATTAACTTCTGATACACTAGTACATATAGACAATCAACCCGATAAGGAAACTGAAGAAGTTACTCATGATGACACTAACCCAGATTCTAAAATTCTTTTCACCATGAATGTAGATACATAAGATATTAACATTGTTGTGGATAAAGAGACTACAGAGGTTAAGGAAGATGATGCTTAAATTAGTGAGATCTCTGAGTCACCGACACACACTGTTGACTCTTAGAACATTGAGATACCGACACAAGTTGAGCAACTGGAGACTGAGAAACCGACAGAGGATAAGGTAACTAACACTGAGAAATTAGAGACAGAGAAACTGACAGTTGAAGAAGTACTTACACAGACTAAAAAACCAAAAGAAGTAGAGGTAATTACACAGACAAAGAAACCAGTTGAAAATGTAAATAAAGAGGAGGCAATTGATGGAAATAAGGAAGAAATAGTGAAGGTAATTGGGCAAGTATCCATTGAAAGGAAATCTATTGCAAAACCAAGCACATCTATTGGAGAATTCAGACCCACTAATGTATCAAATGTTCTATTAGATTCTATTAAGAGGATAACATATTGCAATGCCTTAGCATTTAACGCTATTGATGACACATTACCTATCTTGAAGATGATTTCACCAACCTATAAGATAGATCATATTGAAGATTCATTAGGTAAATTGGAATATAAGGAGTTGTATACAGAAGCTTGCAAGACTCACCACCTGACTGAAGATATTGATGAGGATATTAAGAAGACACATAAATAAATAAATGATATTGCGGATAATATGATAGGTTCTTCAGGACTTATCTCAGTTTTTGAACAGAAATGGTAATTTTTGAGGAGAAGTTGGAGAAACTAGAGAAAGAGAAAGCAAGAATAGGGTTAAAAGCCCAAGAATGGAAAAGAAAACTTGGTCCAAGATTGGAAAATCTTATCACTCAGCGGGTTGAGATATCAAAGGCAACAATTCAAGGTGAATGGTCATTGGAGCAACAGATGCACTATCTGACCGGCTTCATCCAGCAAATAGAGACCATTCTTTCTGACAATAAAAAATTCATGTAGAGCCTGAATCTAATTTTAGCAGACATTTTTCAACTTGTACAGAACCGGTTACTATAATGCCCCGCCAGGAAACCCCGAAGGGATAAAGCTAAAACACACAATGGAGTGCAAATATATATATATATATATATATATATATATATATATATATATATATATATATATATATATATATATATATATATATATATATTAGAGTTTTAAACACAACATGATGATACGATGAGTTATCATATGTTTAGATAACACAACGGAAGATATAACTAACACCTAAAGGGTTTCCCAACGTGATTACTTATTGAAACATCTAACTCAACTCGCGTCATTTGATCCAATTAAGTAGGTTATTTTAATTATATGTTATTACTTAAAACATGGATATAATTTGCTCAGTAAATTAAAATTATAGATAATAGGATGCGTTCATCCATTATGGTTGAAGATGAGTCTATCATGAGGACATTTACCCATTAAAGTTAAAACATAGATAACATATGAATTCATCCATTAAGGTTAAAATATGGATATCTTGATGAGTTCATCTAGTTTAGTTAAAATATAGCTAATAAAATGAAGTTCATTTATTTAGGTTATAATGTAAATAAACAAATGAGCTCATCTGATATGGTTAAAATATAGCTAATAAGATGAAGTTCATTTATTAAGGTTAAAATGAAAATAACCAAATGAGTTCATCCATTATAGTTAAAATATAGCTAATAAGGTGAAGTTCATATATTAAAGTTAAAATGTAAATAACCAAATGAGTTCATCCGTTATAGTTAAAATATAGCTAATAAGATGAAGTTCATTTATTAAAGTTAAAATGTAAATAACCAAATGAGTTCATCCCTAATAGTTAAAATATAGCTAATAAGATGAAGTTCATTTATTAAGGTTAAAATATAAATAACCAAATGAGTTCATCCGATAATTTTTAACCATTAATTACGTTCAATTTTACATTAAACACATGCCATGCATCTTGTTCCAAAAACGCATTAAAATTTTATCATAACTAATGAGGTCTTTTCATGCATACTTATTGTCATTAACATTAACAGAATACATTCCTTCATGATCCAATTTATTGCATTTAAGAGACGACAACATACATGCATATACGATAAATCTCTTCTAATCCACTTATACATTCTATCAAAATGCCATCCATACATGCTAACACTAAACATGATACATAAGAACAAAAGCATCACATAACACCAAATGGTATCGCAGTTCACCCCTAAAGGGCTACATCTTCGGGTCTGCTCAACTGTAAGACACCTCTGATCATTTAAATAAGTTATGGATACATAAGTTTCACATCATTTACATACCTGCCATCAAGGTGAGCATAACCAATATACAAATGACCATATCGGTCGGTAATTACATAGACGATCCCTACATAGAAACAGATCCAACTGAACATATAAAAAGCAAATACAAGGTCCATTGCCTGACAATACTCTAACTAGAGACTTGACCAGCTATGGTCAACCACAATCAAAACTTGACACCCGCATAAAGGACAAAACCAGTTATAACACCATCACAAACAACAATCAAACTCGAGACCGAGGGCAAAAGTAGGTACCCCAATTCAATCCATACGACATGGTCCAACAATTCGAAATCATAGACTTACCATTTCTTAAGCAAATGCGACCACATAAAATTAAACATGCAAATGCATAAATCGGAAATAACAATCTACTTCCATATTGTTTAAGCGTTATAGTCGACCCAGTTTTCTAATAGTTCTAAGTTGTTTTCTATCTGTCTACTTTGTCTAAAAACATGACATTTATGGTTCACTAACTCACTATAGTTCATTAACATCATACAATAACATAATTACGTTATTATGATTTTCCAAACCAAAATCACAAGAATATAATTAAATAAACATTGATCAACTAAAAATATGATATGCATTTTCAAATAAACATCATTTCCATTTTGATCAAAAACGATAATCAAATTTCATCTCTTGCAACACACATATAGACTTTCCAAAAATGAAAATACAAATTTTAAAAGAAATAAAGTCGATGATCATTTCTCCAAATCAATTGATACCTCCTTGCATACATATAGGAAAAATATCAAATTTATATTAATTTATATATATATATATATACTAATTAATAATTAATAATAACATAACAAATTAAGTATTAATTAATATATATATATATATATGCATATTAATTCCCAATTAATACCATACATACTAATTAATAATTAATAATTAAAAAATGCTATTTTAAAACTTTTAATAAAATATTAAAAAAACTCTTAATATAACCCACATCGTAAAAAGGCGATAGTTTTTTTTTTTTTTTGAATAATAAAAAAAAATTAAAATATTCCAACTGAGGGGCCCACCTCCCTCCACCAGAGTGGAGGTTGTGCCCTAGCGGCGAAGGTTGCAGGACTCTATGGCCACCATGGTGGACGCGGATCTCTGCAGCCGCCATGGGGTCGCAGGCTTCTGTGGCCACCATGGGGTCACAGACTTCTGCAACCACCACGGGATCGCAGAGCTTTGCGGAGGGTAGGGGGCACGGGTTGAGCCTCGGCTCCTCGGCCCTGCAACCCTAAAACGCCATTAAAATTTTATTTTTAAAAAAATTATATTTTATTATACATTTAATAATAGATTTACAAAAAAAAGAACAAACCCTAGTTCGATTTAATATTCACAGTCTCAAACAGAGACTTCAAACAGTTTCTAGAATGTCCATGGATAAAAAATGATTAAAATTTTCCAGAATAACCAGCCCTAAAATAGTCAAAATTTCCTCAAATAAATTACAAATTTTGGGCATAAAGAAGATCATTTCTCAAACAATGAATCCACCAAATTTCCAAACTTTAAACTAAAATGCACAAATTTAAAACCCAAACCCCATTTCCATCAAGAAATTTCTTTCAAAACCAACCAGAAATTTTATTTTTATTTTTCTATCAACAAGGAAACAAGTAAGAGTCCTACCTCCATATGCAATCCTGGATGAGATTTGCTGAAGAGCCCAATCCTCTAGCTCCAAAAATCCATCTTCTCCTCCAAAATCCCCAATTTTCACCATCCAAAAATATTTTCCAAAAAAATCAACAACCCCAAAAATATTTTCCAACCTAGGTTAAATGGAAGAATATTTGACCTAATCTCCTATTTTCGAATTTAAACACTTTCTTTTAATTAAAATGAAAAATCATTCTTTTCAAACTATACAAATATTCTAAACTTGTTTTTTTTTTCTAAATAAAAATCAAAATGTTTCTCTCCCTCATTTAATTATAATTATAATTTTCTCAATCCTAACAAAACTAACATTTATATTTCACAATATTAATGAGGGTAAAACGTGTTTTTTTTAAAAAAAAATTAAAATAAAATCCCAAAATCAATCTTTCACACTATATCAAATATATATAAATTAAACTTGCTTTTCTAATTAAAATTGATTTTCTTAAATAGTTAAAATTAACCTTTCTATTCCAAAATGCAAAAGAGATTAAATTATTTCTATTTCAAATAAATTTAAATCTTCCCTTTCAAAATGCATAAACTAAATAAATTCATGATTTAAAATTAACCATTAAATTAAACTTGCTACAAACATAAATAGAGCGATCTTTTTAATTAATGATTAATCACATAAAAGAAACCTATTTATTTTAATTCCTCAATTACTAATGTGTAAATGAACACATTAAATTAAATTAAATACTTAGGATGAAATACTCAATTTTACCATACGCAAGGCATGCAACCCAAGGAAGCCAACCAAATATATGACTTGCAAACCCAAACGAAAAGGGAAACTGATGGACCACAGATGATGCTCACTTGAGCATGACTTGGGTAAGATGGGGGTTTTACGACCACCTAATCCAAATTCTAAGGATGAAAGAGGTATACTCAACCCTGCGAATCCCGATGAAGGCGGACCTCGCACCTAGGCAGTATTGTACCTGTAATCTCCTGCAACCAGGAGTCACACAAGCATACATACATACATACATACATACATATATATATATATATATATGTATGTATATATATATGTACATATATATATACATACATATATATATATACATATATATACATACATATATATATATATGTATATATTTAATGAAGGTGTTAGCTCAAGATCAATAACAAGAATCAGGGGAACAATTAAACTTACATAAGAATCGATGTGAAAGCACCTTAACAAGTACGCACAATAATCATAATATCTGACTACAACATTACATCATGGTAAATCAACAATTCAAGAATGCCACATAGAAAGTCAACCAAGGTCAAACCAGTTTTACAAAGCTGACTAGGGTAGGGGCACTACATCCTCCCCCCCTAGGCTCTGACTTACTCCCAGAAGTCATAAGCCTAAGCGGAAATCATGCAACACGTATTAGCCCTAAAACTCAATTAACAATTATCAATTTGCACATATGAATCTTTTCACAACAATTAAAATATTATTGCTAAATCCTCTACGAATGTCATTATCCATTGACAAGATACATCTAAATCCCTACATTTCTTATAACATTCTGGGGAATTATCAATAATCATAGTAGAGATACAAGAATTTCCTTCCTTTCATTACACCAAATTAAAGCATTAAAAGAGATACGCAACAATTACCATACTCATCTATCAAACATGACAAGAAAACATGATGCCATCATGATCAATTTCTTTTACCAATACATCTTTTTACAAAACTTTTTCGCATAGAATTAGCTTCAAATATCAATTTCTACAACCAAGTTAACTTCCAATAAATAAGAGCAACGTAAATAACTCAATGGTTTACACTTTCCAGGCATATAAAAACCTTTCTAATGACTATGTCCCATAACATAGTGACAAGTTAGCACAGTTTACTCCATGATTACACATAATAACCATCCACATAACTGGAATACACAACACAAAAGGCCACATTTGAGCATGTCTAATGCTTGGTCATAGATAACATGCACAATCAACATCTCTATGCCTGGTCTCAGAACCAAATAACATGATCATAAATATCCAACATCTCACTCAAGGGCTTGATGGTGCTAGGGCACACCATAGCGGTGCTACCTTCCATACAAGACCCTCATAAATATCCCTTGTTGCATAAGGTGGTTAGCCTCCAAGAGATAGTCACCACTCATAGGTAGGTAGTGGATCCTAGCTGTATCATAACCTCACATAGCCCCATCCTCAAGGTTCCCTACATCTACTTCCTCGTATACACTCAACCAAGACCATCTCCTACGTTCTTGGAGAGGAATTCACATTTCAACACAAGACTAGCATACGAAAACAACAAGGATAAACCACTTTAGCCACCAAAGTATAGAAGAATAAAGATAATAATCATCAATTCCAATAGTAAGGCAAGAAAATAATTCTGGAATTGCAACACCAAATCAAGTAAGCAAAAGATCGCAAGATCGTGGCTAAACCTTCAAGGTCAAAATAAAATAAATTGCTAGCCCACAAGGAAATAAATAAAAATATCATAAGTGCACATAACATCACTATGTAACTAGCATCTAGCCACCAACGAGGAAGGAAGGAACAATCATCTAGCTATCGCAGTATCTCATCATGTGGTGTGGCCTAGTCACACATCTGCATGGCATGACAGTATGCACCTCGACATCACCCCGCATCACATCATCACGCAGCATGGCTCTACCCTAAACTAGTCGGTAGGCCATATGGAAATGTCTACTACATCTCGCATTGTGTCTCTGCACGACATGACAATACTCGAAGTGGAAAAAGGCATGCAATGGATGTGCCCCGCATTGCAGTGTACCTTGTGGAAAAGGGCACGCGCAGGTCACACCCTGCATAGCGATGTACCTCTCAGGATACTTGTCGTAAGCTAGAGGTATACATGGCTAAGGTCCACCCACATGTCTACCAACTCTAGACAATTGGCAGCTCATGTGAGAAAAATAATAACATACCTTTCATGAAGACAAGGCAAAAGATCCCCCAATAAAGCCCATCATTATGCTCAAGAACTATCATCAATATGTTCAAATAAAGGATAGGAATAGGTTGGCATACATAAACCTCATAAATCGGTTCATCAAAAGGGAAAGTATTGAGTACACCTATAATACAATTTTATTATATAGCTATATTTTTCCTCAAAATAGAAAAGCTAAAGTCACTTTGCATCGACATTACTCGTACGCCAATCCATACTACTCAAGGAATGGTGACTTCTAATACTACCCCTTCACATACTGACTTATCAACAACTCATGGGTTGGCACTCAGTAAGGAAACAAATAAGCAACATCACATAAACAATATGGTTTCCCATACTCATAAGAAAACATATCCTCCATGGTTGATTACTTCACCATCCCATGGGCACACATAGCAAGCACAGGTTTCTTACAATACACAAGAAATAGCACCATCACTAGTTTAGTCACATTTATGGGGAGTACTTTTCAGTATGCTATCATCTACTCAAGAAAGGTTTTAATTATGCTTTCCACATGAACAACTGAATCAAGTTTATTCTAGGTACAAGTACTAAAATTCCTAACAATTCAAAATTACATAAGGAAGTAACATCATTCCTATATCTTTCTCTAATTCCACTAAGCATTCATATTCACATTACTAACTATGCAATTTTATTTCTGAAGCTTAAGACTTTCATCTTTCCATAAGAAGCCCAAAAGAAAACATACAATTTCATATGTGTTATTAAAATTATTTTTAAATCAATGCATTCTTAGTAGCATTTCTAAAAATAACAAGCATTTTAATTTCTAGAGAGAGAGAGAGGAGGAAGAGTGATAATCATTCATTTTGCTACAAAATAAGCATTCAATATTTACCATACTAGTCCCTCAAGTGGACAACATTAAGCTAGATCATACTCTTAAACACACACATTTCATACCTTCAGATTCAAGACAACACTAACCAACCCGAATGGATTGGTCAAAAGAGTACAACAATCAATAAGGAAGGTACATATGAATCTCTTTTAGAATAAGAGAAATCCTAGACCAAGACCTCTATAAGTAGACAAGGCACATATAATCATTCCAAAGCACCAACATCAAGAAGGTGAAAACAAGGTGTGGACACACGCATTACACACCAATTAAGGTATGCTCAATCACACACATACAAAAAGGAGGACAAGAATACAACATAAGCTCGATACACCTCACACCAACTCAGAGCACAAGCGAAACCAGAGATCCCAGTGTTGCAACATGGGCTCTGATACCATATGTAATGCCCCGCTAGGAAACCCCGAAGGGATAAAGCTAAAACACACAATGGAGTGCAAATATTTTTTTTTATTTTTTTAGAGTTTTAAACACAACATGATGATACAATGAGTTATCATATGTTTAGATAACACAACGGAAGACATAACTAACACCTAAAGGGTTTCCCAACGTGATTACTTATTTAAACATCTAACTCAACTCACGTCATTTGATCTAATTAAGCAGAAAAACTTAATTACATGTTATTACTTAAAACATGGATATAATTTGCTCAGTAAATTAAAATTATAGATAATAGGATGCATTCATCCATTATGGTTGAAGATGAGTCTATCACGAGGACATTTACCCATTAAAGTTAAAACATAGATAACATATGAATTCATCCATTAAGGTTAAAATATGGATATCTTGATGAGTTCATCCAATTTAGTTAAAATATAGCTAATAAAATGAAGTTCATTTATTAAGGTTATAATGTAAATAAACAAATGAGTTCATCCGATATAGTTAAAATATAGCTAATAAGATGAAGTTCATTTATTAAGGTTAAAATGAAAATAACCAAATGAGTTCATCCATTATAGTTAAAATATAGCTAATAAGGTGAAGTTCATATATTAAAGTTAAAATGTAAATAACCAAATGCGTTCATTCGTTATAGTTAAAATATAGCTAATAAGATGAAGTTCATTTATTAAAGTTAAAATGTAAATAACCAAATGAGTTCATCCGTTATAGTTATAATATAGCTAATAAGATGAAGTTCATTTATTAAGGTTAAAATGTAAATAACCAAATGAGTTCATTCGATAAATTTTAACCATTCATTACGTTCAATTTTACATTAAACACATGCCATGCATCTTGTTCCAAAAATGCACTAAAATTTCATCATAACTAATGAGGTTTTTTCATGCATACTTATTTTCATTAACATTAACAGAATACATTCCTTCATGATCCAATTTATTACATTTAAGAGATGATAGAATACATGCATATATGATAAATCTCATCTAATCCACTTATACATTCTATCAAAATGCCATCCATACATGCTAACACTAAACATGATACATAAGAACAAAAGCATCACATAACACCAAATGGTATCGAAGTTCACCCTTAAAGGGCTACATCTCCGGGTCTACTCAACTGCAAGACCCCTCTGATCATTTAAATAAGTTATGGGTACATAAGTTTCACATCATTTACATTCCTGCCATCAAGGCAAGCATAACCAATAAACAATCGACCACATCGGTCGGTAATTACATAGATGATCCCTACATAGAAACAGATCCAACTGAACATATAAAAAGAAAATACAAGGTCCACTGCCTGATGGTACTCTAACTAGAGACCTGACTAGCTATGGTCAACCACAATCAAAACTCGACACCCGCATAAAGGATAAGACTAGTTATAACACCATCACAAACAAAAATCAAACTCGAGACTGAGGGCAAAAGCAAGTACCCCAATTCAATCCATACAACATGGTCCAACAATTCGAAATCATAGACTTGCCATTTCTTAAGCAAATGTGACCACAAAAAATTAAACATGCAAATGCATAAATCAGAAATAACAATCTACTTCCATATTGTTTAAATGTTATAGTCGACTTAGTTTTCTAATAGTTCTAAGTTATTTTCTATCTGTCTACTTTGTCTAAAAAATGATAACTCAATGATGAACGGATAGTACAAACCCAGTACTGAGAGGGGGGGGTGAATCAGTACAGACAAAAATACAGTCCTAAACTAGTTTGACAGTAGATACTTCAAATAACTGGCAAGTAGTGACACCGGTTTGAAACAGAGTGCAACTGGTAAAGCTAAGAATGACTATGACAAGCATTAACCGGTTACTCACTTAGCTTTTCACTCAACTCAAGACTACACTAGCATTTCACCCTTATGCATAAACAGGTAATCTATCTTCAGATCATAACAATAGCTAGTTCAACATGTTTTATTAACAGGCATAAAACATAGAACCATCATAAGCTTTGACAGATAATAGGAAAGCATCACAAGATAAAAGCATCACACATGACACACATATTTTTCATGTGGAAACCCAACTGGGAAAAACCATGGTGGGGATGAATACCCACAAGTTATTTTGAACTCTTTAGAAGTCCACTTTGTTAGGAGCCTTGTCCGGTTAGAGACATTACAATAGGTTCTGCTAGGAACTGATCATGTTAAAGATCACCCGGTTAAGGGATGGCTACAATACCCAGTTAAGGGTTAAACCCTGTTGAAGGTTACCTTGTTAGAGGATTTCAAGAACTCAATAGCTAAAGGATTTCAAACTCAATAGCTTTGAATTACCCTATTAAAGGATTTATAGCAAGCCAGTTAAGGCTACCCTGTTAAGGGATTTTCCAACTATTGAGGTGGTTAGAGATCAACAGGTATTACAATGATCTGGTAACAACACTCAATGCCAATGCAGATCCACTTAAGCTCCTCTTCACCTTCTGCACTTACACTCTACAGGTATCACTTTTCTCCTTTTGGTCTGGCAAGAATTATGTATCCCTTCTCTCAGATACACACACACAACTTTTGCCAACAACCTCATAAAGAGACACAACATCTACCTTATAGGAAAACGGATAGGTCGGTAGCATAAACCCTAAACCCTAAACTTTTTAGGTTAAGGAATTCAAACGGTTCAATCCTAACCATTAAGAATACTCCATTAATTGCAATAGTCTTGATCCAATCTCAAGACATTCTCCATCGACCATTTTCACCGATTTCATGGCGGCTGATAACCCATCACACGTTATCACCATTTTACAGACTTTGCACATTCCCGAGGTAGATAGGAACAATCTTCTTCATGCAAGATCCTTCACGTGCACAAGGCTGACGTGGCAACATGATCTGTTCTTCATTACAATGCTAACTCATCACACAATGTCACCGGTTGAGCCACACAAGCTTGAAGCACTTCAACCAGAAACCCTGAAGTTGAGACTACCAACCAGTAGTCATACAACGCTTCCATGTGCCGGTTCCCATAACCATATGCCGGTTCACCTTGAACAAGCACACCGCTTCACTTTGACACGAATGTCGGTTCATAGTGTTATGTCGGTTCTCACCTCTTCAACATATTGACATCAATGACAACATACAATGTCATTACGTCCTCATACCGGTTCACATAATGCCAACAAAAACATGACATTTATGGTTCACTAACTAACTATAGTTCATTAACATCATGCAATAACATAATTATGTTATTATGAGTTTCCAAACCAAAATCACAAGAATATAATTAAATAAACATTGATCAACTAAAAATCTGATATGCATTTTCAAATAAATATCATTTCCATTTTGATAAAAAACGATAATCAAATTTCATCTCTTGCAACACACATATAGACTTTCCAAAAATGGAAATACAATTTTTAAAAGAAATAAAGTCGACGATCATTTCTCCAAATAAATTGATACCTTCTTGCATGCATATAGGAAAAATACCAATTAAATATTAATTAATATATATATATATATATATATATATATATATATATATATATATATATATATATATATATATATATATATATATATATATATATATATATATATATATTAATCCACCTTTAATAAAATATATACTAATTAATAATTAATAATAACATTACAAATTAAGTATTAATTAATATATATATGCATATTAATTCCCAATTAATACCATACATACTAATTAATAATTAATAATTAAAAAAAGCTATTTTAAAACTTTTAATAAAATATTAAAAAAACTCTTAATATAACCCATATCGTAAAAAGGCGATAGTATATATATTTTTTTAAATAATAAAAAAAAAAAAAAAAAATAATCCAACTGAGGGGCCCACCTCCCTCCACAGGAGTGGAGGTTGTGCCCTAGCTGTGAAGGTTGTGGGACTCTGTGGCCACCATGGTGGACGCAGATCTCTGTGGCCGTCATGGGGTCGCAGGCTTCTACGGCCACCATGGGGTCGTAGAGCTTTGCGGAGGGTAGGGGGCATGGGTTGAGTCTCGACTTCTCGGCCCTGCAACCCTAAAATCTGCCATTAAAATTTAATTTTAAAATTTCATTTAAAAAATAAATAAATTATTATACATTTAATAATAGATTTACAAAAAAAAGAACAAACCCTAGTTCAATTTAATATTCACGGTCTCAAACAGAGACTTCAAACAGTTTCCAGAATGTCCATGGATAACAAATGATTAAAATTTTCCAGAATAACCAACCCTAAAATAGTCAAAATTTCCTCAAATAAATTACAAATTTTGGGCATAAAGAAGATCATTTCTCAAACAATGAATCCACCAAATTTCCAAACTTTAAACTAAAATGCACAGATTTAAAACCCAAACCCCATTTCCATCAAGAAATTTCTTTCAAAACCAACCAGAAATTTTATTTTTATTTTTCTATCAACAAGGAAACAATTAAGAATCCTACCTCCATATGCAATCCTGGATGAGATTTGTTGAAGAGCCCAATCCTCCAGCTCCAGAAATCCTTCTTCTCCTCCAAAATCCCCAATTTTCACCATCCAAAAATGTTTTCCAAAAAAATCAACAACCCCAAAAATATTTTCCAACCTAGGTTAAATGGAAGAATATTTGACCTAATCTCCTATTTTCGAATGTAAACACTTTCTTTTATTTAAAATGAAAAATCATTCTTAAACTATACAAATATTCTAAACTTTTTTTTTTTTTCTAACTAAAAATCAAAATGTTTCTCTCCCTCATTTAATTTTAATTTTAATTTTCTCAATTCTAACAAAATTGACATTTATATTTCACAATATTAATGAGGGTAAAATGTTTTTTTTTTTTAATTAAAATAAAATCCCAAAATCAATCTTTCACACTATAACAAATATATATAAATTAAACTTGCTTTTCTAATTAAAATCGATTTTCTTAAATATTTAAATTAACCTTTCTATTCCAAAATGCAAAAGAGATTAAATTATTTCTATTTTGAATAAATTTAAATCTTCCCTTTCAAATGCATAAACTAAATAAATTCATGATTTAAAATTAACCATTAAATTAAAGTTGCTACAAACATAAATAGTGTGATCTTTTTAATTAATGATTAATCACATAAAAGAAACCTATTTATTTTAGTTCCTCAATTACTAATGCGTAAATGAACACATTAAATCAAATTAAATACTTAGGATGAAATACTCAATTTTACCATACGCAAGGCATGCAACCCAAGAAAGCCAACCAAATACACGACCCACAAACCCAAACGAAAAGGGAAACTGATGGACCACAGACGACGCTCACTTGAGCATGACTCGGGTAAGATGAGGATTTTACGACCACCTAATCCAAATTCTAAGGACGAAAGAGGTATACTCAATCGTGTGACTCTTGATGAAGATGAACCTCACACCTAGGCGATACTGTACCTGTAATCTCCTGCAACTAGGAGTCACACAAGCATACACACACACACACACACACACATATATATTTAATGAAGGTGTTAGCTCGAGATCAATAACAAGAATCAGGGGAACAATTAAACTTACATAAGAATTGATGTGAAAGCACCTTAACAGGTATGCACAATAATCATAGTATCTGACTACAACATTACATCATGGTAAATCAACAATTCAAGAATGCCACATAAAAAGTCAACCAAGGTCAAACCGGTTTTACAAAGTTGACTAGGGTAGAGGCACTACAGTTATAGGCTATGAGGTAGCATTTTTGTATTTTATGATTCTTTTTGACAACCTTTGCCATTGATGTCAAAGGGCGATTAGTATGGAGAAAAATAATGAGGAGATCACTTACTCAGGGGGAGCACACTCTTTTTGGGATCAGATTTTGGACTTCATTTTTGGATAACAGTTTTGGATTTTTCTCATGAGTGTTGCCATCAATGCCAAAGGGGGATATTATTGGCATTCTACACTCTATGAGAATATGGTTGATGTTGTGATTGATGGCAACCAACCGGTAACAGGTTTCTACACAGGCACTGACATTGCAGACATCTTCACTGGCAGGCACCGACACTGGCAAGCACATTCACCGGCATCCAGATTACACCGACAATGAAGTATACCGGCTCTCAGGCCGACATGAGACAAAGTTTTGTTTATATGAATTGAATTGTAAATGTAATTATTTATTTGTAAGTTGACATGATGTATTGTAAAGACTCATATATGTATGAGATCTTATAGATCATTTTGTATGATTAAAAAAGAGAGAAGGATAGGAGATTATTATTATTGGTATATGTAAAGACAACAAAAGGTTTTTGGTTAAGGTATCTAACTAAGCTTAAACCGGTACTGAATTAGGCATTAGAGATGATATTTTAAGTAGTACATTGTATTGGATTTAATTATCCATTTTGTAGTCAGTGAGACTCTTCTATTGAGCAGTGAACTCTAGGCTGTTGGCCTTCCTACATGTGCAGGCCCATGTTGTAAGTAATATTTATTCATATTGGCTAGTGAGTAAATAGTGTGGGTCACAAATCCCATAGAGGTTTTTCCCACACCGGGTTTCCTCACCAAAATATTTTGTGTTATGGTGTGCATTTATGTTGTCTCTATTATTTCTCTTTATTGCATTTTCTTGTTTACCGGTACATTAATTTAAGTTGTAAAGTTGTAAATAAGTTCAAATATTCCATATACCGGTTAGACACTGATTCAGCCCCCCTCTCTATGTCTTTGGGACTATCATTGCATCTAACATCAGTCTCAACAGGTTGCACTTTTCCATTGATCAGCTTCAATCTTCTTGTTTTGTAAGCAAAATGAACTTTATACTTATCAACCAATTCATTCAACTCATCCTTTGACAACTCAAGAAAATATTGTACAATACATCATCTATGATTCTTTTTTCTTTCTTTATTGCTTCCTCCCATTTATTCAAAAGAATAGTATACAAGGAATTAGAGATATCCTTTTCAAGATCAAGTGGTAATCTATTGTAATGGCACAAATAACTGATTACCTGTTGAATGATTTGCACCTTTTCATCTTCAATGAAAGAATCAAAATGTTCTTTGACATTGTCAAATTTGTTTCTCCTTAATGTCTTCATTGTCCTCTTAAAGGTAGTCTTAGGATTGTAAGTTGAAATATCAAAAGGCATAGTTGCCTTCGGCACTTCCTTCACTTGCTTTGCTACTCTACTGGTTGCTTTCATCTTCTTGGGTTCTTCCTCAGTGTCAGTACCTTCATATTCTTCTTGGAGAATTAGTTTCCGACCTATTTTCTTAGATGCATTCTCCTTCTTTGCATAAACTTTAGGTATTGGTTCCTTTTTGGTTTGGAAACTTTGTGTCACTCTTGTATTTTTCATCACCAGAGGTGCTTGCTCAACCTTCTTTTTCTTACCTTTACCACTCGTGGTAGGAACAATATTGGTTCTCGCTTGTTCAGTTTGATCTTCAAAAATATTTAATTTTACCTTATTTTTCCTTTGGAGATGCCAACAGGTTATTAGCATAACCAATCAGTAAGTCATAGTTGACCTCATAACTCATATCTTCCATTTCTTCTTCTCTAGGTTCAATTGCCTCCATTAAACAAAAATCGGTGATAACTGTGAAAACAATGCCCTTAGTAAAATGTTTTACCACATCCTTAGGCAATCTTACTCCCATGCTCATTTTCTTATAAAATTCATTGAAGTATTTGTTCATTGCAGTAGAAAAGGTGTTCTTCACAACCTTGATAATGTTCTTAATCTGGGCAGATATCGGTAGATCCTTAGACCATTCAAGATCACCTATTCCTGGTAGGAAATTCTGGAAATAAAAGAATAGCCTGATCAATAGCTGTCCAAATTTAAACTTTATACTGTTGTCCTTTTTGATAGACTGAAGATTTAACATTAATTGGCTCCTTATGGCCTCACATAGGTCATAATTAGCATTTTCAGCTATCATCTTGTAAGCAGTATGCACCGCTATTGATGGAACACTATTTAATCTGCTAGAGTAGAATACCTGGTAGCCTATAACCATAGCTGCCAACTTTACTATTGGGTCCCTGATGTTATTGACAGAAAAAGAACGCTTATCAGATGTTGATCTAGTTAGAGTGTACACTATCTCTTTTGAAATATGCCTCAACACAGGTACTTCACCGGTTGAGTAAAAACTAGTTACATCTTGAATAACTTCCTTGGTTATAGTATGATTCCTTTCTAAATACATGTTTTCTCCATGAACTCGACTCAAAATAATTCGGATATGTTCTTCTTTAAAATCTTCAAAAAAGTAAGTTGTGTTATGAAAACCTTTTTCATAAACCCTAATATATTTTTTTATCCGAATTATGGATTCGGATGACAACACCTGAGTGAGAACCTGCGATATTGTGGATTTGTTTACATGAACAAGGTAAACACAGAATTGAAGCAAGCCAAAAAGTGATCTATTCAATTAAAAAATTCAACATATATCAGTTCATGAGATTCCAAGGGTCACCAAAACCCCTTGAGAATTGAAACCCAATAGTCACATTTGTTTATTTACATAATAAAATCTAAAACTATGAAAAATTTCAAAAAAAACTAAATGAAATTTTGTCCTAACTTTAACTAGGCATAACTTTCTACTACGGACTCGAAATTACAAGCCATTTAACTCATTGGAAAGGTGTCCAAGAGCTTAAGGATGAGTCCTAAAAGAACTACCTACGAAAATGTTCTAAAGGATAGGCCAAAGTCTCAAGGGTTGAAAGTGCCTCGTAGGCCTTCAAAAACGCCAAATACTAAGATATAGAAAAACTAGAAAAAATATGGAAATATTATTTACAATATTTCAAATTTGCTTCTGATCAATTTTGTTTGAATCTTTTTATTTTCATTGCAAAGGGATTTTAACTGAGAATATATCGTCAATCATCCTAAATCCTCAATCTTGCAATCAATGTAGCTAGACAAATCTCCTTTCACTATAACACCACTAGGAACTTGTGATAAAGAATTATAAGACACAATATGTTCCACTTCAACAACTTCCATAGGTTTAGATGTAATCATTAATGTCTCTACTAGTTTAGAAGATGATGCCATTCTAGATAAACTAGATTCGAAGCACGATTTTTCAAAGAAATACCTTATTTCACGCACGCTACCTCTTTAACCAGTTGAATGCTCAAGTGCACACTAGTTTAGTCTTCTCCAACCTTCAAATCTACTTGATTACTCAAATCACAATTCAACTTCAATAAATATCAACCAACAATCCTTTCTCAGCTCTGCAAGCACTCAAAAATTCTTTCTTGTATGCATTAGGGTAAAAATAACAAAGTGAAAACTTGCTTTTATCCTTTTTACCTACTGCATTAAATGCTCGCTCGTTAGGGTTACAAACCCTAATTAAACCACTTAATGATACATAGATGTAAAACCAGTTGATAATCGATCAACAAAAAGTTATCAAAATTTCATGCATTCAAATTCTCTTACCACTCATCCATTTCAAGGGGTCCGAAGGTGGATTTACCATTAAGTTCCCCTTAGCCATATTGAAAAGGCTTAATTCACCGATGCAAGATTATCCACATTTGGTGAAGGAACAGTTTCTGCTCCAGGTGATTCATCACTCTTCTTCTTCCATATTCGATTCATTTTTTCTCTAGTTTCTTCAACATTAACTTTCTGCTTTCCTTTCTGATCTTTAGAAGGATTGACCGGTTTTCTCTTTCTGGATCTATAGAATTTTGTCAAGTGTCCTAGTTTGTAATAGTGATAGTAGGCCATACCAGATGATTTCCAAGGTCCTACATTACCTCTCTCAGTTCTTCTTCTACAATTCATAGCCACATGACCAAAGTTGTTACAGATGGTGCAAATGACATTTGTTATCTTTTCCATCTCAAATGGACTAAACCGGTTGCCATAGGGTCCTTTCCAGTTCATGTTGACCTGGTTGTCAAAATTTCTCATCCAGTTGCCATTTGGTCTTGAATGCATATGTGGTGCAAGATTATTTGCTCCATATCTACGTACAACTAATCTATGTCCATACATTTTACATGTGAAGCAATGACCTTTAAATTTCTTGGACACATACCTAGAATTAGTATTGTAGCTTGAATTTCTATTAGGTTTGGTTCTACAAACATTTACAATGTGACTAGGTGTATGGAAAACAAATTAAACAAGTTTAAAGACCTTCTTATCGGTAGGCTTTTTGACCTTAGGAGCAGATTTATTCTTAAGAGTGTTGCTCTTGGTACCAGAGGATTCACCTTTTTCAGATGTGTGAAAACCAAGTCCAGAGGTATCAACATTCATCCTTTGTGATTGAATTTGTTCTTCCAGCAAGATAGAACTTTTGTTGAACTTTTCCAATTTCCCATTTGCTTCGGTGAGCTGCATGGTGCGATCTTCATTATGTTTTGACAGGTTCTCTCTCAGAGATGATGCTAATTCAATATCTAGTTGTAGGTTCTCTTTTTCTTCTCTTTCGACATTCAAATGCTCATGCAAGGTAGCATTCTCTTGCTTGATCTTGGCAATCTTATGATCTCTTTCTTTGGTGAGATCTTCAACAATTCTCTTGGCTTCCAGTTCCTGACTCATGCGAATAGTAAGACCTTCTATCTCTCTCCTCAGATTTAGATTTTCACTATTTATTTTTTCAACTTCCTCAGCTAAAGCGTCAATATTGGCTTCATCTGAAGAACTATTATCAGATATTTCTAACAGTTGTTCAATCAACTCTCTTTTTTTGACTTGAGAAGCTTTCAGTTTGACCCTTAGGGTTTCAAGTTTATTCCTACTAGCCTCAAGATCTCTAGCAATCTCAAAGTAGCTCATATCCCCCATGATAGCTTTAGGGTTTTCTTCCAAGTGATTAGGCTTTAAGGAAGTTAGGCTCTGATACCAATTGATGAACTTGTAAAGCACTGAGAGGGGGGGTGAATCAGTGACACCAAAAATAGTAATACTTTAAACACTGACCTATAGATAAACTTAACAAGTTTGTTAAATAATATGCATGCAATCAAAAATGATATAACAACATCCACAATAAGTGAAAAGTCCACCATAACACAAGTGTTTATACGTGGAAAACCCAAATAGGTAAAAACCATGGTGAGATGGGACTCACAAGTTAACTATCTGCAATAATAGATAACTGACCAATTAGGGTCTACAAATGCTCTGCTAGGAGCGAATCTTGTTAAAGATCCCAAAGATTAGTTAAAAGCTATACCCTGTAAAAGGTAGTACCATGTAAGGAGTAACCTCAGTGGAGGATTTCTAAATCCAAACTAATGGATCACCTAGTTAGAGGATTTAAACAATGAAGCTTGTTAGAGCTTACCCGGTTAGGGGATTTGACTATTGCGGTGATTAGAAAACAATAGGTAATGTGATCTAGTAGTAGCACAAATTGCTTGTATAGATCCTCTTCTACGCACTTAACTCCTCTTTACCAACATACTCTGTGACTTAACACTTCTGCCTTTACACATAGCATATCACTTTCGCTTATACAAAATAATTCATTGTGATGTCAATAAATAGACATTTTAGATTTCATTTTGGCCTCTAGAAATCATAACACAATCACCTAGGTGTAGTGTATCTGGTCAAGTGATCATAATTCATCACAAAAATACTGCCAAATCTTGTCGATAAGGATAACTCATCATGACTTGTGATAAATCATCACACAATCAATGAATACCGATTGGAACAATCAATACCGGTTGGACTTAAACATATAAACCATTATCCTTGATGCTCCTGTGATAATCTCTGCTGGATCTTGATGGGGCTCACCTAGCTTGCTCACACTTCACCTAGTTGGTGTTGCTCAATTCCACCAAATTCTCTAGGTCTAGCTATGCTCTAAGAACTCCAAGTACTTCTCAATCTCTTCTAGGGCTTGCTTCTTTTCAATTTCAAGGTGTTTACATCAAGTGTTTAACTAGGAACCCTACCATTCCAAGGTGTTTCCCACTTGCTCATTCTTGTTGTCTTGTCCTCAAGTTGTCAATTTTTACCTCCTGCTATTGTGAGTTGTTGCAGAGGTGTGGAGGTAGAATTTAACATGGACTGAATTCAATTTGGGTCCATTTGAGGTTTGCATCCATCATTTTTTCTACCGATTTCACCATTTTGCCTAGAAAAGGGCTACAAGGAATGAGCCCCTATTAGGCCTCTAGAATCCATTTTTCTAGGGCTTAGAAGAAAACAGTCCAAAAGACCCTACAACAAGGTTGGTTTTTATTCAAACACTCACCTATCCCCAAGTGATTTCAGTGGTTTTGGTTTCTCAACTCACCGTACAATGCCCTAACCCAAAAATGAGGGTTTTGAAGGGTTTCTAGGCCTCCTAACCGGTAATGACTGGTCAAGTTTGTAAAAAGAGAATCAAATGGTCTTGTCAAGGATTCTCCTTGCATTGGAAACTTTGTATGAACTTCATGGAACCCTCCAAAAGGTTTGGTTGTGGTTTTGTATTCACCCCTTCACTTTACACTCCAATTTCACCATGTCTTCTCTAGCTGGGTTGCTCCTGGACTCGCCTAGAGCAAGGTGGTAACCATGTCAAAAATTATCTCCAAAACTCCTCCCTACATATGTACATTGTACAAGTGGTTTCCTTCCATGTACCAATAGGTTGTGATGGTAGCATGGAGGGATTTTATGGGGCAACCATTTTACAAGAAATTGGTATATACAAGCCAAAACTGGTTGTTTGCAAACAAAACTAAGAAAACACAAACACACACTAACTATAAAGCTTGAAATGAAAAAAATGAATCTAAAACACACCAAGTAAACTCAATCCATTACTAGATCTATGGATTCAATTCATTTGTATTCACATTATGAGCAAAATAAGCCAAAATAGTGACAAACAGTCTGAAAATGAGTAGCTTTAGATTGTTGATCATACAAAAACAAAACTCCAACCTTGATAACCATGCAAGAGGAGGTTCTTATATTATTCCCAAAATGTGGAGGAATTATAGGGAATTGTGCCATCCCTAACTCCATCACTAAGCATTTTAGGACAAAAGTTGTCATGACAACTTTTACAATTTTGCACTTTTTGCTTTGCCAACCTATAAAACCTATTTTAAGTCATTACTCATGACTTTTTAAGCATTCCTAAGACCATAATAAACCTCTCTTATCTCATACCATGTTTTACCACTTTTGACCATCAAGAAGGTCAATTTCCTACTCAAACCACTACTTATTCACAAAATGCAAACCTAGGAAGAAACTAACTCAACTAGGCCTACCCTTGACTCATCACACTCACTCTTTGGACCCTCCTGGAGTCCTTATTAAGAAATTGGCTTTTCTAAGGTTGGTACAAGCCAAAATTTAGAAAAGACTATAAGCCTAAGTCCTAGGTGCTCCTACACCATTCTCCCAAACAAAAGAAAACTAAGTCACCTCCTTGGGAATCAGATTTTGATCCATGCCTAACTTATTAAACTCTATCTCAAGAACCCATGTAGCTTCAGCATCATCCATACCCTGCCACTTGATTAGGTTCTCCCATTAGATTTGATGCCTTGTCTTCTTAGCGATCCTTGAACTCAACACCTTCTCAGCCTTTGGATTTGGTTTTGCTGGTAGTTGAAGGTTGTTTGCATCATCTGATACCTTTGGGTGACTGCAATCTGAACCTTGAACTAGCCCTTTGTAGGAAACTAAGTCTGCTATGTTGAAAACTAGTGACAATCCTATGTCACTAGGTAGGTCCGCCTTGTATGTATTTTCTCCATACTTGGCTAGAATGGCACATGGACCCAACCTTCTCATTTGCAACCTGTTAGGTACTCCCTATTGTCGCCTTTCTTTGTTTAGATGTACCATTACAAGATATCCCACTTGGAATTGTAGGTTCTTCCTTCTCTCATCAACTTTTTGCTTGATTTTTCTTGTGTTCTCCTTCAATTTTTGCTTGACTGATTCATGTACTTCCTTCATTGACTAAGAAAAGTCTTCTGCATATCCACTTCTTGCTGCTGCATTACCTAAGTCTCTTAGCTCCAATATACCCCTTGGGTGAACACCATAGACCACTTCAAAAGGGCTCTTGCCAGTGGTCCCATTTATTGTGTCATTGTTAGTATACTCAAATTGTGATAGCACTTGATCCCATGTCTGACCATACTCTTTGGTAAGGCACCTCAATAAGTTCCCTAAGCTTCTATTCACCACTTCGGTCTACCCATCTGTTTGTGGATGGTAGGCTGATCCAAAAGATAGGTTGGTGCAAGCTTTTGCCAAAGTGTCTTCCAAAAATGAATCATGAACTTTGAGTCTCTATCTGAAACAATGCTCATGGGTAAACCATGTATCCTTATTACTTCCTTGAAGAACAGATGAGCTATTTGGCATGCATCATGAGTAGTCTTGACAGGTACAAAGTGGGCCATCTTACTAAATTTGTCCACAATGACATAAATGTTGTTAAATCCTTGCTTTGTCCTTGGTAAACCTACTACAAAGTCCATGGTAATGCACTCCCAAGGTCTATTTGGTATGGGAAGAGGTTCATACAAACCAACATTTGAAGAAGTACCCTTGGCCTTTTACCAAACTATACAAGTCTCCACATACTTTTTCACATCTTGATTCATCCTATGCCAATAATAATACCTCTGAACCAACTCTTGAGTCTTATTGACTCCAAAATGACCACTAAGGCTGCCATTATGCTACTCTTGTATGAGATTTTCTCTCATTGACCCTCTAGGCACACAAAGTTGTCCACCTCTAAACAATAGTCCATTTTGCAAAGTAAAATCAAAATACTCACTATGGAAATGATTTTGATGCTCTTTACACACCTTGTAGGCATTTGAGAAGTCTTCATCCTCCAAGTATAGGTCTCTAAAACTGTCAACACCTATGCTCCTTAACTGAATTTCTTGGACTGTCAAGAGTCTTCTGCTCAATGCATCAACAACCCGGTTTAACTGTCCTTTTTTGTGTTTGATTGTGAATGTGTAGGCTTGCATGTACTCCACCCATTTCATGTGTTTATGACTAATTTTGTCTTGTGAGTTTAGAAATCTCAAGGCTTGGTTGTCTGTATAGACTACAAATTCTTTAGGAAGGAGATAGTGTCTCCACTTCCTCAAAGCCTGCACCAAAGCATATGATTCCAAGTCATAAGAGGAGTACTTCCTCTTTGCATCACTTATCTTCTCACTATGGAAAGCTACTGGTCTTTCTTCTTGGCTTAGGATAGCACCTACTGCAACATTTCTTGCATCACATTCCACTATGAAGAGTTTCTCAAAACTAGGCAACACTAACACCGGTTGAGTAGCTATCTTCTCCTTCAAGGTTTCAAAACCTCTATTTGCTTGTTCATTCCATTGAAAGTTTTCCTTCATTCCACTTCTAATGGTGTCCAACATTGGTGCACATATAGCACTAAATTACCTAATGAACTTCATGTAGTACTGAGCTAGTCCATGGAAGCTTTTCACTTCTATTGCTAACTTAGAAGTAGGCCAATTTACTATGGCTTCAACCTTGTTGGGATCCATCTTGAGGTTTTCTTGAGACAACACAAACCCAAGGTAAACCAACTCCTTTTTAACAAATTCACACTTGTCCAAATTCATGGTTAGCTTCTCATCATACAATCTTTGTAGCACATTTTGCAAATGATTAATATGATCTGCCCTATCCATACTGAAAATGAGAATATCATCTAGATATACCACCACAAATTTACCTATTAAGTCCTTCATCACCTCATTCATGAGTCTCATGAAGGTTCTTGGAGCATTGGATAAGCCAAATGGCATTACAAGCCATTCATAAAGACCCTCCATTGTCTTGAATGCAGTTTTCCATTCATCACCCTCCTTAATCCTAATTTGGTGGTATCCACTTTTAAGGTCAATCTTGGTAAAGTATTTGGCTTCCCCTAAACAATCCATTAGGTCTTCTATTCTAGGAATTGGAAACCTATATCTGATGGTGGTCCTATTTATAGCTCTAAAGTCAGTACACAATCTCCAAGTACCACCTTTCTTTGGAGCTAACACGGTTGGGACAACACAAGGGCTAATGCTTTTCCTAATTAGGCCTTGGTCTAAAAGCTCTTGGATTTGCTTGGAAATCTCAACATTTTGTTGGGGAGTCATTTTGTAAGCTGCCTTGTTAGGTAAGGATGCTCTGAGAATAAATTCTATTTGATGGCTTATGGTTCTTTTAGGAGGTAAGGTGGTTGGTTGTCCATCACTCACTATGCCTTTGAACTTCTTCAATAGGTCTTGAACCTCTATTCGCAAAATTTGGCTGCTCTTTCTTGTCTTCCTCTTTAGGCTTCATTACTAATGCAAACCCTATACCTTCACCTTCCTCAAGTGTCTTCAAGAACTATTTTTCACTCACCAAAAGAACGTTAGGACCTGCTGCCTGAATTTTCACATTCCTCAAGGATAGATTGGATCTTGAATGTGACTCCATCTTTCTTGAATGAGTATACATTCTTGGCTCCATTATGAATAGCTTGTCTATCAAATTTACATGGTCTTCCTAGTAGAAGATGGCATGCATCCATGGGTAGGACATCACATAACACTTTGTCCTTATACCTCCCAAAGGTAAAATCCACCCATGCTTTCTCATTGACTAGGACATGTTGGCCTTTGTTCAAACAAGTGACTCTATATGGGTTGTTGTGAGGTATCCTTTGCAATTTAAGCTTACTCATTGCCTCTTCTAACACAATGTTGTCTGTTGACCCTGAATCAATGATCACTTTCCAAACTTTGTCCATTATCTTGCATTCAATCTTGAATAATGACCTCCTTTGGCTAGGCTCTTCTCTGACTGGTTCTTTTATCAAAGTTCTCATTTTCATCAAGTTGTCACCTACCTCTGATTCAAAGGCAACCTCTGAAGTCTTGCTACTTGAACTCTCTTCTTGAAGATAGTTCACTCTCCTTTCACTACCTTGTGATGATGATCCCTTCTCTAGACACCTATATTTTGGATGACCAAGATGGTTGCAATGGTAACACTTCATTGTTGCAAAATATGAGGAACCTCTACCTTGTCCACTAGATCTTCCTCTAAAACCACTATTTGACTTCCTTCCTCTATTGAATCCTCCTTTACTAGTGCCATTTTCTTGTTGCTCAGTGAGTTTAGACTCACCTTGTGTTCTTTCCTCTGAACTTCTTCCTCCAAAGCCTCCCCTATGGCCTCTATTGTCTTTTCCTCTACCTCTGCCCCTATTGCTACTTGAATCATGTCTTCTTTTCAGTTTTTCTTCCACTTTAAGGGCAAGTTGATAGGTTTGATGAACTATCTTTGGGCTCATTAGACTGATTTCTTCTTGGATGTTCCATCGTAGACCATTTAGGTACCTAGCAACTGTGAGACTCTCTTCTTCCACTGAATGAGATCTAAGGATAAGTTTATGGAACTCCTCCATATAACTACTCACATCAAGGTCTTTTTGTCTTAAGTTTTGTCTTTTCCTATGAATTTGCACTTCATAGTCATCAAGGAGATAGACTTCTTTGATTTTAATTAACATCCCTTTCCAAGAAGAGATGGGTGATTTGCCCATTTAATTTCTCTCATCTTGCACAAATTTCCACCATGTGAGAGCAGCTCCTCTCATCCTAGACTTGGCCACTTTGACTCTTTGGGCTTCATTTATGCCTTCACATTCAAAATGGTTCTCCATGCCTTCTATCCATTCTAAGACCACTTCTACTTCCATCTTACCGGTAAACAATGGCAATCCTTCTAGTGATTTACCACTTAAGGCCTTCAATGCCTTTAGGAAAGGTTCTTGTTCTAGGACAGGTTCAGATTCAGGTACTTTGTCAATCTCTGACACTTCTTTATCCTTCCCTTCTGCTCCTTCAACCTTTACCAACACTTCATCTACCTTGGTTTTAACCTCACCAAGATTACTCTCCAATTCAAGCAACTTCTCCTTCAGGAGTCTATTTTCTTCCTCCTAATCATCCACTTTCTTTGCCAACTCTACATTGGTCACCATGTTGTTGTCTCCTATAGATTCCACTAAGGACATCTACTCACCTAGCCCAAATCATAGGCTCTGATACCAATTTGATGGGGTTCACCTAGCTTGCTCACACTTCACCTAGTTGGTGTTGCTCAATTCCACCAACCTCTATAGATCTAGCTATTCTCTAAGACCTCCAAGTCCTTCTCAATCTTTTCTAGGGCTTGCTTCTTGTCATTCTCAAGGTGTTTTCATCAAGTGTTTAACTAGGAACCCTACCATCTCAAGGTGTTTCCCACTTGCTCATTCTTGTTGTCTTGTCTTCAAGTTGTCAATTTTTACCTCCTGTTGTTGTGAGTTGTTGTAGAGGTGTGGAGGTAGAATTTAACATGGAATGAATTCCATTTGGGTCCATTTGAGGTTTGCATCCATCATTCTTTCTACTGATTTCACCATTTTGCCTAGAAAAGGGCTACAAGGAATGAGTCCTTATTAGGCCTCCAAAATCCGGTTTTCTAGGGCTTAGAAGAAAATGGTCCAAAAGACCCTGTAGCAAGGTTGATTTTTCTTCAAACACTCACCTATCCCCAAGTGATTTCAGTGGTTTTGGTTTCTGAACTCACCGTACAATACCCTAACCCCAAAATGAGGGTTTTGAATGGTCTTGTCAAGGATTCTCCTTGTGTTGGAAACTTTTTATGAACTTCATGGACCCCTCCAAAAGGTTTGGTTGTGGTTTTGTATTCACCCCTACACTTTACACTCCAATTTCACCCTGTCTTCTCTAGCCGGGTTGCTCCTAGACTTGACTAGAACAAGGTGGTAGCCATGTCAAATATTATCTATAGAACTCCTCCCTGCATATGTACACTATAAAAGTGGTTTTCTTTGATTTCCCAACATTCTGTGATGGTAGCACAAAGGGATTTTATGGGGAAACCATTTTACAAGAAATTGCTATATACAAGCCAAAATTGATTGTTTGCAAACAAAACTAAGAAAACACAAACACACACTAACTACAAAGCTTGAAATGAAACAAATGACTCTGAAACACACCAAGGAAACTCAATCCATTACTGGATCTATGGATTCAATCCATTTGTATTCACATTATGAGCAAAATAAGCCAAAATAGTGACAAACAGTCCGAAAATGAGTAGCTTCAGATTGTTGATCATACAAAAACAAAAATCCAACCTTGGTAACCATGAAATAGGAGGTTCTTATAGTCTTCCCCATGTGTGGAGGCATTCTAGGGCATTGTGCCATCCCTAACTCCATCGCTAAGCATTTTAGGACAAAAGTTGTCATGACAACTTTTACAATTTTTAACTTTTCGCTTTGCCAACCTATAAAACCTATTTTAAGTCATTACTCATGACTTTTTAAGCATTCTTAAGACCATAATAAACCTCTCTCATGCTCATACAAATTTTTTCCACTTTTGACCATCAAGAAGGTCAATTTCCTACTCAAACCACTACTTATGCACAAAATGCAAACCTAGGAAGAAACTAACTCAAATAGGCCTACCCTTGACTCATGACACTCACTCTTTGGACCCTCTTGGAGTCCTTATTAAGAACCTGACTTGGCTAAGGTCAGTACAAGCCAAAATTTAGAAAAGACTATAAGCCTAAGTCCTAGGTACTCCTGCACCAGATCTTTATGTTGTTGTCGAGTTATGTATATCCACTAGTTTTCTCCATATATATACCAGTTGTCACCATGTACCGATTGGATATAAACCTCTAGAATACTAGTTGTAGTATAAACAACTTTGAAGTCACACCAGTAGACAATATGAACATATGTGTGTGTATGTGTTTCATCAATGACAACACATGATGAATTTTAATCATTACAATCATTATCAAGCCAACAAAGGTGCTTTTTACAATCGTAGAAGTCATAGACTACTGTAAGAGAAAAAGAGGAGAAGATCCTAAGAAAATTACAAAAAATTGCCTTTATAGTTCAAGCTTAACTTAGATCGAATTGAAGATAGAAACCCTAACCCTCCTAGGGTTAGGTTACAAAATATCTGCAGGAGGGAGGAGAACAAATCGATAAGCTGATTTGATGGCATGTTGGAACAACCTCTGAAGGCATCCTCTCCCTCTAAAGAAACAAAATCCCTACATAGAAGGAGGAAAATCTCTGCATAGATGCACTCGATGGCATTTGCAGGTGCAAAAGGTCTTAAATCTACATTGAAGAGGCATGGGTGGCATCTGAAATCTTCCTGCAAAGCCATCCTGAAGTTATGGCAAGCAAATCTGATAGGTGGAGTAAGATCAGGTCCAAAATCGGGCACTGAATGGGTTCAAAATATCCTCGACCATTGGGTCAACAACCACTCTACACAAAGCATTAAAAAATCAACGACCACCACAAAATTAAATGTCCACTGTTGATCTGAGAGATTCATGTGAAGATGGACATGTGAGATCTCTCCAAGTAGGTAACCAAAGGGCCCAATAGAAGATTAAAACATGGTCATCTATTTGAACCTTTATGAAGATCCAACGACCACTAATGTCTAACGTGGTACCTTGGGTCCATGTTTTCCTTACTATTTTTGACCGCTAAACAACTTGATTTCTTATCCCACAAGGTCTCCATGGGTCTATTTTTACCCAGAGGGATAAGCCTTCATTTGTTTTGCCTTTTGTTTCTTTTATCCTGCAAGACTACGTTTGTCTTCTTCTTACCCCACGGGATAAAGGTTCTTTGTTTCTTCCTTGCTTTCTTGTCCCATAGGCCCCTTCTTATTTCATTTTATCCTCACGAGATAAGGGTTCTTCACTTCTTCTTTCTTATGCTTGCTTATCCCGTGAGATCTTTCTTCACCCAGCTTCACCTCACAGGATAAGTGTTCCTTTGTTTCCTTTTTTGTTTCTTATCTCGCGGGTCTCTCATGACATTAATTTTACCTTGTGGGATAAGACTCCTTGAGTTTTCCTTTATTTTACCTTGCGGAATAAGAGAAAAGCCTTTCACTTTTCTTCATTCTTATCCCGCGCCATCTTTGGAGTCTCCATTTTCCCTCGCGAGATAATGAGGAAACACATTCTTCATATCAAACTTATCCTGTGAGATGTCGTTGATGTCCTTTTAACCTTGCGGGATAAGGGGAAAATCTCCTCGCCTTTGATGTTTCTTATCCTGCCCGGTCTTCTGTTACCTTTGAATATATGCGGGATAAGGAAAAATCCCCTCACATCTGAGAGAAAACCACCATCGATCGGTAAGAGAAAAAAAGGGTAAACCCGCCTGCTAATGACCAGGAGCTCTCTAATCAGTAAAACTTAAGTGAGTTGATTGACCGACCCATTCAACTTAGAAATAGAATTGGAGCCCAAAAAGGATGCAAGAGAAAAAAGAGACCCCTTCATCACTTGTTCCTCTTATCCCGTGTGACCACATGACTGCTTCCAATGTGCTGTGGGATAAGGGAGCAAACCTTAGCCGACCAAAATCCTTATCCCGCACCCTGCTAAGGTTGGCACAAAAATTGCCAATAGTATCACTACATTTTCTTCCCATCTTCTAGGCTGCTACGTTGCCCTCATAAGGTGATATGGACCTTGGGTAGGGTCCCAACTATCAAAACACTAGATTGTGACTATAGATCTAAAACTCTCATACCCAAAATACTCAAGTTGGATGATTGATGGATAACAAATATTCACATACACATGAGGTCTCATAATTACAATTAATCATAGGGGGACTTAACTTCATTTATGGCAGTATTTTACCTATTCATTCTTATTATAAATTTGCATCTCATGACATATTCACAACTCATCATTGCTTTCCTTTAGATTTAATGCATTATCTATCTATTCAATTCATTCACCACTATCTTCTTTGTCCTTCATGTCATCTTTTTATTAATCCATTGAATTATATCCTTTCCTACTGAGACAGAGTATTTGTCACAAGGATTTATGTGGCTCACCCTTTATGCATATTCTTTTCTAGCTAAAACACTCAACAGTGATATAGATTAGCCTCTTCATTAATGAGCTTCTGTTGCAATACATTTGTTTACTACTACTCATCTGCAATATTTCAACATGGAGAATTCTATGCAATGAGATCAATCTACAATTATTGTTCAATAGTTGCACCATTATACATCCTTATATATGATAGTGTGTACCCACAACCAAATGTCCCTTCATAGTGATCTTTATGCCAACAGTGTTTAAGATTGACATTCTACCAAAGAATAAAATTCTTCACTAAAATCAACTACAACAAACATGCACAATCTTAACCAGTTCAATCTCAACTACAATAAACATAAACAACCTTTATTCTAATCATATTCCCTGACATTACTTACTATCTCTTTGAACCACTTATTTTTCCTGGAATTAAGGGGTGAAAGATGTTATCATGCTCAGCTCCCCTTAAGGATATACTATTCCTTAAATAATGAGAAATATCATCTGTGCATGAAGTGCATCATGTTGGCCCATTGAATCATCCTTCTTGTTTTTCTCATTATTTGTATTATGTTTTATTCTCTGAATCTGCTTCATCTCCTTCCTTTTCTTCATTGCAACCTCTAAAGCAACATATATTATCTTCTTTGGTTTGACAGTTCTTGTCCTACAGTATTTTGTTGTGTGACCAATATTGTTGCAGTAGTAGCACACTTTTTTGTCATTAGTTTGAGGAGTAGAGAGTTTTTTATTGAATTGATCTATTCTCCTTTTCCAATCCACACATTCGTGACCAACTAATGGAATGAAAGCATTTCTTGACCATTTTGGGGTGTTTCTATTTTTGTTCCATGTATGTTCCTATCCTACATGAGTTCTACCCACTCTTTCATGTTGACCATGTTGGAATCCAAGAACACTGAGAGGGGGAGGGGGGGTGAATCAGTGTTTTGCCGGTACAATCAATTTTAACCTTATTAACAATGTAATTTAGTAATCAGTAACCATAAAAGAATACAACAACAAATAGAAATGAAGCAACCACAAGAGCATACACCATAAAAATAGATTTATAAGTGGAAAACATCAAAGAAGAAAAACCATAGTGGGATTGGTGACCCACTATATCTATCCACTAGCCAAATGAATAAATATTACAATAGGGGTCTGCACATGCAGGAAGGCCAACAACCTAGAGCACACTGGTCATCACAAAAGGAGTCTTACTGACTACAAACACAAAATATGGAGTTACAAACAAAATTCTGAACTCTGAGAGTGCATCTGCTATGCTGGATGAGTTCCAATTAAAGCATAGTCTATACTAGTTTTCACTGTGTCCTCCCTTACTAGTATCTTACTTCACTTCCCAAACCTCTAAACCAATATACAAGACTGACTATAGAATATTACATTCACATTCTGTTAGTCAAGATCACTCACACAACATCACATCACTATGTTTCATTACATTACAAAATATCCTAACCGGACTGACTTAAATACCCTTCCCAAATGCAAACATAAATGCCTTATGTTGGTTTACAATGATATTACAATTTATTTACATGTCGGCCCAGACAAAAATAAATTCATTAAACTTAGAGACCGATGCCTTTGATCATTTTCGTGTAAACCTACCAGATCAATCTCCTATGTCGGCCTCATATACCGGTTCCTAGTTTGCCAGTTTCCTTTGTCTGTCGGTTCTGGTCCCTTGTGTCTCGGATGACTTGAATGTCAGTTGCCAAACAATGAATACCAATGAGTATCAGTTAAGGGACCAACCCAAAATGGTGTGTGTTTCCATAAATGACAACACAACTAAACCGAATGAGTGTCAATTGCCAAAAATCTCCCCCTTTAGGATTGATGGCAACACTCATGTGAAAAAAGGATCGCTGAAGTGTTGTTCCGGTTCCTCCCAAAATTGATCTCAGAAGACTACTCCCCCTAAGATATACATTACTTCTTATGTCCTAATCAATTTTCACATCAACCTCCCACCCTTTGACAACAATGCCAAAGATCGGGGCAAAAAAGAATAAGAAATGAAATTTTGTACAAACCAAAATGTGATTACCGGATCTAGATATACTTGAAAATATCTAGATAAGCACCCTTCAAAAATCCTAGGTATGTATCCCAACCTGTCTTCAATGTTCTCAAAATAAATACAAAATCATTAAGAATATATGCATGAGGCTCTTCTTCTGATACATCTGTTGGAGTAGGTTTATCCATTAACTCTATACTTTCCCTCTTGTGAAGTAACAGAGTGTTCAACCGAGGACTCACCAAACCTCTTAATTACCTTGCATGCCAGATTAGCCTATCCATGTCCTTCTCTAATGCAAAAATCTTAGACTCTATTATCAAAATCTGACCATCAATGGTACTGGTCAGTGTCTGAGTACCATCGAAACTGTTAGCCAAATGTTGTAATTGAGCCTTTGCCACCTTTAATTTCACCTCAAGGTCCATTGTTAGTTTCCCAGTATTAGTATAGGACCTATATATATTTCTACACTCATTTAGATCCTTATTGATCTTAGATAGTTCCCAGTTAACCTAGCATTGTTAGATGAAATAATGTTGTCACAAATGACCTTCCGAGTTGCATTATACCGCTCAACCAACTACTAGTTTGGTATATGTTGAAGAGTTTGGAAATATTTGGAAATATGCTCTATCAAACCTTTCAATTTTCCAAATGGGCTTCCAATCTGATCTACCTTATATTCTGGTGCAAGTTGTTGCAAAACCAGAATGGCCTACTCAATAACTTGCTTGTCTTCAGTCCCTTCCTTCCTTAACTTCTGAGCTGCAACATACATCAATTCAAAATAGCTCAGCTGCTCAATATTCTTTTGTTTAAAATCAACTTGACCAGATGAGTCAAGTGTCAACAATGAATGACTATCCAAATTCTTCCTAGAGGATTCAACCTTATGACTTTCACTGATGGCTTCACCACTTGATGCAGTAACCTGTTCAACCTTAACCTCTTCAGTATGTACATTTGGTACCAGAGGCTCAATATCCTCAACCTATTTATTTTTTGTATCCACATCAATAACCTCTATATCTAGAATGTTCTGTTCCAGTGTATCCTGCTTATCCTATACAATTTCAATATTATCTACAAGTTTCTCTACATTTTGTATAGGTGGTTCTACCAGAGGAAAATCCTCTGTTAGTTTCTATTCAAAAACTGATGGATCCATGCCTAATATACCTTTCCCCTTATCATCTACTGGGATGTCTGGAGTGTTAGACTTTTGAGGGACTTCGGATGATGTAAAGAATCCAGGTTTATCTACAAATAATTTTACCCAAGCCTCATGTGTCTCCTTAATTATCTCATTTACTCTACCTACCATGAGACTCACATGCCAGTGCTCGCTCCAAAAAATTGTTTTATTCACAAAATCTAAACACTGTTGCATCTCTTCATCAATTATAGCACCACAAATAGTTAACAATTCCTTTACCTTTATGTGTTTATCCTCTTCAACTGCAAATAATCTCCTAGCATATAGTTTATTGTACAAGTTTGTCAATATCTATTTTTTAATCTCTAAAAGTGCTTTCTTATATATGTCTAAATACAACAAAATTGATTCCTATATTTCCATTTGCTCCTTATCATCCATATGTACATAGTAATGTTGTATATTACTCAAAATTACATCTTTAGTTATTTGATCAATCAACTCAAAAATTGAGAGAGGAGGAATGACTTCAATACTCTTACCAGATTCAAGAGCTATATCTACATCTGATTTCTTCTTCTTGTCAGAAGTAGAAATAGACTCCTTAACTAGTTTCCTCTTCTATGTGGGCTTCCTCTCCTTCAAAATTTTCTTTGGGGGTACCGGAGGGGTGACCTTCACTTTCTACTTCCTTACTTCCTCAGGCTTCTTCCTTGGTATCTTGATGAAAGCCTTGGGAATCTTTAAGGGCACAACATCAGTATTAGAACCGGATGTAATAGGGGAAATATAAGTCTTCGGTTTCTTCCTCTTTACTACACCCTTGCCAGTTGCTGCTATCGGTGAGGCCTGAATTGCTATTCGAGAAGATCCTTCAGCTAGTCCAATAATATGTTTGATTTCATAAGACATCTTCTATACAACTTTCCCAACCTTCTTGATCTTTCCTTCCCTTTTCTTCTTGTTGAAACCTATCTGAACATCAGATTCCTTCTTCTTTGTTGTCCCAAAGGTTTTCTCTTGTTCATCTACTGGGGCATCAATAAGATTCTTGGCATATAAGTCCAATATCTCAGCATCTACCTCATAGCCCATCTCTGTGATCCAGATCTTTCATTGTTGCACTACCTCCATCAATATTTCATCCTTCTTCACCATAAAGCAGATTTTAGTTGATTATTTGTCAACTATATGCTTTGGAACTCTTTCTCTCTGCCTCATTGTTTTCTGAAATGATTTGAAATAACCCCATAGAATTGAGTCTCTATCCTTTTCCTATCCTAAAACTCTTATAGCTTCTTTAATTTATTTTCCTACTGGCATATCAAATGCCCATTGTGTTTTACTAGATCTCGGTAACTCATTCAGAAAGAAAAACATCAAGCAAACCACAAGGTTGCCATACCGGAAAATACCTTTCTTCCCTAGGTTTATAATTAACTCATCACACATCAATTGACATAGAAATAGCTTTTAATTCTCCTTAATCATTTTGTGAGCACAGTAAATGCATGAACTAGAAACTTAGTTCAACCAGTTTGATTGGGTTACCTTGTAACCAATGATCACGCTTGCAAATTGAACTTCTTTGTCTCTAATAGTGCTAATTCTCATTGACTAGTTGTCAAATGTTGCACCAGTTAACTTCTCCACCTCATTGTTAGATATCTTCTTTCCAGGAATCTGACCAGTTTGGAGCAAACCAGTGATTGCACGAATAGCTTCCTTAGTGATCTTGTAAGGTGGGTCAAGCCATATGAATTCCCCATGGACTTGACTCAACACATACTAGATCATATCATCTTCAAATTCTGGCATCTCCAAAATGTCTGTGAAACCCTGATCCTTCAGAATTTGGAATTTCGGTTTCATCAATCCCCTTCTATCCAACAGATTTGTTATGTACATTGTTTTCATCTTAGCAAAACCCAAATCCTCCAGAGTGTAATGGATATATGCATGAACATCCTCAACATACAAGACTCCTTCAGGAACCTTAGAAAATGCGCCAATTGAATCATTGACCTTTGCAATTTGAGGGCATTTCTTGAAAATTGGGCATGGATGGTCCTTGATGTCAACAACAACAGGGGTAGCCACACCTATCAGAGAAAAGGTTGATCCAGAAGCCATTGAAAACAAAAGATAGCTCTAAAAATACCTCACAATCTTCGTTGGTGAAAGCTCTTGAAAATTCATTGTGAATGCACTGGAATTCGCTTGAAATGCTTTTGATCGCCTTGAATCGCCTTGAAATTGCTCTACTTTTCTCTGAATGTTGTGTGATAAAAAATGAACCAACATTTCCTTTTTATTCTGCAAAAACTCTAATTTCCTATTGACATTAATGCATGTTGGCATATGATACCCAATACAAAATCCATTATCTCAGTGCCGGTGAATCTCCAGACTATCTTCACCAAGATCTGAAACAAGCTTTCAGACCTCTACCGGGGGCAATGCAGGATCAGTCATTAATTTTCCTCCCCCTAAGGCTAATGCCTTAGTTACCAAATAAGTTTCCTATCGGTGCAAGAACATTTTGCTTTACTAGTTGAATAACTAGATAATTTACCTCTGTCGATTGATCTTTAGACTTCCTAATCCACTGTTTAGCATGAGCCTGCCAGATCTCATCAACCTTTTTCTTTCCTTTCTCGTTTGATGTGTCATTCCCTTCTGGTGTATTCTTGCTTCTACAATATTTGGCAATTTGTCCTATTTTGTTGCATGCATAGAAAGTAACATTATTCTTTTGAACTGCGTTTTTGAGTCCTTGACCATTCCTCGACCTTGTTGTGAACATGTCTCATCAAGTTTTTCATTACAATTCACTGTGGTAAACATGATACCCTATTTCACCTCACTAATTAGCAAGCCAAAATAGGGGGGCATATAGTTACCCATGAGTTTCATCACTTCCTTTAGTAAGCATTAGGTGATTTTGTGATCTAATATGTGGTTTTGTAGGGTGTGGTTCCTAATTGTGTACTGCAGATATCGCTGGGGGTTTTGTCTGAAAACTTAAGGATATATCCTTTTTCAAATGATGTTTACTTTTTCTGTACTTTAGCTTGCATATGCACGTAGTGTCGTATGACTGCTAAAGTGGGGGCTAAATGTAGTATCATAAATTGTACACCCTTGCTAGGGTGGTACAATTCCACGCTTGGTTTAGCACCCGCCTTAGTGTGTTTTGCATCTTGCATTTATCATCTCTTTTAAGTATTTAATTAAATCTAAATTCATTTTTCACCTCTTCACATATTATAAAGTTGGGCCCTTTACCCTAAGTGTGCCCCTTTTAATTTTATTCCTCCAATTAATCATTAAATCATAAACCCTAATTATGTCCTATTTTGATCTTTAAGGCCCGATTTCGCATATCAAAACATCTTGAAATTAGTTGTAACTTTGGGTTTCACTCTGATATCATCATATCTAACGGCCTCAAAAATTTGGTGAAAATTTGGTCGAACCAATGTGTGCACTTTGCACATAGTCCCTGACATTTTTCCTAAAATTTTGGGAGCATAATTCTATGATATTATAATGCTTAACCCCAAAATATTGGTGGGAAATTCAAATTCTAGATTGGTCTAAAAATGGAATTAAGATCTAGGGTTTCATACATAAGAGCTCTCTTTTTTCATTTGAAGTTTTAAGGAATCAAATCGGGAAAAAGCTTTTTTGAGCAATTACAAGGAGTCCTTCTATGTAGCAAAAGAGAAGATCTTTGGAGTCTTCAACAACATTCAACAACACCTATCAATCATTTATCAAGCATTCTTTCATCAATTGGGGGCTTTTGAAGATATGGGAAAACAACAGGAGATCACCAACTGAATATTGGCTTGTACCTCTCCCTTGGGGTTGGGTATGATTTCATTTTGTTTATGTCTTTATATGAGCTTTGTTACATCAATTTGATTTACATTTATGCTTTATATCACTTTGCATCATTGATTTAGAGCATTTTCTTTGTCAATTACAAGAAATTAGGGTTTACTCTTAGGGTTGCTCTAGATTGTTTACTCTCATCCTAGGATCTTACACACACACAAGGTTCTTGCACACACACAAGGTTCTTGCACACACTATTTTACTTTACAAATTGACTATTCATTGAGGTGAAAATCATCAAAATGGGTGTTTGACTAAGGCAAAACCCTATATAGCCACCCAAAACTGGTTAGAAGTTTCAAGACCGACAGAGTGCACATGGATTGTTCTAAGGGCCAGAATTCACCAAAAACCCCTGGGACAGAGGCATGGCACCTAGTCCCATCCAGGGTAGGGGCGTGGTGCCCTGGTCCTCCCTATTTTTCTACAAGGTTTGACAGAGCAGCAGGTTTTAGATCTTAGTTTCCAGTACAGCGTCAAGTCTACAGAATCATGATAGTGGTGCAACACCCTGGTCTCAGACATTTTGGCTCAAATTTCTAACATAGGTGCACCTCTAAATTTGCCTCTTAATTTGTACTTTTCAGTAGCATATCAATTATTCTTAGTTCTACATCTTCAGATTAGGGTTGTTTATGCATACTTGTATTCTAGGTTGAATCATTCAAATCTACGCTCTTGCATCACTTCTTCCCCTCATTTATAGAAAAGGAATAGAAACCCTAAGAGGTAATCCTTGGCTATCTCTTCCTCACAGGAAGTAGCCTAAGTGTGTTACCTCTCTAGGCTCTTTCATATTCCACAGTGTGTACATGAGAGTGGGATTAGGTCTTGTTTTCTTAGTCTCACTTTTTCCCTTACACACTTGATAACAAAGAAACAAAGTAATAAGTTTCTCCCTTTCTTTAGGGGAGAAACATTTACCAATACATACAAGCTCTAGATTCTCCTCAGCCCCAATGTGGACCTAGTCATATTCAGTGGAGGTTGGAACATGCCTATTTTTTGCTTTATATATTGATCGTGCCTATTGAAAATATCCTCAAGGGAGACCAACCCTTTAGGTATTTTATTTCCTTTCAACTATACCACCTCTACTTATTTCCCTTCAGAATCAATAACCTTCCCTTCCAACACTTCATTACTCTCACCAGCACCTCCTTCAAAATAACACTAAGCAAAGGATTTAGAATTCTCAAGAAATTCAATTATCTGTTTATCATCATTGAACACCTGCCAATGATCAATATTGTCAGAGACACTTGGTCTGTACATCACCTCCACTTGAAAAGCCTTGTCTACAAAATCAAGATGAGGTGGGAGTAAAGAGGCCAAAATAGCTAATGAATCATCTCTTGTGTTTTGACTTCTCATAACTGATTCAATTGAAAAGGCATCAAAGGTTTCAATGCAGTCCCAAACCCTGTTTCTATAATGCTTTAGATAACTATTTTTTACAGTATAAACCTTTCTAACCTACTTGACAATCAACTCAGCATCTCCTATAGCCTTCAATTATTTGATTCATTTTTCTTTGGCCAACCCTAAACCAAGCAGCAAATCTTCATATTCTATAGTGTTATTGGTATTAGCAAATTCTAGTTTGAAGGCATAAGGAAACTTGTAGTCATCTGATGAGACTAAGACTTCCCCTGCTCCTGACCCAGCATTGGCACAACTTCCATAAAACTCAAGTGTCCACAACTCATCTTTTAAATTAGGGGTGACCTAATATGAACTACCGCAAGGATTTGAAGAACACATATAGGTGCCGACCCCAATTTCTACAAATAAAATGTCAACCCTAGGGTCCCCAGATTTCAATACAGTAAATTTAGCTTTAGGTTCAAGGTTAAGATGCATCTTCTTCCCTTCAATTAGAATCAAAGCATGAGACCAATCCATTTTAATTTCTCCCCCCAAATATTTACAAAAACTCCTACTTAGAAGCATCCTATAGCTGGCAAGTATATCATGAGCCACTAGTATGGTCAATTTTAGACTCTTTTGAGAAAGGCTGCAAGGGCTACTTGAGCATCTTTGATCTGACCTATGATTGCGACTATAGAACCATCCATAGAGTAACATTTCCCTTGGGAAGAATTAATAGATAAACCTAGGGCCTAGGCTACCTGAACAACATTACATTTTTGGAAGCACTAGAATCGATAATACAATTGTTCAACCTAAAGCCAACAATGAACAAAGAAACATAGAAAGGCTTTGGCCTAGCAGAGGGGTCTTGCAAACAAGAAGGGTCATATTTAGAATTGGAATAAACTTGTTCTTCAACACTGACTTTATTATCACAACATAATTGGGCATTGCAATGAGATGATATGGTTCCCTCTTTGCAATATTTAACCAATCTATCCAATTCCTTAAGGTTGAGCGCCCTTAGATATTCAGCTTGGGAAATTTGGATTTTTGTAATTTTACAAGACTCAATAATATAAAAGGGACTAGAGTTTAATATAACAGGGGCAGAAGTAGGAGGAGTTACCTTGACATGAGATTCTTTGGGAATTCCTTGGTCTGCTTTCTTTTGTTTACTCAAGAAAAACCTTGGGGTGGAGGAGGGATTACTTTGTTCTCCCTTTGCATGTTGCGACCTAGTGAACATGACACAATTAGGATCATTCACCTCTAACAATACATCTTCCTCATCAAGATTATTAGGTAGGTACTCAAAGAAATTTACACCAACATCCTTGGATGAATTGGGTTGCTCTACATAAGGCTTGGTGGCACGCTCACTATTGGAAAGAAACTACGTGTACCTTATCATTTTTGGGCAAGTAGTTCCATCATGATCAGATGTCAAATAAAAAACACGGTGATTATTCACATTTGAAGATGAAAAGAAGAAGAAGGGCGACCTTCAATTGCCAACCTCTGACTTGGACTAGCTATAAAGAGCATTTTATTTTGAACTCCCTGATAATTATAATCCCTTCTAGGAGCACCTTGATAAGAGGTTGACGAACCTTTAGGCATCTGCCTCTTCAAGGTAATAATATCATTGGCTAATCTCTTAATCACTGGATCAATGGAATTTATTGGTAATGGCTTTCCATTTTGTATCTCTTTCTTCCATTTCCCAACAATAATCAAAACCTCTTCAATTTCTATGGCCAAAGTCTAAGCAACCTCTATATTAGCAGCACCTTCTCTCTTAATGGTGAAACTTATATATGGCAGTAGGGTGTTGATAAACATTGCCTTGATAAAATTATCATCGGGCCTCATATTAGTGGTGATTCTATTAAACAATTTACTTAACTTCATCACAAAGTCTCTCAAGGTTTCATGTACTTCCTTCTTCATACAACCTAATTGAGCAACCAAAACTGAATTATCTTCAACTATTTTGCATTACCACATTACCTCTGCAAGTTTGTTTTATTGATTTGAATAGTAGGGATTGGGAAACAAACTTGCAGAGGTAATGTGGTACCTTGCAATACAAGGGTTTGACTGGGAGTATGTGAATTGGTAGGCGCAGGTTTATTAGATTTAGGAGGAGGAGGCCTACTAACAATTTTAGTTCTTTGTATAGGTGGGAAAGCCAAAAAGTTGATGGATTATAAGAACTCAAAATCTTTATCAACAATCCCCTTTTTCTTATCAACCCTAGTGTATCTTTTTGAAGCCAAAACTTCACTAAACAATAAGGCTTAGAGTCACCAACTTCTACTCAAATGGAATATTTAATTATTTCTAGGGACTGGTAAAGGATAGACCTCTTCAGCTAGAATAACTACTCCTTCTTGAGAAACATCCAGATGCACAACATTTTCTCCAAACTCCTCTTCTTTTTCCAAAACAACATTCACTCTATGATACTAACGATCAGTCCTCCTCTTTTCCCAAGAGAGATGTCAAAGAGTTACAACTATGTCCTCTTGATTATAGACTAGCCAATCTACATTAGGTTGCAACACAGGGGCATCCTCTCTTGATAAGCTCATGATTGACTACTCCACAAATACTTCATAATACTAGATTCTATAGATATCCCCAGTAGAGTCACCAAAAATTTGTTGGTCAACAGATTTATAACATAACTCTATATTCTCATGCCCACAAAGGTGACAAATGTAACCACAGTTGAACCAATCTAAACAAACTACCTACCAATTGATTCTCTGCTTATTTTACAAGGTGGCAACTACCTTTAGATGATATTTAATGAATGAAGAATTAACTGAAATGCTTTTAACCAAAAAGAAAATAAGGAAAGAGCTTTTAACCAGAAAGCTTTGTAAAGGAATGCATACAATACAAAACACCATTTATATTTTGTAAATTTTGAATCAACTAGATCACCACAAAAATTGGTTTGATTACTTGTTATATGTCTGCACAATGATGGCAAAGCAGCAAGGGGAGCAGCGAGCGGGAAATTCAAAATTCAAACCTAGGAATGGTGGTGGATTTCCTGGGGATGGCAGTCTTTCTGTGGTTGGAGCTGGCAATCAGACTAGTTTCCAGGCATCACAGGGCACTGAAGGGGACAAGGAGACAGTCAAATTAGTGGAAGAAAAAGATTCCAAAAACAGGGACCCACATGATAGAGGTAAGGAAAAAAAATGGTCATCGCTTTTTGGAGTAAGGTCGCTGGTGAAATCTGGGCTCGTTGAAGTTAAAAATATTTTTGATCCCGTGACTAGGGTTGTTGCTATCTCTGTTCTGGATAAGCTGGTTGATATCACTGTTTCTGGATTAACTATGACCTTAGTTGGAAGGTTTGCTGGTTTAAGGCTAACATAGATGTTGTTAGGAGTTTTATAAAGAGGAAATGGGTTCTTAAAGGGCAAGTGGAAGTGGCAGCTTTTCCTAGGGGTTTCTTTTCCTTTTCCTTTAATTCCAAAGAAGACGTGAATAAAGCTCTATGTGAAGGACCATGGATGTTCGGAAAGTCATCCTTAGCTTTACAAAAATGGGCACCAAACCTTTCTCTTGATGAGTCTTTTTTTGTGTCAGTGCCTATGTGGACGCATCTCCTTGGCCTCCCGTTTGAGTTCTGGAATGAGGAAGTCTTTAAAGGGATAGCGAGTTCATTTGGATAAATTCTCTCAATTGACCCAACGATTGCTGCAAAATCAAGGTTGTTTTTTGCCCATTTCTATGTCAATGTTAATCAAATGATGGATATGCCTCAATCTAATGAGATTATATCTAAATTGGGGAAATGGACCCAAGTGATTAAATATGAATCTCTTATGTTTGCTTGCTTTCATTGTAAAAAGTTGGGTCATTGGGCGAAATCTTTCCCACTCAAGAAGAGTAAGAGTGGTAAGAGTGATAGCAGTTCGAAGCAGAAATGGCAAACGAAGGGGAAGATAGAAGAACCTACTACAGGGTGTGTTCCTGAAAAGGAAGTGATTGAGTTGGAAAATGAGGAAAAGAAGGATAAGAATAGTAATAATGAAAAATCTGTTTGTGCCTGTGATGAATAATGATGAATAGTAAATACTCAACAGATACTGAGAGGGGGGGCTGGTGAATCAGTATAGACAAAAACTTCATTAACAACTTTAAACAACAAAGACTGCACTAACCGGTGAACAACATCACTGATCTAAATCAAGGCAATATTAGTAAAACATAGTAACTGTAAAAGTCATAAACCAGCAACACTTAGATCATCACAAAACCTAATATCTCATTTCCACTTCACCCATATGCTTAAAACCTAATATCCCATTTACACTTCACCCATATGCTTAAACAAGTAATACATCAGAAATATAAAGATGATTGGATCAGCATGCTTTTATCACTTAACAAAAAATACTAAAACATCACATGAAAAAGCATCACACATGACACACTAATTTTTCACATGGAAACCCAACTAGGAAAAACCACGGTGGGGATGAATACCCACAAGTTGTTCTTGAACTCTTCTGAAGTTAGCTCTATTTGGAGCCTAGTCCAGTTAAAGAATTTACAATAGGTTCTGCTAGGAACCGATCCTTCTAGGGATCACCCAGTTAAGGGATGACTAAACACCGGGTTAAAGGTTAGAACCCTATTAAAGGTTACCACGCAAGAGGATTTGAAGAACTCAATGATTTTGAGTCACCCTATTAAAGGATTTACAAAAAGCCTATTGAAGCTACTCGGTAAAGGGATTTTCCAACTGTTGAAATGATTAGAAGTCAACAAGTAATACACTGATCTGATAATAGCACTCAATGCTAAGGCAGATCCACTTCAGTTCTTATACTTCTGCAATCACACTCTACAGGTATCTACTCACTTCTCTGGTCTGGCAAGAATCAAGTATCTCTTCACTTGGATACAGACATAACATTTGTCAATAACTTCACAATGCAAATCATCATCGACCTTATAGACAACAATTAGGTCAGTAGCATAAACCCTAAACCCTAAGCATCTAGGTTATCAATATAGTTGGTCCAATCCTGGCCGTTTAATCACATTGCATAGAGTAAAAAAATCTTGAAAAAATCTCAAGACGTTCTCCATCATCCGTTCTTCACCGCTTCTGGAAGCTGATAATCCAACACGCGCTCTCCACCGTTTACTGAGATTTTGCACATTCCTGGAGTGGATAGAATCAATCTTATTCATGCAAGATCCTGATTCTTCACGTGCACAAGGCTAACGTGGCAACACGATCTCTTCTTCATTTCAATGCCAACTCATCATAGAATGTCATCGATCGAATCACACATACTTAGAATGCATCTACCAGAAACCTCGATACAAACTTTGCATATACCGATTCACATTCCAACATACCGGTTCACCTTTTTGCATATATCGGTTCATTCCATTATACCGGTTCACACTTCATCGTACTGCTTCACTTGTACCATCATGCCGATTCACTTGCCAGATCACTTACTTCAATATACCAGTTTATACTTCAGCATATTGACATCAATGACAACATACACCATCATGTCATCATACTCTGCACATATGCCAACAATCCCCCCCTTTGGCATTGATGGAAATATACAAAGATATCTCTACATTTTCACATCTTCTCCCCAATCTCTTCCATACTATATGTCTTCTCTGCTTCACATCTTCTCCCCCTTTGACAACAATGCCAAAGTGGAGGCATAAACATCCATGATCTACTATGCTGGTCCCTCTAAGGAGTAGCATCCTTCAACACATCAATCCTGAAAAGATTTGTCAATGTAATACCTGACTGATGTGGAGCACATACCTTTAGTTCACCTATTGAAGGGGCAACACCCCTAATTCACCTCTTAAATAGGTAAATTTAGCCTTCGGTAGAAGCTTAATGAATATGTCTGCTAACTACTCTTTACTGGAAACATGTTCCAATACAACCTCTTTGTTCTGAACTTTCTCCCTCAAGAAATGATACTTGAGCTCAAAGTGCTTGGTTCTAGCATGCAATACCAGATTCTTGGAAATATTAATTGCACTCATGCTGTCATAAAATATACTCACTGGTTCAGATACAGGGACTTTGAAACCACTTAATACATGCTTCATCCATATTGTTTGAGTGCAGTTCATAAATGCTGCTACATATTCTTCTTCTGCTATAGACTGAGAGATACAACTCTATTTCTTTCTCATCCATGAGAATAGTCTACCACTGAGAAAGAATGCACCACTGATTGTGCTCTTCCGGTTGTCCACATTACCAGCCCAATCGGCATCGGTAAACACTTTGAGATTGAAATCATTACTGTATGGATACCACAATCCATAATCTATAGTTCCCTTCAGATATCTAAGAATCCGCTTGACTCCTACCAAGTGGGATTCTCTTGGACTTTTCTGGAAATGTACAGCAATGCCCACTGCATGTGCAATGTCTGGTCTGTTGTGTACTACATAGTGCAACTTACCAATCATTACTAGTAATCTTTCTCATTCACCAATGCTGAGTCATCTTCTTTTGACAATTTACAACCAGTCATCATTGGTGTGCCAACCGGTTTGCTTTCTTCCATGTCAAAGGTCTTCAACACCTCTTTGACATACTTGGACTGAGTGATAAAGGTACCATCTTTCATTTGTTGAATTTGTAGTCCAATGAAGAACTTAATCTCTTCGATTAGTGACATCTCAAATTCCTTGTTCATCTCATCTACAAATGCATGGCTCATCTTGTCATTTCCACCAAAAATTATGTCATCAACAAACACTTCACAAATCAGAATCTGATCTCCTTCTGACTTCAAATAGATATTGTTATCTTCACTTGTTCTTTTAAATCCAATCTTCACAAGATGGGAGTGTAAACATTCATACCATGCTCTAGGTGCTTGTTTCAATCCATACAAGGCTTTATGTAGCCTACACACCATATCACTGTCTTCTGATAGGGCAAACCCTTCTGGCTGCTCTATATACACTTCTTCTTCAAGTATTCCATTCAGGAATGCAGATTTTACATCCATCTGATACACTTTGAATCCCTTAAAGGCTGCATATGCAAGTATCATTTGAACTCCTTCCAATCTAGCTACTGGAGCAAAGGTTTATCCATAGTCTTCTCCTTCTTCTTGAGCATATCCCTTTCATACCAATCTTGCTTTGTTTCTCACCACTATGCCATCTTCATTCAACTTGTTTCTAAAAACCCATTTGGTGCCAATAACATTTTTATGCTCAGGTCTAGGTACCAAAGACCATGTACCATTCTTTTCTATCTGGTCAAGTTCCTCTTCCATAGCCTTAATCCAGTCTTCATCTTTGTGTGCCTCTTTAAATTTTTTAGGCTCAAATTCAAAAATCATGCAAGAATTTTCTCTTGACCTTTCTTCTTGTAAGAATTCTTGCATCCTTATCTCCTATGATCTGCTTTGGATCATGATGTAGCTTTACATACCTAGGAATGATCTTGGTTTATTCCTCTTGCTTTTCCTCTTCATCCTCATCTTCATCTACATCAGCATCTATCGGTGTAGGAGTATTGTTGCTTGTACTTGGTTGTTTTGCAACCGGTTCCTAGAAGGTTACACCCAGTTGATGTACCGCTCACTCACTACCAGTTTCCTCAAGTTTCTCAAAGGTTTCATCAACTCTAACATTGATACTTTCAACAATTCTCTGAGTCATATTGTTAAAACACTTGAGAGCTTTGCTCTTGGTGGAATACCCACAGAATATTCCCTCATCACATTTTGCATCAAACTTGCTATGGTATTCACTTCTCTTGATATAACATTTTCTACCAAACACTCTAAAGTAGCTTACTACTGGAATTTTACCAGTCCAATTCTCATAAGGAGTTTTATCCTTACCTTTCTTGATGAGTACCTGGTTCATAGTGTAGACTGCAGTGCTCACCGCTTCTCTCCAAAAGGTGTGAGCAACCTTCCCTTGAATCAACATTGTTTTGGCTGCTTCAACTACAGTCTGGTTGTTCCTTTCTGCTAGGCCATTTTTTTGTGGAGTTCGAGGGGCAAACATTTGCCTCTTGATGTCATTCTCTTCACAATACTTATTGAATTCTCTAGAAGTGAACTCTCCTCCTTGATCGGTTCTAAGGCATTTGATCCTCTTACCGCTTTCCTTTTCAACTAGTCCTCTGAAGGATTTCAACTTTCCAAAAGCTTCAGAGTTGTCTTTCAAGAATGTTACCCACATCATTATTGAGAAATCATTAGTAAGAATCATAAAGTACCTATCTCCCTGAACACTCCTAGTTTTCATAGGACCACACAAATCAGTATGCACAAGATCAAGTAAATTATCTGTTGTGAAAGATTTACCTTTGAAGGTTGAGGAAGACATTTTCCCTAGTTGACATTCTCTGCACAAAGGATTCTCCGGTTTGTTCAACACAGGCAATCCTCTAACTACCTTGATCTTACAAGCCTTCACAATATTATCAAAATTTACATGGAAGAGTCTCCTATGCCATATCCAACTATCATCAAACTTGGCCATTAGACATTGACTAATATTTGTATTTAACTGAAATAAGTTACCTTTGGTCTGCATACCAGTGGCCATCAGTTCACCACTCTTTCCTTTTATTTTGCATATTCCATCTTTGAATTCCAGAGTGAGTCCTTTATCATTCAGCTGGGCAACACTCAAAAGGTTATGCCTGAGATCTTCTACCCAATACACATTATTAGCACTTCTTTTTCCATTTAGAGAGATGGACCCTTTGCCTTTTACCATACATGGTGCATCATTACCAAATCGGACTACACCTCCATCATACTCTTCCAGAGACAAAAACTTTCTCTGGTCACCAGTCATGTGGTGAGAACAACCATTGTCAATAATCCACTCATTAGAATTATCAAAGCAGGAGACAAGAGCCTTCTTGTCTAACACATCTTCCTTAACAGCTACAAACACCATGTCTTCACTTTCTTCATCTTCTAATTCATCATTTGTGACACCTTCATCGACTGCAACAAGACAAATTCTCTTGTTTCCTCCTTTGAACTTTTTGAACTTCTCTGGTTTATCCTTATTATCACTGTTAGGATAGTTGACATCAATGTGTCCTATCCTATTGCAAGAGAAGCATTTCAAAGGGAGCTTACCTCTGTATTTTCCAGTTACCTTAGGAATTCTCTTGGCCAGAAGAGCTTCAAACTCCATCAGGATCTCCTCATCATCCATATCTCTGCTTTTTTTAGGTTCACAGTTGGTACTAACTTCTTTACCCTTTCTAGATAGTGCAACAAATGCTCTAAAGGCTGAATCAGTCTTCTGAACACTACCATCATAACTGTTTAGCTCATATGCGATCAACTTATCAATAATATAATCAAGGGACACTTTTGTCTTGTCAATAGATCTCAACTCCTGAATAGTGGCAACCCTTATTGCATAGACCGGTAATAAGGTTCTCAAAACTTTGCTAACAATAGTGGAATCATCCATTGTTCCTCCTGCACTTTTGATGTCTCCAACAATAGTTTTAATTCTTATCCCATACTGTTGAATAGTCTCTCCTTCAACCATATGCATGTCTTCAAACTTTCCCCTAAGGCTCTCTACCTTAGCTTGCTTCACATGCTCATCACCGCCATAGATAGACTCCAGAGTATCCCATACATCTTTGGGATTGTCTTTTTCCTAGCCATCTATAAACTCAACATCAAATAGATTGCTGATAAGAGCTTCCATGACTTGCCCATTCTCTTGAATTTCTCTTCTTTGATCATCGGTGAGAGTACCGGTAGGGACAACATAAGTATTCTCAACATAGTTCCAGTGTTGAGCACCCATGCTTTTAATGTAAATCTTCATTCTATCTTTCCATATCTTAAAGTTATCTGTGTTGAACCTAGGACCTTCCCTCTTCATCATTAGAATAGGATCTTTTCCTCAAGTGGTTAAGCTTAAAACACAGAGGACCTGGAGGACTGCTTTGATAGCAATTGATGAATAATGATGAACAGTAAATACTCAATAGATACTGAGAGGGGGGGGGGTGAATCAGTATAGACAAAAACTTCATTAACAACTTTAAACATCAAAGACTGCACTAACCAGTGAACAACATCACCGATCTAAATCAAAGCAATACCGATAAAATACAGTGACTGTAAAAGTCATAAACTAGTAACACTTAGATCATCACAAAACCTAATATCTCATTTCCACTTCACCCATATGCTTAAATCCTAATATCCCATTTCCACTTCACCCATATGCTTAAACAAGTAATACATCAGAAATACAAAGACCACTGGATCAGCATGCTTTTACCGCTTAACAGAAAACACTAAAACATCACATGAAAAAGCATCACACATGACACACTGATTTTTCACATGGAAACCCAGCTGGGAAAAACCACAGTGGGGATGAATACCCATAAGTTGTTCTTGAACTCTTCTGAAGTCCGCTCTGTTAGGAGCCTAGTCTGGTTAAAGACTTTACAATAGGTTCTGCTAGGAATCGATCCTGCTAGGGATCACCCGGTTAAGGGATGACTAAATGCCCGGTTAAAGGTTAGAACCCTATTAAAGGTTACCTCGCAAGAGGATTTGAAGAACTCAATGATTTTGAGTCACCCTGTTAAAGGATTTACAAAAAGCCTGTTAAAGCTAACCGGTAAAGGGATTTCCAACTATTGAAATGATTAGAAGTCAACAAGTAATACATTGATATGATAACAACACCCAATGCTAAGGCAGATCCACTTCAGTTCTTATACTTCTACAATCACACTCTGCAGGTATCTACTCACTTCTCTGATTTGGCAAGAATCAAGTATCTTTTCACTTGGATACACACATAATATTTTCCAACAACTTCACAATGCAAATCATCATCGACCTTATAGAGAACAATTAGGTCGGTAGCATAAACCCTAAACCCTAAGCATCTAGGTTATCAATACAGTTAGTCCAATCCTGACCATTTAATCACATTACATAGAGTAAAACAATCTTGAAAAAATCTCAAGACGTTCTCCATCGTCCATTCTTCACCACTTCTGGAAGCTGATAACCCATCACGCACTCTCCATTGTTTACTGAGATTTTGCACACTCCCGAGGTGGATAGAATCAATCTTCATCATGCAAGATCCTAAAGAAGATTCTTCACATGCACAAGGCTAACGTGGCAACACAGTCTCTTCTTCATTTCAATGCTAACTCATCACAAAATATCGTCGGTCAAATCACACATACTTAGAATGCATCAACCAAAAACCCCGATACAAACTTTGCATATATTGGTTCACATTCCAACATACCGGTTCACCTTTTCGCATATACCGATTCATTCCATCATACCGGTTCACACTTCATTATACTGCTTCACTTGTACCATCATACCAGTTCACTTTCTAGATCGCTTAACTTCAATATACTGGTTCATACTTCAGCATATTAACATCAATGACAACATACACCATCATGTCATCATACTCTGCACATATGCCAACAACCTATTCTAACAATCAAATAGAAAGAATCAAAGAGGTAGAACAAAGGATAGATGTAAGTGCTCAAAAATTTGAATCAGAGAACCAGAAGGAAGGGCCCAATCTTCAGGAAAGAGTTGATAAGAATTCCAATGATGATGCTTCTGACTCATTCAATACTAAAGAAAATGGGGGAGACTTGAATGAAGCTCAGGACTATAACATTTCAGATTTTGAGCCTTTTTTGCTATTGACTAATGGAAGCCCTAAGTCGATCCAATACAATTCTCCACCTAATAGTTTGGAAATGATGGTTTTGGAGGGAAATCTTAGGATTCTCAATTCTAAAGAAGGTAAACCGAATAATGGAGGACCCAATGGAGGTATTTCAACTAGAAGCAAGAATAAGAAAGTGGCAGATGTTGGAAGTCATAGCAAAAATTAAGGGAGACCCTCTCTTAAAAATCAAAGGGAACAGAAAAGTTGGAAGAATCGTGTTGATGGAACACAAAGCTCCATTGAGTCAGCCCTATCCCTGGTTAAAGTATGAAGATAATTTCATGGAATATAAGAAGGTTGAATGCCCCACATAAGAAGGATGTGTTACAAAATATTATAAGAGATCATAAACCGGATGTTGTCCTTGTTCAGGAAACTAAGATGAGTAAGGATAAGGTGGAAAGGATTAGAATATTAAAAAATAATGGAGTTATTGGAACAAGTTCGGAGGGTGCTTCTAGAGGAACAACGATTTTTTGGAACCAAAATACTATTATAGGGAAGGAAGACATTGCAAATGTTAATAGGACCTCAGTTCTGCTTGAACATATTAAGGATAACTTTGCTTGGGTTATCACTAATGTCTACGTGCCTAATTCTAAAGCTGGAAGATCTAAATATTGGAGGAGCATTGTTGAAGAAAGACTAAATTTTGCTGATAAAAGTTGGATAATAATGGGTGACTTCAATACACCTCTCAAAGAGGATGAAAACATGGGAGGCTTTCCTTTGCAGCTAGAGGGAAGACAAGATCTTATGGATTTTTTTAATGATCAAGCTCTTATGGATGTGGATCTCCAGGGGATTAATTATACTTGGACCAATCGCAGAACTGGGTATGATCTTATTCAAGTAAGGTTGAATAGAGTCATTTTTTCTCCTGATTGGATTTCTAAGTATAGTTTCTCTTCGGCATCAATTATTAAGATTGGTTCTGATCATTACCCTATTTCTTTTACTACTAATTCTTTGTCTGCTAAGATAAACTTCCCTTTTAGATTTGAAAAAGAATGGTTATCCCACCCGTCTCTAGAAATCTGTGTGGCTGATTGGTGGAATTATGTGGTTGAGGGAACAACTTTATTCAGAGTAGCTAAAAAAATTAAAATAATAAAGGCCAAAATCAAAATCTGGAACAAAGAGATATTTGGTGACATCTTCAAGAGAAAAGCCCAAATTAAGACTGAAATTAAGGAAGTACAAGATAAAATTCAAGGGGAAGGGCTTTCAGAGGACTTGAGATCTGTTGAAAATGGGTTGTTGTCTAAATATCACACAATTATCTCTAATGAAGAGAATTTTTGGAGACAAAGATCAAGAGCCTTGTATTTGAAGGAAGGTGATAAAAACACTAGGTTCTTTCACTTGAGAACTCTAAAGCATAGGGCGGTTAACAGGATTTCTAGGTTATCTAGTATTATGGGGATTTTGTTGGATGAAAATGATATAAGAGAGGAAGCTCTGGATTTTTCAGCAATCTTTTGGGAGGGGTGGATGATGTGGATTACAGAAATCAAGACCTTCTTGTGTAGGCTATCCCTCCCATTTTAAATGAGGAAGACAACAAAAATCTCTCTAGGATTCCATCTAATCGGGAAATCAAAAATGCGTTGTTTTCTTTTCAAGGAGATAAATCTCCTAGGCCAGATGGTTTTCCAATGTTTTTTTTCCAAATCTTCTAGCATATAGTGGAAACTGATATTTGTAATGGAGTTAAAGAGTACTTTGGTTCCAGGAGGCTTTTAAAAGAATTGAATGCGACCTTCATCATTCTTATTCCGAAGGTTTCTGGAGCAGATTCTCTTAATAAGTTCAGACCTATTAGTCTTTGTAATTTTGTTTACAAAATTATGTCTAAGGTTCTTACTTCTAGAATGTTAGAGATTCTTCCCAAGATTATTTCACCTCAACAAAATGGTTTTGTCCCAGGTAGACAAATTTTGGATTCTATTATTTCTGTTCATGAAAATATTCACTCTTTGATGGCTGCTAAAAAATAGGGTTTTTTTCTTAAGCTAGATATGTCTAAGGCCTATGATAGAGTGAATTGGCAAATCCTTTTCAGAATTATGAAAGATTTTGGGTTTGGGGAAAAAGTGATTCAGCTATGTTCTCAATTGACAGAAACTTCCTCCTCTGTTGTTATTGTTAATGGATCCCCTTCCAGTTTCTTCAAAATCTTTAGAGGTCTAAGACAGGGGGATCCCATCTCCCCTATCTTGTTTACTATTTTAGCTAAAAGTTTGGGTAGATATATTATCAAAAATGTAGAAGATGGAAAACTCAAAGGACTGAAACCTTCATCTTCCAACTTAACCTGTTCTCATGAACAGTTTGTTGATGATTCAATTACAATGGGGGAAGCTACTATTAGGGAAGTAAGAAATATGAAGAATGTTATGGATACATATGAAACTACTTCTGGTCAAAAAAATAATTGGGATAAGAGCTCTTTGTTCTTCATTAATACTCCTACTGAAAGATAAATAAGGATTGATAGAATCCTTGGATGTAAAATTTCTGAGTTTCCTTCAACCTACTTGGGGCTCCCTCTTTGTATTAAGCCTTGAGATAATTTCTTGATGAAGTTGGTTGACAGATTCAACTCTAAATTGGCTGGCTAGAAAAGACCTATCCTTAGTCAAGCGGGAAAGCTAATGCTTCTTAGAGCTACTCTTCAAAATTTGCCTATTTATGCCCTTAGTTTGTTTAAAATCCCTAGAAAGTTTGCGGAGGCAATTGAGAGAATTCAAAAAAAGTTTCTTTGGTCAGGAGTGGAAGATAAAAATAAAATTCCCCTTATTGCTTGGAACAAAATTTGTACTCTTAAGGCTTCTTGGGGTTTGGGTTTAAGGAATATTATGTCCATGAATAATGCCTTGCTAGCTAAACAAATCTGGAGAATGAAAGGGGAGGAAAGAGAATGGAATTTGATCTGGAAAAATAAATATCTTTATATGCAACCTTCAGAGGAAGAATTTATGGATAACTCTTTTTTGGTTGAAGGCTCTGCAATCTAGAATGCAGTTCAAATGGCTAAAAGTTGGGTTGTTGCTGGAAGAAGGTGGAAATTGGGGAATGGAGGAATTATTAGATTCTGGGAAGATAGTTGGCTCTTGGAAAAACCTCTGGAGGATATTCCTATCCTTAAGGAATGGAAAGAGTGGTTCAAAAATAGGTATGGTGGTTTTGTTAAAGACTATTGGAGAAATGGAAAGTGGATTGAGTTCAACTAGCAATGTCCAGGATTAAAGTTTCTTGAGATTTTGCTATCTTCTAAAATTTTTAGGGACAATGAGGAGGATAGTTTGATTTGGAGGGAGACTTCGAATGGAAATTACTCCGTGTCTTCAGCGATGGCTATCCACAACAAAGTGCTAGAAGAAACTCCTTTGCGGGCTAAAGTGTGGATAAAAAAATTAATGCCTAAAGTTAATATCTTCTTTTGGATTTTTATCCAAAACAAGGTGCTAACTCTTGATAACCTCCAAAAGCGTGGATTTCTTTTTCCTAATAGGTGTTCTCTTTGTTGTAGGGAAGAGGAGTCTACTTGTCACATCCTCTACCAGTGCACTTTCAGCCAGGAAATTTGGAAAATTATTTTTTGTAGGTGGAAGCTAAGTTGGGTATTCCCGAACTCTCTGGGGGAGCTATGGCAACAATGTTACTATCCTAATTCCAATTCTAAGAATGTTGAGCTATGGAAACTAACTCTCCCAAATTTCATATGGAATATTTGGAAGGAGCGCAATAATAGGATTTTTAGGGATAAAAATGCTATCCCTGAGTTTGTGGTGGATAAAATCTATAGAGGAATATTTGAATGTTTAAATGGAATTGATCATGGATTAGCTGCTAAAGAGGATTTTAATGAAAGGTGGAACCTCTCTAATACCAAATCTTGTAAGGATAAGGGAAGGGGAGGTCTTGTATGGTGCTTTCTGTCTCAGGGATGGATTAAGGCAAAATTTGATGGGGCGTCTAAGGGGAATCCAGGTAAAGCTAGTTATGGGGGCATTGTCAGGAATTTTGCTGGAAGTTGTTGGGCCTCTGGGTAATCAAACAAGTCATTATGTTGAAGCTTCTGCAACTTTGAATACTTTGATTACTGATAAAAATCTAAATCATGATAACTTATGGCTAGAGGGAGACTCTCCAAATATTATCAAGTGCTTGAAGGGAGAAATTGAGCCATCTTGGTCTACAGAAAATATAATTTTTAAAGCTAAAGAAATTATAGCTAGCTTTAAAAGTATTATAATTACACATGCCTTTAGAGAAAAAAATTTGGTTGCGGATGGTTTGGAAAACCTAGGTGTTATTTTTGAGGCTCAAAGTATTTGGCATGGGGAAGATAATATTAATTTTGATATTAAAAATCTTCTAAGAAAGAACAGATTCATGGGAAAAGATGAATTGCACATTCAATCATGCTAGTTACAATGAGTAGTATTTACATTTATGGAAAGGTAATGATGACCTGGTGGAATGGCAGAATCTTAATCAAAGATATTAATCTTCCGCACACTTTGTGGGTTAACATTTTCAAAATTTCGAGAGGTGAGTGGAAGGAAGCTCTGAATTTGCAGAAGAGCGGAGTTGGTATTGCGAATTTGAAAATGGGAGGGGATCTAAGGAGAGAAGAACCATATAACATGTCTAGATGGAAGGAAATGCCAAAGGTTTGGACTAAGCTGGAAAAAGGGTTTATAACGTATTTCATGGAGAAGTTGGTCGATTATAACAAAGGAAGGGTTAATCTTGCAATCACCAAAATAACTGAAAGCTGGAGCAACAGTTCTTTCAAAATTCATGGGGTGAGGTTCAAGTTGGATGCAAACCTCATAGCGACAGTAACTGGTATGCCCCACTCAGGTCTTAATTTTTTTAGAGATTTGAAAGTTTCTAATAACGTAGTAAATATTTTTCCGCATAAAGAAAAGGAAAGGGCAAAAATTGGTAAAGCTACGGGAGGGTATTATGATGTGTCCAACATAAAGAAAACTTGGGGCTATGTGTTGAATGCTATCATGGAATACATTACTGTGGAGGGCCGGTTTACCAGGGTCCACACATACCATTTCATGTTGTTAAATCATTTCAGGCACGAGAAAAGGATTTCCTTGCCCTACTACCTCTTCAGGTCACTGTTCAGATCTCTTAATAAGCACAGTAAGAACCCTTTGACTTTGGTGCTTCATTGTGGCCTCATTTTGCTCATTTATGAGCACTACAAAATTATTGCTATCCAGGAAAATAAGAGGTTGTCTGTGTCTCCGGGAAAGGGTAAGAGAAAGATGGAGGAAGGCGGGCCAAGCAAGGAAGAGTCAATTCAGAACAAAATGAGCAAAAGTGCTACTGGGTTGAAAATTCAAGAGGACAAGGATACACAAATGGAGATGGAGAAGGTTTTAGAGGATATTGGAAAAGATGGCAGTGAGATGGAAACAGAGGAGTCCAGAGGGGAGGAAAGTTGGAAAGAAGAGGATGTGGGGGAAGAGGAAGGAGAAGTTTAGGATGCTTCCGACCAAGATAGTCCTACTCGTAGTGTCAGTTTAGTCAATGTTGATAGCCAACCAAGGGAGAAGGAGGATGATAAAATTAATGAGGAAAAATAAATGGATTTTGAGCAGGAGAAGAATGAGCTCAAGCAGGAGAAGGACAAGGAGAACCCGAGCAAGGATAAGGAGTTTGTTGGACAAGGGTTAATTCTGGATAATCTCAAAAATCTCTCTGATGCTAGAATGGGCCTTGATAGGTGGACTTATGAAGGTATCAATAACCTTGAAAAAAGTGGGAAGCACTGGGAAGAGGAGAGGAAGATAGATGAAAGTGATCTGAAGCAGAGGATGAAGGATTTGGAGGAAAAAGATAAGAAGATGGAAGCTCAGATTGAGAAGTTGGAGGAAGGAAAAAATGCAATGAAAAAACTGTTGGTTATGATCCCAGATATCTTGATTGTTGTTACAAAGAACTTAGAGGAAATCTCTAAGGTCCTTGAGGGATCCAACACTCCTAAGCCAGTTGTGGACCTTGATATGGATGAAGATGCCATTGAGATTGGGACTGCGGAAAGTGCTCCTGGTGGAGCTGCAAAGAGAATGAGGGCAAGCATGAAGAAAGTTGTTGTGGCTTCTCCAAAGGAAATCCCTAAACTTAGGGATAATATTAAAGAATTGTATGGGATTAGCAGAAATTTGGCTAATGCCTTGAAAAACATCTAGTTGCTCCTCTTCTGGATTTTGTCTATTTTTGTTGGTTCTGTGGGGTTTTTTGTTGGATTTTGATCATTTCTCTGTTGGATTTTTAGTTGTTTTTTCCATCTTGTTGCATAATGCTTTTATATCTTAAGGATCTTTTATAAAGGGTTTCGGGGCTCCTTCAAAACCTGCTTTTACCTTAATAAAAAACTAGATCACCACAAAATATTATTCATAGATAATATCTTTGCAGCAACAAAAAAATTGAAACCATTTACCATCTCAAATATAAATTCATCCACTGATAACCATTAAAAATAATAGAAAGCATCCACACATCATAATTCAAAGATTACAAATATTTGAAAGCCACCAACAATTTATCTATATTCAAAATAGTAGAACATAAATATACTAAAATAAGTTTTTTCTCTTCAGAGTAAAATAAACTTTGCCCAAAATATCTTGAAAAAGAAACTAAGTCTAGCTATTTAAAACAATTTGAGAAATGGTTTCTTGAAAATCGTTATTTAAAAATAAGTCTTTTAGGCTTCCAAGCCAACAATCAAGAAAAGCAATAAAATAGTAAAATCATAAAACTGCTCCTGCCTATTCAGCTTTTGATTCATTATCACCAATGATCTCCACCTCCTTTTCAACACGTGCCACTTCTTGGGCTTTAAGTCTTTGTCTTTATTCACAGTACTTGTTCATGATCAGCTCCAAGCTCGGCTCCTCTAGTACTATTGTGATACATAGTCTTGTCCTCCATTTTGAAATTAACCCGTCAGTAATGGCAATGTTTTTGTGCATTTCATCCATCTCAGACTCAAAGGTATTGGTATGCATCTGTAAGTGACATAATTCCTTAAAGGATTCCAAGGAAATATTTTGAGGATCCCTAATGCTTTTTTGATAATTATCCTTGAATTGGCCCATCATCTCACCAAGTTCATGCACATTTTCTTCAAATTTGTCCATGAGGTCAACATCCAAAGCACAAAGGTTATTTTTTATTTTCAACATATCATTCAAGTAGTGTTTTAGAGAATCATCAATATCATTGATATAGTCACAATAGATTCTCTCCTTCCATTCCAAAGCTTCACACCAAGTAATATCAACCTCCTTAGGATGTTCTACCAATTTTTCAGTCATTAGGGTGGCGTGGCTCAATGGCATGAGCTTTGTAACCTCCTTTGAATGCACAAATATGCTCCCATGTTCTTTTCTGACCTATTGTATCTTAGCTAATAATTCATTTCTCTTATTCCAAATGTTCACATATAACACTCTGAATTTAGTAATATAACTGACACCAACTTTATACATTTCATCTATCCATTCAGTGACAACTTTAGCATATCCTAAATTACCTTTGATATTTTTCACAATATCTGGATCAAGTCTCTGCAAATGTGAACTTGAAGCCTCCCCAGTAGCAGGATTTATAATAGATGAAATGAAATCCTTCAATGATTGCACTTGGGATTGCAACTTTGGGTTCTTTTTCTTTTGCTCCTGGGCCCTTTTAATCAATGCATGAACTAAAAAGTCAGCCCGACATCCCCTTCTAAAGTAGAGGGTCCCATATCCACATGGCTGATTTTATATCCTTTTTTGTTATGTCACTTGCATTCGTATCCTTAATAGGATCGACAATCTCTAGGAGCTGATAACCAGATACAGAGTCTGAAATGATCTGAGACATTCACTTAGCCTTTGTAGGCTTGAGAGAACTTTGTAGCAGCAGTGCAACTATATCTACCTCATTGGAAACAGGGGTGAACACTTTTCTTTTCTTTCCTACTTCCCTCTTCAGCCATGCTGGAGAGGTTGTTTCAAGTCTTGATTCTTTATTAATAGTGTTGAAAATATTTTGTATAGGTCTTGGAGGGGATTTTAGGAAAATCAGAAAAATAATGATCATCAATTATCTGTTGATAAATACCTTCAGAATCAACCAAGGAAGATTTCCTTTTTGGTGGCACAGTTCCATCATCCTGCTCATAGGTTTCAACTTCAATCTAACAACAAGTTCTTTAGGTCTCTCCCCATTGCCACTTGACTAAGATCTTCAGTTTGGTAACCTATCTGCAGAATTAGTTGTTGATGTTGGAATGGGGAAAGAGGACTTTGCCCCTTGCTCTCTGCGGGATGATTACTTCTGGCTTTGTGAGGAGCTGGCCTGTTGTTTCCACCTGCCATTTAACCAGGCAAATGTCCTTCTCAACACTAGAGCAGTATGAACCATTAGGTCTAAAACCTCTTCTTTAGACCAATCAATATCCATGTGGGCCGCAATAGCAAGAGTATGATACTCTGGGTCAATAATGACCTCATCTTCAATCACATCATTAGGAACATTAAAGGAAACAACAAAAGTGATGATTTGTTGCAGAGAAAGCCTCATGAAACTTCTCTTAAAAACTTTAGTGTCATCTGTCCAATCCTCCCAGAAATCCTCGAGCTTAGGCCAATGCATATAACCTTTGACTCCATACAAATGGTGTTTCACATATCCCTTGCTATCAAAACTACTTCTAGACAACATAGATAGAAAATGAAACTTCTACAGGATTGATCCCACAACCTTAGCAACACTATTTGTTTTGCATGAAAAAATAATTATGGACAATGGGAAGGAGTATCCTTTCTTCCCCATGTTCAGATATTTAACATTTACAACATCCATCTGGTGACAAACTTCCAGAAACACAATATAATCAAATGGGAACCGAGGCAATTTTAGTGAGGCCTTCTCAAAACCTTCAATTCTGAGGTATGTGAACCTGTCAAATTGGGTGTAAAAACTCCCAAATTTCATCACAAAGGTAGCAGAGTCATGGGAAATCCATAGGCCAGGGTCTCCTTCTAATTTTCTAACCATGCCCATCAGGAATGCATCATTGACATAGGAAAAAGGTTCCATACCCTTACGCATGGTGAGCTGGGGAAATTTTTGGTAGACAGGTGCGAATGCAGGGAGAGGATGATGCAATTCCAACCCCGACCAAGCAGACCCTTGACTAGCTAGGATGAAAATCAAATACGAACACATGACAAACAAGAGACTGACAAAAATTCTGCAATTGTTCATGCAAATGATAGCTAATGATAGAGGCCTAGTCAATAAAACTCCCAGGAGCACAAATTACCAGGATAAAATAGCACATCCAAAACTCAAAAGAACTAGTACAAGCATTCCCTACAACACGGTGCAGGAGGGCTATAATCTCTACAAATTCATCCTTAAAGTGCATTCTTTTTAATTTGGTGGGAAACTGAGACTTACCTCCCTTTTCAGACTTTAACCAATTTTTGGCGATGCAGTTCATACACTAGTCCCCATGCGTTCTGAAATACTCTTCACCAGCTAGAACGAACATGTTTTCAAAGGCTTTTCTCTCGAGGAGGCACAAAGCGCTGGAGACGCTTTTAGCATTAATCTGTGCTACAACCGTACCACCCTCTGCTTGGATTTCTTGTGTCTCGGAAATGTATTTTTTAAAGCATGCAATAATTATATCCGCACAAGGCATAGTAGATGAAAACCCAGCTATGAAAGCCAAGCCACACTGAAAAATTCTTTCTCGCAACGAAGCTCTCCCACTTCCTTCAAGCTCTTGTAGGAAGGTCTCTAGGTTCAACTTCTCTACTGTCGTGTCTCGCACACACACCTAGTGATTTTGTATCACACTTTGCATGGACACAAGCTAAATAATGCACTTGGTGAAATCTCAAAAATCAAATTTGGTTCAAAAATCATTCACCACCCCATCTATGTCCTCAAGTGATGTGACATGAGTTAAATGTTGCATTTACTTCGCCTTTAAAAACAACCTTTTAATTTAGCTTATTCCAGCTGACAAAGTAAACAACGTTAGTCCGTACAACAACTTGACACAAAGGCAATGCCCCAAGTCCTAGGTGAGACTGACAAGTTCTGCAGTCGGGGAAAACATGAACTTAGGAACCTACAGTGGGGACTTACAAAATTTGCACAACTCACACTAGAGCGACTGAAGCACATGACAAAGGGAGATTGGGCGATTAGAGGCTTTCAAAACTTTCTAACCCCATGACAAGCTTTGAAAAGGAACGCATCACACGACATGACTTTGAAAACTCATAAAGCCTACGACTGGAAGCTTGAAACATGAAGCAATAAGGAACACTTAGGAAAAAAAAATGGGATGGTGACTCCAAAATTAAAAGGGGGCAACACATAGACGCAATTCTGGTAAACCTACAAAACAACAAATTGAAAAAAAACATGAACGCGATGAAAGATTTCATAGACACAATTTCAACCTGTAATTGTCGCAAATATGATCTTCAAATTGACAAAAAAGCTTAAAAATGCAAAATGATGTTAGAAAAAGGGACTAGAGTCCCACCGGGTGTGCCAAAATGTATATAATGAAAATGAAATGATAAACTATTGTAAAACCAACAAAGATCCAACCACATAAAAACCCTAGTACAATTAAGAATTGACCATACACCAATGAAGAACCTAAAACATGTAAAACATTAACAAAATAAAAAGATTATACCTTTCACATTCTTAGTAGGGTTTGATTTCCATTGGTTCCTATCTCCATTGATTTTGCTTCAATATAGTTGTTCTCACATTTTGTATTGTGCACAAGAGCTCAACAAATAATAGATTGTGGTTGTGTAGATGCTTGAGTGTTTGATCGCATGAAGATTTATTGATCACCTTAGTTGGGGTTGTGAAAGGATGGAGGAATCCTCTTATATAGAAAATACCTTATAAAATGGAGGGATAGGATTAAAAGGTGAAAGGATAAATAGTCAGCTAGGATTAAAGGGTAGGTATAGGAAATACTAAAATATGAAGGTGGTGGTTAAAGACAAATTAAGAGATAAATGACAAGTGTCATGGATGGAAAAAGCTAATGAATTAATTAAATAAATAAAGGTCTATTTAATTAATAGAAGAAGTGGGACCAATTAAATAAATAAACTATTTATTTAATTTAGGGAAAGGATAATTTAAATAAATAAAAATATTTATTTAAATAGGGAAAGGCTAGAAGAGGATAAATGAATTAATTAAATAAATAAAAATCTATTTAACTAATAGAAGGCTTAGGATAAAATAATTAAATAAATAGAATATTTATTTAATTATGACATGACAATTTTAGGTGTCTAGACTAATTTTTGAAGATAATGATTGAGGAGGAAATGTATTTAGTCTAATTTATGGGTTCAATACCTCCCCTAGTGGTAATTAGATAGTAGAGGGATTAGCTCATAGATTCAATTTGAAGATTTTTATATTTGCATATTGTACTTTCTATAAAGACCACGTTTTGCATGTGTAGCAATTTGTTTCATTGCCTCTACTATACTTGTTGTAAACACTGATAGGGATTATAGTACTAGACTCATTATATGCTTGAATATGCACCTTGCATTATTCATTGCTTCTACTACTTTGTTCTTGTGGGATTTGTAAGTTTATGAAATTCACTTTATTGATTCTTTAAATTATTTTGCATGCATGGTATGAAATATATTTGTAATCATTGCTTAAATGAAATATTTTTTTCTTGTCACTTTTTAGTGTTTGTTACATACATACACATAAAAAAGAATAATTTGATAGGAAACAAATAATGTTAAGGGAAAGTGATAATTTAAATACATATATGAACATTTGTTTTCATTAGGAAAATTTCTACAATAATAATACTTGATCTTTGTCAAATAAGCTAAGGTAAAGTTACATTATGATCAAATTACTCATAAGTTTCGATTAACTAGTTTTAGATTTAACATTATTAATTCAGATATCAATCTTTTTTATCATATTGTAGATAGTATTACTTATGTAAAATTAACATAATTATAGAAAATGATCTTCCTTTATTTTCATTACATTTATATATGTATGACCAATAATATCATAAATACAATTTTTTTTATACATTCCAATTTATCAAACATATAACATTCCCACATTTTTTCTTCTACATATCATTCCATTCTATTAAATACGATTTAACAAATGATATAATTTAAGACTCATATTTAGGAAAAGCTAAATGAAAAGAAAACAATATCATAAATATAATATTCATTTATTTACTAAGAGATAACGTCGGTATGAACACAATTTTCTCTCCCATATAAACTAACATATTGATGGAATATAATGGTTCACATAAAGAAAGGGGTGATAAATCTAGTGGTGGTATATAAGTGTATTGATTTCACTTATACTTTCAACAAATAGTTTTGTCTATTGGTTGAATGGGTTATATTAAAAAGATTGCATTATGTTTATTATGAAAGAAAATGCGAGAATTAGGTATAAGAAGATTATGGATAAAAGGAAGAAGATTGGTAGGAAAGTAGAGGACAATTGGGTGTGATCATGGATAGTCACACATACCAAAAAAACAACGAGCCCCTCGAGAACATGCATAATTGCATCTCCCACAATTGTATATGTCACTCTTTAAGTGGGCACAAACTCCATTACAACATTTCCACCCAAAAAAACATTTGACACCACATTGTCCACAATTGTATCGATTTGAACTCACATCCACACACTTGTACTTGCAACATTTCATGTTAGAAGAGTCCCTTCTATAAGCACCATTGATGTTGATAACATTATTTTGGCACGATGCTTCATTCTCCACCCTGCAAAACTTTTCTCGATGTCTGTATATAGTCTTAATCAACCATGGAGATTCATGTTCAATCATGCTTCCATTCTTTTCACCTTTAGTTTCCTTGACAACAAGCTCCTGGGTGGTATCATTATTGCTTCCATTAACTTGGAATGAATTCATATGGATAATAAGACATAAGAACAACAATGATATTGTCAAATCCAATGACACATTCAATAGCTTGATTTGAATTCTCATCGAAGATCTCTACAAAAAATTGCTAAGCAAATCTTTGTTATCCCCCTGCACAAACTAAATGTCAAACATTTAATGTAAAGTAGAAGCATCAAACATAAAAACCAAAGTATGATTGAATGCATATCTCAACATAAACATGAGATACAAATACCAAGGAAATTAGATAGTATTATATTCTAAAAGATGAGGAATATGAAAGAAAGATAATAGCAAAGAAGAGGCCATACAAACCTGCACAAATCTAGATCTAATTGATTGAAATCCTTTGCGCTACATAGAGTTATGATCAAGAATAGTTTCTGTTAAATACAGAAGGTTTTGAGTATGACAATAAATAATATGAAGCAACGTGCTTTGTTACAAAGTTAGTTTGAGTGTAACGTATATATCTTGACTCCTCTTTTCATGGGACGTGCAATATTTTTGATGAAAATTAATGGTGGCTGGTCATAATACAGTTGAGTTAAAAGTAGAGGAACATGGCCAACTTGTAGATGATATAAAATTTCTGTTCTTCTTCGTGGAAGAACACAAGTTTTAATGATGGCAGACGCGTGTGGGAAGTTATGACTTTGTATGCTTTAAAATCAATATTTGATGGTCAAAAAGTACCAAAACAAACACATGGTGGAAGTTTGTTTGTTTGGGTTTGGTCGATGAACATTGACTTTGAAAAATATGCACACAATTTTGGGAAAATAATTTTATTGTAACATATTTTAATGTGTTGGTAGTAGTCTCTTGGTTGTTTCTCATGGGCATTTCGTTTATTTTAATGTGATAGTGGTATGTTGACTGTTTGAATTGGGTATTACTCCAGGAATCGGGTATCACCCTTAGGAATTGGGTATAAAACCCTAACCCTTATAAATTATAGTGTGCCTAGTAAACTTGTTGACTGTAGAAATCAATAGTAAACTGTAGGAATCAATAGTAAACTTGTTGACTGTAGGAATCAAGTATAGCAGGAATTGGGTATAACACCCTTATAAACTATAGTGCACATGGTCAACTTTTTAACATGAGCAGTGATGTTGGCATGACATGTCCTCTAGTACCACATGGGTTGGGGAAGACTAGACCTTGTGACCTCATGTTTTACCACAATAAGCTAGCGTCAATCAAGCCAGGGCCCCAACCTAGAATAAATGTTTAATTAAATGAGATAAAGCAATTTTTTTATAAGGGGTAAATACTTTTGATTTGGAGCTATGAATTGATGAGGTCATAGATGGGGAACCTTATCCCCATTTAAACATTTGACAATAGCACCCTAGTGAAGTTTAAACCTTGAACATTATAAAAAAATTAAATGAGATAAAGTAAATTAATTGGTTGTGTGAGGTTTAGCTTTAATTTTGTTGTAGAAGTTATTTTTTAGGTCTCATAAATTCATTTATCGAGGCTTTTATAATTTTATGTTACGTTTATTAATCTTTAATTTGTATTGTACTTTATCTAGGTTTAGATCTACGTGAGACTAATCTATATGTATATGGACTTGAATATGTTTGTGAACCTAAACTAATGCTCGTAGGTATGATTTAACAAAATGTGACTCTCAAGATAATCAAACCTTAATTTTGAATGTCTTACTTGTTGTAAGGATAAGTGATGTTTAGAAACAAATTCAAAGAATTTGTTGGATTGCAAGGGTCATATTCTTCATGATGAAACCCCTAATAAACAAACTTTATGACATTGAGTGATATGTTTGAAGACAACAAGCCAGTGTGCAATAGATCTAAGATGGTGTGTCTAATTATTCTTTGATAAATGATGAGCTACAATACTCTTATAAATATTTTATTGATAAAATCGTAGCATGTTCCTTGATGACTCTCATTTGATTATAAATTGATGAGTAAATATACCCTTAAATATTTTATTGATAAAACCCTAGCATGCTCCTTGATGACTCTCATTTGTAAGATTGACTCACAATGACTTTTGAAGTGGCTCAAAGTAGATAAATTTGAATTTTAAATTGTAATTTAGGATGAGGTCTAAATCCATGTCTATAGATAGGACCCATGTGTCAATTCCATACCTATAGATTTGATCCAAGTTAATGAACAATGCATCTAAAAATATTTTTAATGATTTTACAAGCATGAAGTAACTTTGTAGGTTTTTTGGTCCCCCCTTATTTTGGATTGTTCAAAATAAATTTTGATGGCTTTGTTAAAGGGAAACCTAGTTAGGTGGGTGGGGATGGTATAATAAGAAACAATAGGGGGTAATTTTTACATGCTTCCATTATAAACTTGGGAGTCCATAGTTCTAATTTTGTTGAGGAAACTACTCTTTACCTAGGTATTCTTATTGATACCAACAATTTTTTAGAAAGGTTATTATCAAGGGGGATTCTAAAAATATCATTGGCATGCTCATGTCCAAAGATAAACCTATTAAACATTATGTTGTCAGTGATGTCAAAGGAGTTAGTAGATCAGTGAGAATTAAATATAATTGTACATGTTCTCATTTGTTTGATAAATACAATTATTTTTAATGCTTCTAACATGACATGATTGAGCATTTAAGTTTTGGAATGACTAGATATGTTGGATAACTCTCTCATTGTTATCATTCCACTCTAGTGTTAATAGTTGCTAATTGTCTATCACATGTGATGTTGTTTGGCAGTTTCATTTGAAGATCCTATGCATAGTTTGAGGAAGTCCCAAGTTGATTAGATGAGGAAGAAAATGATTATTCATCCTTGAAGGGTCACATTTCATATCTTTGATTTTATGATGAGATTAATGTCTCACATACTGATTTGGTGCTCAAACCTTGGATTAAGGGATCGGTATCTCCTATAGGTTGATGCCTACAAATTAATTTGTTGATTGGTATTTTCGGTAGGTTAGTACCTAATTCATATTGTAAGTTCCTTATTATATTCATGTGAGGTTGGATTTGGGAAATAGATCCAAGCAACTTCTCTCATCGCGATTTTTCCTTTCCGAGTTTCCACTTAAATATGGTGTTCATTTGTGTGGATGTGTGTGTTGATAAGTTAATTTATCATTAAGGAAAATTAGTAAATTCCACTTTGATGAATTTGGTTTGATGCTTAGAGAAATTATTAATGGTAATTAATGGTTAGTCAATTGAAAATTAACATATATTGATTCACCCACCCTCTTACTATATTTGTGTGCTTTACAAAACCTAGTTGGAATTATGGAGATATTATTGAGGAGATTATATATAACATTAGAAGATTAGAGGAGTGTAAAATCCAACACATGTTTAGAGCACAAAATTTGATGATGAATCTCCATTCTAACTTCAGCCCCCAAATTGATTCTTAGAATGATATTTCCACCATCTATACCATATTGGAAATCATGTAAAGAATGAGACACATGGTAATAATACTCCTTTTATTTACTAGATTTTCTAATCTTGACATGATGGCATTAACTCTTGATAGAATCCCTAATAATTATCTATTAAGGAAAGAGATTAGTTCTCCCTTCTCAAATATTCTTGGAAAAAATGAGAAAGTTTTCTACTTGTTTATTGACAAGAATAAGCTTTGGTCTCTAGTTAAATTCCCATTCTACCCATTGATGCCTCTATTTTGTCATTGCTTTCCTTTTGACTATCATGGGAGGGGACTTGATACAAATATATCCTAAAGAGAGAAAGAATTAAAATGATAAAGTGGTCTAGTTCATTCTTCAAAGAGGAAATCTCTACCTACATTGAAGTGATGAATGGCTATGACTCCCTCATCTCAAAAAAGTTTTCTAACTCATGGAAAGATGGTACTATTTATGTGAGAGGCATATCCTTCCATATTTTCATGGATATGATTGCTATGGCTACTGGGTTGACTTTGGATGGGGTTCGAGTTCCTAAGAAAGTGAAAGGGGATTACTAGGAGCATAAGAACCAATTCCTGAAAAGGGGGTGAGAAGGCTAGTAGACTACAAAATAGGTTCAACAAAGATGGTTTTCCTATGGCCTAGAAGTGGGTTATTGTGGTTTTGATGGGGTATATTAATCTTGAAGTGTAATATAATAGGTTTCATTCTTACCTGTTCCCTATATTGAATCATTTTAGACTAAATATTACAATAAAATTTACATTTTAGTTGCATTTATCCTTGGTTGATTATTTTTAGAAGGTTTTTCTTAATGATAAATATATTCTCCTACACTAGGGGCTTATATAATACCTTCACCACTAAAATATAATCCTTGCCTTAGTCCCTAGTATTCATTCCCATGATTATAACACCTCCTTAGTCATATTAGAAGAGGGTCCCACCCTAAAAAGTTCTAAATCTGGCATGTCAAACTACTCTCCTTGGACTGACTTTTCCAATGATTCCCCTTTGTAACCCTTTCCTTCCTCCACCAAGTTTTAAAACATCTCTTTTAAGAATACCTTGATGGAATCTATATCTCCTTGTCTAATGATGAAACTACTTTGCATATCTATCTTATTCAAGGCTATGTTCCACACTCCTTATCAAATGCAATCCTCCCCATGAGGACTCCCCCATCAAAGATAACAACTTTTATACTTTAGAGATTCAGTGTAGCAAAAACCCTCAATAACCCAATCCTTTGGGTCTAAGAGAAGATAACCTAGCTTGTAAATCTTATGACTAGCTAGGAGAGAAGTTGAATAACCAATGTAACAAATTCAATATTCAAAATGATATACTCAAATGAAAACTTTTTCAATGACAAGAAGAAGATTCATTAATCGGAATCTCTTTCTCTAGCTAAATCCTTGGAGTGGAAAGATGAGACTATTGAGGAAGATGCTTGAGAATATATTAAAAGCATAGAGATGAAGTTTGATAAGTAGGATCAAATCAATAATGAGGTGGAGATTCTTTAGATGGTGGATGTGAACTTTAAGAAGTGACAAGGCCTAGAGAAGGATGTGAATTCACACAAAGTGAATAAGAAGAATACCTTAAGGATATCAATGAAATTGTTTCTTATTAAAAATATATGGTGAAAAACACTACTACTACTACTACCCTTCAAGTTTTATAGATCAAGCTAGAGAAACTTAAAAACAAACATAAGGAGGAAAAAACATCTACTCATGTTAGGCCACCTCTTTAGAAATTGCTAATAGATCATACAATAAAAATAAGGTGACCAAAGGTAAAACTATTGCTCAAAATTATATTCCTCCTATCAATGATAATGATCAAAATGATATTCCTAAAGAGGTGGCATTCAAGGAAAGGATTGAGAGTTCCTCAATTAGGAATGGTAGGTCATAAAAGGCCTAGAACTACTTGTTGATGTGTATTTGTCTTCTTCTAGTTGTTCAGTAGTTTTGGTGTTTGCTATTGATTGTTTCCTATCTTTGCAATGATGTTTATTTTTCTTCAGCTTCACTCCTAGTGAGACTTGTTCCTTTAGCCATCATGGTTATTTTATAATGGGTTTGCGCTCTTTCTTATGTTTATCTTGATTAAAAAAATTGTAGGTATTTTCATTTATTAATGTTGATAATGATATCTAGGCATATTTAACCATGAAAAAATAATGACTAACCATAATAAATAATTTATATTTTTACTTTCCCTCTAATACATCTCTATAAAGTGGGAGTCAAAGTTAGCAATTGAAGGTTTGTGTAGGATAGAGTAATGGAAACATAAAGAAATGTGCATAAATTAGATATGAGAGTGAATTTGTTCTTGTAGTTCTTGCTTGAAGGTGTTGCTAATTTTTAAATCAAATTTCAGATTTGTAGGTGAAGCCATAAGGCTAAAAGCATCATAATTTCATATTTGAATTATAATCTCATTTTCAAGAAATTGATAGAAAAGAAGAATTATGTCTTGAATTTTATTTTTAGTTTATTTGTTGAATCTATGTGTGGATTGAGAGGGGGAATCTCCCTACTTCAAATGGTATTAGAGCTAGTTTTCTTAAACATGCAGACAAAGTGCCAAATGTGAGGTAGTTTAGCAGCAAGATCTATGGGTGGTGTACATGAGTTTGTTACTATCCTCCAACAAACATTGAGGTTGGGTAGAAGGTGAACAAAGAGGTGTTTCTTCTAGAACATTTTTTGGGGTAGAGGATAGTTATTGAATGTCAGTGTTTTTTTTTCATTCTTCTTTTCTTTTTTTCTTTTTTTCTTTTTTTTCTTTTTTTTTTTTTAATTTCAGATAGTTGACCATGAAGATGAATTTGAAATAAAGAATGAATACTATCTTGAAGAGGTCAGTTGTGTGGATAGCTATGGATCAGTACTAGAAAAAAATAATTCTTATTATGATGATAGATACCCATTTGAGATTGGATAGAATATAAGCAATGCAAATATAGTTGTTGTAGATGTTACTAAAGAATGTCAAGTAAATGACATGGTGAAGGAATATTTGAGAATTCCTATTATTGACCCTAAAGAAAGAGTTGAAGAAATAAAGAATGGTGTTACAATAGGGGTATATCTTCTTGAAGACACGAAGATAGTAGAGAATAAGGATTCATGTGAGGACAAAGTTGTGGTAGAAGATGAAGTAAAGAAGAACGGTGATGTTGAAGACCCTATTTTATCTAAAGAATTTTTCTTTGCAAGAAATAAAGAAGACAAAATTATTTCCAAATTGAAATCATGAATATTGATGGTCCCATTTTTTATGAGGAAATTGGTGTAGATGAAGATGATCTCTTATTGGAACAAGACATACGAAAATTGAATAAGTTATTGGAGGGAGATATATTAGAAGAACATGAGAATGATTTTTTTAATTTTCATGAATTATGACGTGATGTTTCATGTGCAATTATGAAGGAATATGGAGAAAGAAGGAATGAAGTAGAGTATCATGGATATGGAATTAAAGAAGAGGTCCTAATGCAAGAGGATGTGAAAGAAAAAAAGTGATATTACAAAAGTAGCATGTCTCTTTGAAGGTGTGGAAGAGGTGGAAAAAGAGCTTGTAGGTAATATTGATCAAGATGTAGCAAAATATGGTGAAGAAGATGTTGCAAATACTATAGAGGTAAAAGTTAATTTTTTCAATTTTATTGATGATAAAGATGATGATAATTTGTATTCAGATGTTGAGGATGATGAGATGGAATGGAAATATGAAATTTGATGGACATTATATTGTAGTTGATTCAATGCCAAGAGAGGAAGAAAGAAATGAAAAATGAAAGAAGAAAGATAGAAAGGTGTAGAGTAAGGTGAAGAAGAAGAAAGAGTAAGTGGGAAAAGAAGAATAATGGATGATGAACAAGCATAAGATCTTCAAAATTGTATTAGTCCAACTCATGAAATGTTTCTTCCTACCCGAGGTGTCTTATGCAAGAATATCTAGAGTTGTAAGAGCAATCTTGCAGATCAATGAAATATATTTTATTTATTTATTTCTATAGTTTATTTTTAAATGTTTTCAAGTGAATAAATGATGTAATAAGGATAAAATATTAAATAAATATTTGGACAAGTCCCAAGGTTTCAACTTTATTGAGAAATGAACACATATTGGTAGCATCTACAAGGCATATGCTTAAAATATTCCATTTTCACATCCAATATGGGAGTGGAAAGAAAATTTCCTTCCAAGATCCTTCATTTTGAAACTTGCCATTTTATGCATTTCAAATTTGGGTTCCCAAGTACAATTGCTTATTTAAGGTCTTGAGAAAGTTATAGAAGTTTCTATTTGATTGGTTGAGATGGAGGTGATCGTGTGTAGTTAAACTGGAGAAATTAATGCAATTTTCTAAATTTATGGACAACCTCCTTATCTTGGAATGGAATTTTGGAGATGGTTTCCAACTCATGGTTTTGGGAAACAATAGTTGTTTTCCATCCATTACATCTCTATAAATTGGGAGCCAGAGTCAACAATTGAAGATTTTTGTAGGATAGAAGAATGAGAGCACGATGAAGTACAAAAATCAGATTTGAGAGTGAATTTTCTATTGTAGTTCTTGCTTACAAGTGTTGTTGATTTTAAATAAGATTTCAGATTTGTAGGTGGAGCCATAAGGCTGATAGCATTGTAATTTTGGATTTGAATTGTAATCTATTTTTAAGAAATCAATAAAAAAGAAGAATTATGTCTTGGATTTTCTTGTTAGTTGCTTTCTTGAATTTGTGTGTCGATTGAGAGAAAAAATCTCTCCACATCATTATATTTCATGGAATGAGAAACCTAAACCCAAGAGTGCCCATGAGTTACATAAATATTATATATCCATATCATTGTGTTCAAAAGGTGGCAATCATGACTATTGCCTGCCCACAATAACAACAAAAAAAGTATCAACAAAATTCTCTTGTTAACTCTTTGTCAAGAGCTTCAATATAACAACATAAAAATACAAATAATTTGAATAAAAATGAATTTATAATGTAATATAGGATGTATGAAATATAATTACAAAAACATATTGATTTTATTATCAAGGGTAATTAAAGAGGTATACAAGATCCCAAACCTTTTAAAAAGTCATAAGTTAATTCACAAATTAATTTTAAAATCATAATTATAAATGCAAACCTTTTTCTCTTCCAATTTCTTTAATCTATAGATCTTTAAATGATTCTCCCCTAATGATAAACCTTCTACTTGAAAGTATATGATGATGTTTTAAAAAAAATTAAAGCAAAATAGCATAAAAATATAATCTTTTGAATCAAACATTAATATTATATTGTCGTTGATAAATTGTACTAGATTTAATCAATTTTAATATTTTAAAAATTAACCAAATTGTAATGACTTTCTTTGAATCAAACATTAATATTATACTTTCATCATCAAATTCTAATATTATTAATCAATATTTTTACTTTGAAATTTGATAAATCTATGATTGTCATCTATTGTAAAGAATTAAATATTTATATTTTTGCATGCAAATTTTAATCTATTGTATATGAACTTACAAAAATAATTAAAAGTCTTTGATTTTTTAATTAAAAAATTCTTCCACTATTAAGAAGCTAAGACAATTAAATATATCAATAAAAATCAATATGAAATATATATTTTTAGTTGACATAAAAAATTGGTAATTACAAAGGAAGTTGTATGAATTCATATATTAATGCATAGTAGTGTAACATATTTCTAATTGACATAAAATAATAAAATACATTTTCATACATTGACTATCAAGAAAAAGTAAAACTATGTTAGATGAAGTATTCACAAATAAAAATTAAATGAATATTGAAAAATGCAACTCAATAAAGTCTTTAAAATTTTATGAAGCACAAATTGATTTAGAAAACTAAGCATTTTTTCTTTTGTTAAAAAAATCATGTAGGTTAATTTGGAATTAAAAAGTTATGTAGATTGAAAAATCTTTTACAAAATCAAGGGTGCTTCTAATAATAAAAGATTGATCTCTAAAATAAACACGATTTAGGATAACAAAAATAAATGTATGTTTTAAAAAAAATAAAATTATTTAATAGGTCAGAAGTCTGAATTTTATATAATATTAGGTAAAAGAAGTAGTTACATAGATGCCTTCTGATGTGAATTCTAGGACCAATTAAAAAAGAGGGGTAAGTTTCCAACCCTCCATTAGAAAAACAAAATTACACATAATTATATACAAAGTAGGTATTCATATAGTCAAAACAAATGATAATATATGATAATGAGTATTTATTTTTTGAAAAACAAGGCAATAATAGAGGTTTCAAGACATTTGAGTGCTAGCTCATTTACTTTCAAAAGTTGTGCTCTTGTGAATCATCCTCTAACTCTATGCTTCTTCTTTCTTATTACAGCCAAAAAATATAAAAAATAAATGTCTAATCAATTTAATTAAATATATATAATAAAAAATTCATAAAATTGTCCAAGGGGTTGAGCTTAACTGATTAAAACATTGGGTTCTCACTTTCCCAATAGAGACATTTGAAGTGGAATTCTAAGCTGTGAGGCTTCGGTCAATTATTGATAAAAAAAAAAAAAAATCATAAAACTAAAACTATTTCAATATAATGAAATTTATTAAATTTAACAAATAAAAATAAAAAATTGTTTATTAAAATTAATATTTTTGAGCTTCTTTTTCATATAAATTAAACTTTTAAATAAAATATATTTAATAATTTCTAAATTTTTAATTTCTGATTTTTAGATATGTAATAATTGATTTTAGTGATTTGTACTATTTCATATGTAAAAAATATATTTTATATTAATTTACGAACTTAAATGTTTTCTAATAATGATAAATTAAAAAACATAAAAATAAATTAAACAAAAATTTTCCAAAAATTATAATAAAAATATAATCTATCAATAATAAAAAATAAATTAAAATGTTCATCTCATATATTTACAAAATGCGGGATAAAATTTGAGTGAGGTCAACCCTAGGAAAATAATAGGCTAAGTACTATATCCCAATCAATAAATTAATTTTGCCTAAATCTATGGGAATAAGACAAACCAATCTCTCTCTATAGATAAGTCTTGTACCATGGAAAACATATCCCAACTAAAATACTAAATTATTATAGTTAAAAACTTTACCATCAAAGCTAATTTTCAAATATCTCAGCCCCTTGTTTTGAAATTATTATTGGAAGGGGTAGAAGACAAAAATATGTGACTTGATTCTCTATACAATAAATTGACTAGTTATCTAACACATTTCCATGATTATATTTGTTCCCATAATAATCAATATCTTAGCGTGAAGATCAAGAGTTATGAAGGAAGCATTGGACAAACATCTTTAAAAATAAATTTTATTAATAATAAGATAATCACTCGGAAAAATTAAAATAATTTGTGCATTGGCGTGAAGGTCAAGCATTGGAAAAATATCTTAATGATAATGATATTCATGCAACTTGTATGTTAGTGGCTTTTTAGGCAATAATGTGTATATTCCAAAATTACATTAGTTCTTTTTGTGGTATTTGAAATGATTCTTCATATTTTTGTCATTAATATACTATCTGTTGGTCTTGTTTAATGGAGGGTGTTATAAGGTGTAACGGAAGGTACTCGTAGGACGAGATTGTTATCAATCTTGGGTTATTCTATAGCTGTAGGAGGTTTTTGTTTTTGATGATTAAGATAGGGATTGGTTGACTGTTGTTTGGCAGTTGTGTGTGTGTGGTGGTTATGCTCTCTCTGAGGGCTTACTGTGTATTCCGGGTCAGCGCCCTTGTTTTGGCTGCTTTATTATCAAAATCAAAAGGTACTCGTTTGCTCTCTTTTTGAGTAGTTTTTTTTTCTTTAGGGTTAGTGTTGTTTTTGTTAATTATTTGGTGTTGTTTAAACGATTTCTATTTTGAGACCTATCTTGACTTTTGTTGTTAGACTTCTATAAGGGTGGGCAACCTTGTTTTCCCATTTATTTTATAAAAATTCGAAGGAAATGAAAACAAGGTCTTTTATGGTTGGATTTATAAGTAGTTTATAAAATATGGGATTATATCATTTTTTTAAATAGGTAGGCATTATCTAATTGTGTTTCCAATATAAGGTATGCATATTATGTCTTTTGTAAGAGTTGAAATTATTACATCTTTCAAGAGAACAAATTATTTATAAGAAAAATGACTTTAAAAGACATAAATTTCCTATTAGACCTTTTGTACAAGATGATGTGCATGCATGCCAAACTCTATGGTAAAAAACAAATAACAAAAATTATTGCAACAATGTTTAGTACCAAAATTTCCATTAAATACATACATGTCTACAAGCCAATTTTATTTCAATGTGAAGAGAAGAATAAACAACCTCTAAACTATCTTAACTAATTAATCAAAATGATAAATATATTACCATACATTTAGATAAAACAGAGGTATAACACAAAAAAACAAAAACAAATTGTTTACACTAACAAAGAGGGACAAATGATCTTAACTCTATGTGAGGATGGAGATTTTGTTGTTACATGCACTTTGTGATTCGACTCAAAATTTTGTTATCAAGTTTGCATCTATATCTTGGTTCTAATAGAATGTAATGCAAATTGAACTCTATTTAGGTTCAAACTTGCATCTACAACATTGATCCTAATATTTGTGGCCTTGAGTTAAGGTTGCAACCATAAACTACATAATTTTTTTATGGCCTTGATTTAAAGTTGCAACCATAAACTATGTATTTTTTGTATTTTAGAGACGTTTTTTATTCTATGCATTTAGAGTAGGTGGTGTTTAGGAATTCTTGATGGACACATAACCTAGGGGAATTTGTGACATGTCATGGTTGTAGCCAATCCATGTGTATTGAGATATGCACCATAAAAGAAATTTTTATATATGTGTCCTTATATATGTATGTGTCAATGTGATGATTTCTCTAGATGGTTGACTATAATTGCTAATATTTCTTCCAAGTGATGACATGGTGGTATAAATGATCTAGGGATTTCATTGATTATACAACACCTTAGTACTCAAATTTGGATATTTGGCATGTGAATCAATCATTAACAATTAGTTGGAATTAAGTTGGCATAGGCCTATGATCTTTATAAACTATAACAACTTTATTTTGTAATTTGAGATCAAAGGAATTTTTTTTTGTAAGATTGGTAGTTACAAGTAATTGAATCATTGCACAAAGAAGAAAATATAGTTCAACAAGGAAACTGTAGACGAGGACAAGGATTTTGGAAGCACGGATAGAAAACCAAAACATGAAATTGATCAAAGCTAATCACAAACTTAAATAACATGTAAATCCTTCCTAATCTAACCAATAGGACCATTGAAATGAAAGAATAGTTAAAACATGATGTAAACTGTGAATCTTCAATGAAGCCCTGTTATTCTTCCTTTCATCTCTAATGATGTTATGTTGCTCTCTTATTGCCAGGTGCATGAAACAGATGAAAGAAAAGGAGTGGTGCTCGAGAGTTACTAGGAATGTGTGATTATGCAAGGTTAATTGCTAAAATGAATTATTATGTTGACAAAATAATAGTGCTTAAGCTAGATGTCTAAGCTATTTCAACATAATAAGATTGCATGGAAAGTTGGATGAATTGATTTAAAGGGGAGTCCCAATTTATAGAAAACCAGAGACTCGATAGACAAACGAGATCGAAAAGATTTTTGATTAAGTGGATGAACTAGATTAAGTGCACGATAGAGCTACCATTCAAGGAAGGATGAAGGTGATGAGAAAAAAGAAGAGAAACATGTTAAAAAAAAAAGCAAATTTTCCAAGGATGCATACCTCATTTTCGAATTAAATATTGAATGAGATATTTCCAAGAGGATACATTTTTTAAAATCAAAGAGGATATATTAGGCAATTAAAAATTTAAAAAGTACATATTATCCTTATATGAGAAGATAATTAAAAAATTCAATAAAGATATTTATTTAATTTTGATGACATAATTAGCTAATTGAATAATTCAAATAAATTTTTCAATTATAGGGGATATAAATTGAACATTTAATTAAATAATTAAAATTATTTAATTAAAATGTGAAATTTGAAATTAATTAAATAATATAATTATTTAATTAATATTAAAAGAGAATGGTCAATTGATGAAAGATTAAAAGAACAATTAGTAAGAAGGGAAGGCTTAATTAATTAAAGAATTAATTAAACCTAAAAGGGCTATTAGTCAAACTGGCATCCGAGATGGGGATGACCCCACAACATAGTGGTTAGCTGCGAGCCTCCTACATGGGAGGTCTTGGGTTTGAGTCTACTCAATTGGTCCTTAGTTCTAGGGAAAAAGATAAAAAAAAATATCGCTTCGACTGTGACTTATCAATAAAAAAACTAACGTCCAAAGACCTTAAGTGGGTCAAATTAAGTCAATTTTGGTTAAAATGGGTGAAATTGGAAAGAATCGAGAAGTTTTGAAGAGAAAATGGAAAGATTTGAGTGAAAATGGGAAAATTAGGTCAAACCAGGTAAAACCGAGCAACAACTGGTAAACCGGGTCAAAGAAGATCAATAGACGAAAAAGGGAAAAATGCGATGCCATGGGGATAGAGAAGAGATCAAAATGAAATCATAAAATAGGAATAGGGAGAAAATGAAGCCAATGAGATGGAAAATGGAAAAAGGGGAGCAACAAGACCAAAAAGAAAGCAAAAAACCCTAAATCAAGATAAGGGTTTAGGTCAAAAACTAACATCACCGGATTGAGAGGGGAATGAACCAACACCAAGGGGATGAACCTGAGGATAAAATGAAATCCCAAACTTGAAATGGGAAGAAAATGAAATTATCCAAATAGAAAATGGAAAAGGTGAAGTGGTAGGATTGGATCAGGAGCAAAAAGCCCTAACCAAGAGAAAATTAGGCAAACTCACACTGCAAAAATGAAAATGGAAAGATCTAATGTAAAGGGGATGAAGTTAAGGGTTAAATGAAACCTCAAACTTGAGATGGGAAGAAAATAAAATGATCTGGACAAAAAATGGAAAAGATGAAATGGGACAGGATCGTGTGAATATTAAAGATTATACGCGCGATTAGGTTAAAAATGAAGGTAGGTGATACTGTTTTTTAGTGTCTAGAGAAAATTTGCATGTCCAATTCATTGATAGGATTCCTTAAATATCTAGTTTGATTAAATAACTTCACATATATAGTTTTTTGATATGATTTTGCAAATATCCAATTCGACCAAGAAAGTCCAGAAGTCCAATTCACTAATGGTATTATGCAAATATCCATTTTGTGGAATTTTAAAGCCCATACGAATGGATTTTTTTTATAACTTGTTCTTAAGTTAGGTTCACTTGAAAAATATTGAACTTTGTGCATCACTAACATCATCATTATGTATTCAATTTCAAAGACTTGTGCTCTATAACAAAGAATTTCTCCCGCTCTACAAGTTTCAAATTTCAAACCCCTGTCATTCATGGTAGACTCTGCTGGTGAGGATCTTCCCCCCGCCTACAGACCCCACTTTGGACTCTGCGATGCTGACACTATCTGTCACATCCTCTCCTAGTCCCATAGTGGATTCTTCTTTCGGTCCGGCTGTGATTCAACTTGACGATTCTACTTCAGAGAGCTCTCTGGTCACACCCGTGGTTTCTGATCCTATACCCGACGTGCTAGTTGTTCATGATAAGAAAAAAATCACCGAACCTCCTACTGATAACACAAATCTCAAAGGTTGGAAAAATGCGTTGGTCGGAAACACTGAGACTGTGGACCCCAACATCGTTCTCGTCTACTTGTAAACTGAGGAGGGAACATCTTTAGAGCTCTCTGACGTTGTTCTTGACCGCATTTTGCAAAACATGGCTAATACTTTGGTGGGAAAATTCTTCTCCCTATGCCCCATGGTGGAGATGGTTAGAAAATGGGTCAATGAAAAATGTAAACTGAAAGGGAGTGTTTTTGTTAGCATCATGTCTGGAGCCCTCTTCCTCTTCAAATTCACTACTAAGGAGGATGTCGCTCTTGTCCTTTCTGGCTTCTGGTCCAATGGTCGAAACAATCTTTCCCTTTGTCGATGGAAGGCTAGTTTTGACCCAACGACTAATTTGTAGAAAATTGCTTTGGTTTGGGTTTGGCTCCCAAGGCTCCTCCTTGAATATTGGGATGAGTCCATCTTTAAATGGTTTAGGAATTCCTTTGATCATTTTGTTGGTGTTGATGAAATTACCAGAACCAAATCATGCCTGGTATATGCTTGTTTCTGTGTTCAAGCTACTGTGAGCATTAATCTCCCCAACTTTATAACCCTCAAATCTAGGCTTGGTAGCTGGACTCAAGCCCTTGTTTATGAAAATGCCACCCTTTTCTGCCAAAAATACCACAAAATCGGGCATATTATTTCTCAATGCAAAGATCTGGCTCCCTTGCCTCTTAAGCTCAAGGGCCTGGCCCTGGATGAAAGCCCTGTGCGAAATATTCCTCCCATTCATCAAGGCCTGATTGTGGAGCATGTTGTGGCTCCTACTCCTGGCCCGGACCTGCCTCCCCCTATAGTTGAGGACCTGGTTATGGAAGAATACCTGTTTGTTGAGAGTATTATCAACCTTCTCAAATCTCCTACAAAGTATGTGGACGAGGCCTCTAAATCGGCCCTAAAGGAACAATGCACCTCCCTGATGGCCAGCTCAGTTTCACCAGTTGATCAAGTAGAAGATGGCGAGATTGCAAGGGACCCCATTCTTTCCCCGGAGACAACTCGCTCCTTGATGGTGTTATCTCATCCCACTCCGCACTAGAGTATCCCCTCCCCTGGTGCTCCTGGTGCGTCATCCAATGGTTGCATGACTCCTATTGACAAGGGTTGGATTACTCAAAGATGCAAAACCAGGAATGCAAAGCCTGATGTGGGGACGAACCTTAAAGCGGGCCGACCATCGCAGAGACTATCGAGACAGAAGGAAGCAGCAAGGGATATTGCCAATGGCAGGCAATGGACCTTGGAGACGTCCATAAAAGGTAAGAAATGAAGGTCCTCTCATGGAATATGAGGGGCCTTAACAACCCCCAAAAGCAATATGCTCTTAAGAATTGTATTTTTGAAAATAAAATTATGGTCCTTCTCCTCCAAGAAGTTAAGATGTCTATGTCTTCCTTTTCCCTTGTTGCTGGAAAAATTTGGCTTGGTGCTAAGTTTGTTATCAGTGATGCTATTGGAGCCTCTGGTGGCTTGGTTACCATGTGGGACCCATCCCATTTCTCTGGCAGTCTTCTCTCCTCCTCGACCAACCTTTTGGTCTCTGAACTCTCTTCCCCGATGGACTCTTTCCTTCTCATTAATGTTTATGCCCCCAATGTCAGATCGGGTAGACTGAATCTTTGGAATGACATAACTGCTCTAATACAAAATAATGCCAATGCCCATTGGTTGATCGTAGGTGATTTCAACTCTCCTCTGATCCCCTTTGAGAAGTTGGGGGGCCTCCCAGAGTACTTTGACAGTATGATTGATCTTGCCAACTTCATTGGAAGGAATGGGTTAATAGATGTGGAACTAACAGAGCAAAAGTTCACTTGGTCCAATCTTAGGAAGAGAAAGGATCTTATTCAAGTCAGACTTGATATATTTCTCATCTCGGACAATTGGGGAATTGGTCCCTCCTTGAAGCTCACTGCTCTCCCCAAAGCAGTCTCTAACCACAACGCTCTACTCCTTTGGAATACCACGAATGCTGTAAGGAAAATTCATTCTTTTAGGTATGAAATTATCTGGAACTCTCATCTGGAGTTCAAGGAATGCATTAAAATATGGTGGATCACCTGCATCCCTAGCACACCTATGTTTTGGATTGCCCAGAAGCTTGATTTGGTCAAAAGGAATGTCTGGGGTTGGAATAAATATACCTTCGGGGACATCTTCAGGCAAAAAAAGGAGCTCAATAGTAAACTGACTACTATCCAAGAGCACATTGATCAAGGTGAGTCCCTTGAAGCTACCCATATGGAGGAGGCTTCTCTCTACAAAAAATGGAAGGAAAACTCCCACAAAGAAGAACTCTACTAGAAATAGAAATCTCGGGTTCAATAGCTCAAAGAGGGTGATAAGAATACGACTTTCTTTCATAGATCTGCTATTATCCACAGGCGTAGAAACCACATATCCTCCCTCTTGGATGATAAGAGTCAAGAGGTCAATGATGAGGATAGTTTGAGCAAACTGACTACTAACTATTTTGCCACTTTGTTTAGGGAAGATGGTGACTCTAGGGCCCCTGCTGGGGAGGATCTTCTCAACTGCCTCCCACCACCCCTCTCGGTGGAAGATAATAACCTCATTTTGGCCCCTGTTTCTGAGGAGGAAGTCAAGTCTGCTATTTTTGCTATGGGTTCCTTCAAAGCCCTGGGTTCTGATGGTTTCCCCCCATCTTTTTTCCAAGATTTTGGGGATGTGGTGGGCCCCGATGTTATTCTGGCCACCACAGATTTTTTCAGATCTAGAAGGCTTCTCAACAAGCTCAATTACACCTTCATTTCTCTTGTCTCTAAAATTCACGAGGCATCCAATCTCAAAGTCTCTGCAACACTATTTATAAAATCTTTAGCAGAGTTCTTGTTAATAGGCTCAAACCTTTCCTGGATTCTCTGATTAGCCCTTCCCAGAAAGGTTTATTCCCGGCTAGATAGATTCTTGATGCGGCCATCTCTACTCATGAGATTATTCACTCCATGGACAAGTGTCATTAGTTGGGGACGGTGCTCAATCTTGATATCTCCAAGGCTTATGATAGAGTCAACTAGAACTTCCTTTTCAAAGTTCCTAAGACAATGGGTTTTGGAGATAAACTCATCAAACTTATTGGGGAATGCATATCTATGGTCACCTACTCTATGCTTCTCAATGAGAGTACCCTAGAGAAGTTTAGGGCCTCCAGAGGTCTATGAAAAGGGGATCCTCTCTCCCCCTACCTTTTCATCATCCTTGCTAAAGTGTTGGTTTCTGATTTAAACTACATGGATTGTAGGGGAGCTCTCCTAGGTATCAAACCTACCTCTACAACGTCTCCTAATGTTCTACAATAGTTCATCAACGACACTATTCTCTTTAGTATTTCCTCTATGTGGGAAGCTAAGGATTGGAAATCTTTTCTCAACTCTTATGCTCTAGCCTCTGGCGAACACATTAACTATGAGAAGAGCAACATTTACTTCTTTCACACTCATGTCCAACTCCAAGATAAAGTCTGCAGAATCCTTGGTTGTCAAAGGGTCTCCCTCCCTAGCACCTACCTTGGTCTCCCTTTGACTATCAAAGATGTTTCTAATTCCTTCTGGGTCTCTATCCTTGAAAGAATGCAGAAGAAGCTGGCTGGTTGGAAAGGTAGATTCCTTAGTAGTGCTGGGAAATTGCAACTTCTCTCCTCCTCCCTCCAGGGGATCCCTGTGTACTTCCTCTCCCTTTTTAATATTTTTGTGGCTATGGCTACTAAGCTGGAGAATATCTAAAATACTTTCCTTTGGATGGGAATTGAAAAAAAGAAGAGGCCTGCCTTTGTGGGTTGGGACAGAGTTTGTCTTCTGAAGACCATGGGCGGGTTGGGAACCGACAAGATCTCCAAGTTCAATAAGGCCCTTATGACCAAAATTGTCTAGAAGCTTTTGAATAAGGATGCAGATTGGAGAAGGATCATCAGGCTAAATACCTGGGTAATGGGGAATTTTCCTCTGTTCTAAAAGAGGAGGGCCTCCCCAGGGGTTCCAAAATTTGGAACAACATCTTGAGCTACAGGGACCCTTTATCTTATGGTATGAGGTGGCTTATTAGAAACGTAGGGAGTATTCTCTTCTAGGAGGATTGCTAGTTGGGAGAGAAGCCCCTTGCTTCTTCCCCCTCCCTTAGAAGGCTCCAGGATGCTGCCAAAAGCTTCTTTGGAGAAAGGGTCAGTGATTATTTTAGCAACAACACTTGGAGGGCTTTGGAGGACTACTGCATTGATCATCCCTTCCTCCTCCCTACTTCTAGAGAGCTCCAAAAGCTTTTGGCTGGTACATTCCTCCCACTTTTTCCTAGGGAAGATAGATTCATTTGGAAGTGGGACCCTTTTGGGGACTTCTCTGTCAGAACTGCCTACAACAACTTACTAAGAGAACCCGATTACACCTCTATCTGGAAAGAGGTTTGGAATCCCCAACTCATTACCAAGGTTAATTCCTTTTGGTGGACTACTCTCCTCAACAAAATTTTGACCCAGGACAATTCAGTGAAGTAGGGATCCTCTGCAAAAGTGATGAGGAAAGTCCTTCTCATCTCTTCCTCCATTGTTCCTTTACTCGAGAGCTCTGGGGGATGGTCTATAACAAGCTCAATATATGTTGGATTATGAATGACAATTTGTTAAGTTTGTCCTAGGAGTTTCAAGTTCCCTCTTCCAACCCCCTTATCCAACAACTGTGGAGGCATATCCCCCTCATGTAAGCTAGAGTATCTGGAAGGAAAGGAATGATAGGATATCCATAGACAAAGAGGCCTCTGTGTAAATTGTGTTTTCTCGATTCCTTAAGTTGATTCTTGAGAATATCTCAATTTCTAAAACCCGATTGGCCTCCAAGTCCCCCTCTACCTGGGACTGGGAAATTTCTAGATGTTGGAACATCCCCCCCTCATTCTCTCTTGTTGAATTCTCTAAGAGACTCCTAAGTCAAATCATGGTCTAGTCTCCTCCGACTACACATTTCAAACTCAATTTTGATGGGGCTGCTAGGGAGGGTCTGGTTGCTGGTGGAGGGGTTATCAGAACCAATTTGGGGGCCCTTGTTGCTACTTATGTGGGTAACCTGAATGGGAATTCCTCTAATTAGGTTGAAGCTATGGCCTTATCCTAAGGAATTCATCTCTCCCTCACCATGGAAATCAGGATTATGGACATTGAGGGTGACTCCAAGCTCATCATTGATGTTGTCAAAGGGCGAAATAGGCTTAATTGGACCATTGAGGGAACCATCAGGGACACCCTAAAGCTCATCTTTGGGTTTGATTCGTTTAAAATTATGCATGTCTATAGGGAAGGAAACAGAGTGGCAGATGCCTTGGTAGCCATTGGCCTAAATATTTCAGGCTTGAGATGTTGGAGGAGCCATAATTCCCTCCCAGGCCATGTTAACTTCCTTCTTCAAGAAGAGAAATCTAAAATTCTTATCAATGATTGAGTTGTTGCCAAGTGTTTTCCTTACTCTCCTCTCTTCCCTTGGGGCCGTCTAGAGGTGTTGGTTTCATAATTCAAATCATGAGAATATCCATTTGATCTATTCCGATGTGGTGGTGACTCGTTCAACTAGGTTGGCGATGATGGACGTGCTGCTTTGTTAGCAATTCCTTTGGGCTTACAACATCATGCTGAGGTACAATTGGATTGGTAATGTGTTGGTTGCCACTAGTATTTGCTAGCTCTTCATGCCTTGTAACAAGGAAATCATTTCCAAAAGTGATTTCAATTTTTCCCATGAGCCCAACCTCATATCTCATTTAATGACGTTGGGCTCACACACTTCCCATTGTCTTTTCTCGGCTTGCTTCTCGAAGGGTCTCTACAACTTTCTCTGTGAAATTTTTTTTATGACTAAAGAAGCTCTATTGGCAGAGGATATGGGGGGTGATAGAGTTAGATATGAACTAGACAATCCAGATGATTTCAAAAATGACCCCCTAGTTTGAAATTTCTGCGTTGAAGGAGGGGTTGCCGATTTTTTGGAATGTTTGCAAGGCCACAATGAGCAACTCTCGACTGCTTTTGCCTCCTCTTGGTCTGGGAGGCGTGTCTCGATGGGTGACATTTATTTTGATGTATGTGAGGAGACTATTGCCCAAGCTACAAAGTTGGCCCTCAACGACCGACACTGAAAGCACACTAGCCATGTTGCCAACAATGAAGGTTTGAAACACTTCTTTCGCAATCGTGAGGAACCTATCAAAATCCATGGTAGGTTTGATTAGGAGGAGCTTAAACACCCATGGAACATGATCTACCTTATGATCATGAAGTACTTCACTCTTGAGGGAAGGCACAAGGTATTTTACTACTATCATTTGCCCCTTCTGAATCATTTCTGCAATAATGATTTGCTTTGTCTGCCCTTTTATTTATTGCATTTCATCAAAATCTATGTTAAAGACACCATGGATCCCAAGCATGGGGATAAGCCACCCTACCTCCTTCACCAGGGCCTCTCTCAACCCCCCATGCCTACTCCTCAGCAGCTTGTCGCCTTGTCTGTGGCCTTCCCCAGATTTTTCCATTATTCTCATGAAGGCTTTGCTATGGCCAACATCTCCATTTCTTTGCCTGCTTATGCCTCTGTTGTTTCCTTATCTGTGGTCTTCCCTAGTTTGACTTTATCCACCTCTCCCAGTGTTTCTTGCTCCCTGTCCAAGGGTAGAGGAAAAACCCCTGTTAAACAGAAATGTATTGTCTTTCATGACAATTCATCTTCTAAGGATGCTGAGAAGGACAATCCTTCCCTTGATTCTGAGGTTAAAAGGAGGTCCTCCAGATTGTCTTCCAAAAGCTTGCACAAAAAGAAGACCCTTGTGATAAAAAATATTGACTCGGAGGAGGACCCCATTGGCGCAAGGAGGGAGAGGACCCTAATACCACTATGGGGCCCCTAATGGGGATGATGTGGATGTGGATATGACTAGGGACCTCATGGTTCTGATCACCATTGGTGCCGCTGACTCGGGCAATTCTGAGATGCAAACCCAAGACTCTATTGATGTTAAGGATATGACCCCTATGAACATGGGCATTGAGGGTGTCATGGGTGAGGAAAATTCTGATAACAAAGCATTGGACTCTGGTAACTTGGACTTGGATTTAAAGATGGCAGAATAGGTGATGAAATCTCTTCCCTTGATGGGACTAGGAAATAATATGGTCTGTTCCCCTGCTGAAGATGTGGCCAAGGTGATGGATAAGACTATGGATGACATGTCTACTGTGAACCCCCAGGGTGTCCCTACTCTAGAGCAAATGGAAAAGCTACACATGAACGTATTGGACATCACGTAGAGGATTGAGAACTTGGGCCCTATGCTTGAATTGCAGGCTATCATGGATGATGGCAATCGGCTCAAGAGAAAGATGGAGGCCTGGGATGCCCAAATTGTGGGCCTTAACAAATTTCATCTGTAGGTTTGACATAGCTCGATGCTCACCCTCTCTCTGCTGAGGGAACATACTGTGAACACGGAGGAGGATAAGAAGGAGGCTAGGGACCTATATAAGTTCTTGTCCAATCAATGGAACAGTACCATTAATGCCACTGGGGTGCGAAAGGCACCCCTGTAGTTTGTTTTAGTGTTTTCTACTGCTATTTTTTATTTTCGAAGAATTGGTCTCTTTTTGCTGTTAGTTTCTATTAATGTTGTTATAGTGTTGTTTTTGCATTGTGGTCTCGTTAATAGTTTTGCTATGAAAAGGGTCAGTGCCCTAGTTCTCACTGCTTTTTTAATCAAAAACATCATCATTATGTAATCTTGTAAGAGGTTGGCATTTATCCAAATAGGATTATAAGATGTTCAATAATTAGGGCCACTTGCAAAATATTATATTGCATACATCACTGACATCATCATTACATCATCTTGTAAAATTTTCTTTTCTTATTAAATCGAACCTTTATCCATTACACACATCTGATTCAATTGAATTTGATCGTAGACCATACAATAATGGAATCATCATTTACTTATATCATGTTGACATCATCATCTACCAAGTGACCTTCACCTCATCCTTACATCATGCTTATGTTATGTTGGCATCATCAATTTCTTGTATCATATTGACATCATCATCAAAACTATTTATCCAAACCAATTATAAAAAATTAAAATGTTTAATTCCCTTGAGTTTTCTCACAAATATGGTTGAACCCAAAGTTCTTGACAAGTATTCACTATTGGAATTGTTCATTTGAATTAAATATCAAAACTTTTAGGTTTAATTCACTTAAAATTTCCCACAAACCTAATTGGACTTGAAGTTCCCAAAAAATAGTTGAATGCAATGAAATTAATTAGAACTAGTTGCAAGAAAACAACTTGGAACTAGCTGGGAAATGAATTATCACTAGTTAAGGGAAAATACCTTAGAACTATATGTGGGAAAATGCCTTGGAACTAGTTATAATGAGATCTAATTCCACATTGAAGTTCCACAAATATCTAGTTAGAGACTAAATCTTTGCATCCACATAATAGCCATTTTTTATCGAGTCTTCACCAAATTGAAATTGTAAGTACCCATTAATCCTTTCTATAAATGATTTAATTAATATGACCAAAATGAGTTTGAAAAATATCTTGAAGAAACTATTAGAAACCAACACAATAAGAATTGAAGCACAACAAATTTGAACTAAAACAAATAATAAATTGTGTAATATATTTGGTTGACATAGTGTTTTTATAGACTCAAATAGTCTTGCATCATAAATTCTTGCACATTACAAGGATACCATAAAATAGGTCTAAGAAATTGTACATATAACACAATGGGGTACACAAGTGGAAAGAATGTGAGAATGAATGGAACCAAATGTTCAAATGTGTGAAATGCTTCCCTATCTAATGAATATATGAAAGGAATGGTCAATGAAGACACACACGAAGAGTGGTTAGGGTGATAATGAATAATATATAGATGATATAAGTGAATTAGATAGAGACTTTCTCAATGCTTCTAATAATTTTAAAAAGATGGATCTCTTGATAACTAATCATTGGAAAAGTATAATACGTTTCATCTAAGTTGGTATGTTGTCACAAATAAAAACTAAAATAACTTAGTATAGAAGTGTAATGTTGGGAAGTAGGTATTCAATAGTTTAGCTATGCAAACAAGGAATGATCCTACTTCCAACTTTTATTACATTAAGAGCGATGAAATTAATAGATTCAATCCCAAATGTTTCAATGTTGATTTATTTATGTTTTTCTCTTTGTCTGAGTTAAAAATGAGCTATGGAAAGATGCAAATTGCATGTAAGATCTAGGAATAAAGGTGTGAAATTGACAAGATTCAACATGCACAAATAGTTTCAGATTTGATATGAAGACATGAGTACAAATTTGGAATTAGAAAGATAAGAGGAACCTGTGTCTAAAATATAGGCTCAAAATTGCCAGATAATAGTGCTATGGGTGACCTTGTCCTCAGGATGTTGGAAGCAAACAACAGATGTAAATTTGGGTTGAGGACATTTTTTTGATGTTTTTACTAAAGTTTCGTTAGAAAATTATTAGACATAGGTGCATGGGCTGACCTTGTCCTCCACTTTTTGCCTCTACAAAAGATGAACCTATTTGTCTTTATTCCTCTTCCCAAATCTACAATTATGTCTTTAGATCCTGTCATGTGCACATGCAAAGGAAAAAATGGTGTTTTGGATAGGGTTTTCCTAGGTCGAACCCCAGGTTTGGAATTAACCCTTGAATTGAAACTAAAATGAAAGTGTTGAAGTGAGATGATGAATATGATACCTCAAGCTTGTTGAAGTTGACGAGGATTGATTATGCAATTCTCTTTGAATGTGATCTCAAGTGTTGATGCAATAACATGACATGACATAAATGAATCAACCATAAAAATATGCTTGCATGAATATTGCTATAATTTTCTACTCCATGTTGCCTAGATTTAAAGAATGCTTGAAGGATATGGTGGGATGAAATGTTACCTTGATGCTTTATGGATGTGATTGGATAATTATTATGAATGGATAGTGGATGTATGAAAATGAATGAAAGAATGTTCTTATAAAGGGTTCTCAAGGTATTTCACAAATTAGGCATGATCATGTTGAGGCATCGTGATCGACAATGAACTGGCGGGAAGCGAGCATCGACATGTTCAAGTTTTGGTCTAGTTTTGAGGGACAAGGATGGCCTAGATGTCCTTGTCCACCAAAATAGGGTGAACAAGACAAAAATAAAGTGCACTCATCTTGAGATAGAGGTTCAGATCACCATGTAGAGAGATGACATCAATTTTACAATATAAAGACCAAAAATGGGCTTCGATAAGAGCTAAGAGAAAACACACTAAGGAAAGGGCACAAAAAATGGTTTAAATTGTACATTATAATTTATGACTTGACATTTATCCCCCACTTTAGTGGGAGTATGAACCTATGCGCATATTCACGATAAAGGAGAAGAAAGAGAGAGAAGGACATGCAACTAGGAGTAAGATTATAAATAGATAAGACATCGCCAAATTCGAGGGAACAAGCCCTAGTCTTAGGATCTTATTTCACACAATCACATACCAAGACACATTGAATAAGATAAGAACAAATAAAAGGAAAAAATACAAATGAATACAGACACACAAAAGGGGTTAGTACTAAAAAGAAAAGATCCAAGTTAACTAGTTGAAAAGACCTTGGTAATCAAAATATCATAATTGCTAATATCCTTCTCAGAATGTTATTGCAAGAGCACAAGTGGTCACATGGGAAGAGTAAGGGAATGCATCAAGTGATAAAACATGATACAATGAATAGTAAGGTATTTTGTTCTATGGGTTCATGGGGAAGGAGAAAGGAAACATGGATTCCACAAACTAACAAGTTGTGTAATGCTAGGTGATCCATGGGAGAGGGAGGTAGAGGGAGCATGTATTCCACTTGATAGCAAGATATGTTATTGTAGGTGATCCATGGAAACACAGATTCTCATAGGAAAACAAGTTGTGTGATCCATGTGGAAAGAGAAAGGGAGAGTCAAAAGAGTCTAGTAAGTTGTGTTATGCTAGATTCACTCATCTTCCACAAGGGGTTCCAAGAAAAGTTTTCTTATTGCAAGGCAATTGATCGATGGAAATTGAAAGGTAAGATTTTGGCAAGTGAAGCTTTCTTATCAGAAGGAAAACAATTGCAAGGAAGGTGTTATAGGGACACTACAAGTAGGATAAGAAAACAAAGAATTGAAAGGAAATATTGAAAAATTAAACAAGAATATACTTGTAGACACCCAAAAATGGTCAACGCTTGCGAGGTCATACTTTAACATTTGCGCATTGCCTCATTTTAGGTTTTTGCGTCGCATTAACATTTCTCCTAGGTCACGCACTTGATCTTTATCATTTGCGAACATCGAGTCATTCTTCTACATTCTTCAATCATCTCGTCCTTGAATTTGGTCTTGTCGACAACATTATCCAGTCATGATTTTGATCGATTTCATCTTATGAGCATGCTAATTTGTCATCATTTCGGACATCGTCAATCCTAATTAGGGTTTTGTCCTCTTATCAATCCTGTCAATCTTGCGATCGATTTGTCATCGATCGTTGTCCTCTTATCAATCTTGTTGATTTATTGTCAATCATTCAATCTTGTCATCTCGAGATCGATTTGTCATCGATCGTGGTCATTTTCAATCTTGTCATCTTGCAATCCATTTTGTTGTCAATTCTTGTCCTCTTGTTGATCTCGTCATTTTGCGATCATTTCGCTATCGATCATTGTCTGTCTTAATTATGTCAATTTGGATCAATTTGTCATTGTTCCTCGTCAATTGGTGCATTTATCAATCAAATCATTTTGTCGCATTGGTTATTTATCAATCCAAAATCAAATCATGATCAAGTCAATTATCTTTCATCAAGACCTAATTCATCTCTTTAGGGTTTTATGATTTATTCATTTAACCTAATTTGTCATTTCTTCCTCTAGGATTACTAAATTATTTATTAATCCTAAGTTCTCTCTTTACAATTAAATCTTTATTTAATTGGCTAATTATTCCTCTTTGTGAGTGAATTAATTAATAAATGAAAAATTATTGATTAATTCACTAAAATTTCCTATTTTCCCATCAATTTCTAATTTTCATCAATTTCAATTTTCTAATTTCTCAAATTTCTAATTTCTTTTCCCTCCTATTTCATTTCCTAATTCTATGGGAATGACATTTCAATTTGTCATGAAATTGTCATAATTAATCAATTTTGACATGGAATGTGTCATAATTTGTCATCAATTATCAATCAATCAAATTGTGCATGGAAAGTGCATAATTTGTCATAATTTGTCATATTGATTTGCAATTTCCATTTGAATTGCATCATTGTAATCTTGTCATTTATCCAATTCTTCTATAAATTGGATGATCTTCTTCAATCAAATCCCTTGATAATCCCGAATCCCTTGAATCCCGAATCCGAATTTTTATCAAACTACCGAACTTACGCTTCTAGTACTCTTGAGCTTTTCATCAATCTTGCTTTCAATTGTATGTGCACTTGTAGGTGAGATCCACAAACCCATTGAAGAGGAAAGAACAACAATGGAGCCGCATGGAAGAAGCATCCGAATTGTTATATGGTTTGCATGATATTTTCTTTTAGATGCTTTGTTTTCATACCTCTATTGAATGTGCTTAGGATTAGGTTCATTTCAATGAGTGTTCTTTTGATTGAGCTATCATGTCTTGTGTTTTGATTGATTCACTTGTCTTTGATGATTCCTAATTTCTACGCTACAATACTAATTGAAAAAAGGATAATCCATACAAATCCCATTGTTCATGACGAAATTTTGCAACAAGGATAACCAAGTAAAGCACATTTTTCTTGATGAAATCCTACAATATTGAATTATAAATAAACAAGGAGGCTACATATATGCCTTGCCCTCCCCACTTAAGATGTTGAAATAGCCCTATGTTGATGTCTTAAGGTAGAAATAAAATACAAGGATAAAAAACTTCATTACCAAGGAGATATCCTTTAAGCAATAATGTACATTAATCCAAGCTAAAGAGGCATAACTATTTTGAAGAAAGGAAGAGATAGCTGTAAAAGAAATATCTTGCAACAAGTGTAAAGGGATCCTTTTGAGGGATGCATAGTGAAAGGAGGAAGAGATATTCGCGTAAAGATTTACACCTTTGAAATTAGAGATCTTTGATAAAGAGATATTTGAAAGGGGGAGGAGAATTCTATGCAAGAAAGGACATAAAGTTATAAAAGATGTAACTCAACAAATGAAAAGGAAATCCTTGAAAAGAGAGAAGATTGAAAAATTATCCTTTCCCCCCAAGCATGGAGACAAGAAAAAGAAAGGCTATTATGTTGCTAACCAAGTATGATTGCACATGAAATTTTACCACCACGGATGACAAAGATCCCCCAGAAGTTAAGCTACTAATGTCACAATGTGAGGAGCAATATAATAGGTGGAGCGAGTGCTAATGCACTACTTTCAATTTTGGTTTGATAAAAAACATGAGATAAATTGTGATATGGGTACGAGCTCTATCACATGAATCTTGGACAAATTCTTTAAAACCTTTACAATGAACAACAAAATGAGAATAACTGCAATGAAAGTGGAAATTCACACTACCATCTTTGTTCTTATAAATATTGATATATCTTACAAAAGGAAAGGTAATGTTTTTATCATATTTGAGTCTCAAAAAGATTCTTTTTTCTAGCTTTTCTTGATTGTCAACATGGATAGGTCTTGTCCCTTGAGGGATAGAAGGACAAGGTTTTTTTAAAAGAACTGATAAAGGATGGGGGGATTTTTTTTATGATCTTTATTAAAACTTTTTGTGTAAGGACGTGTGGAAGGGCCAAAGTGCTGAATAGGTGAGGAAGGAATATCCTTTGTAGGAACATTCTCGTTTTTATCACCACTATTCATGTACACTTTTTTAGGTTGGGAAGGAGTATTCTCATCCTTTAAAGCTTCATATTTAATCAATGTTATGTTAGGAGATTGATCATGAATAAAATGCACAACATCATCTTGTCTCAAAATATGTTGGTGATTAAGATAAGCTCTAAGATAATAAGAAGGATCTAGAGTGATTGATGTAAAAACATGGTTACCTTGTCCCCATTGCACCAAATTACATTTTTGAGAAGAAGATTCATCATTTCTCTTAAATGTTGCTTCTCCATTGGAAAAATCACTAATAGGAGTATTGATTATTTCCTCTTGAATAAAAGATACTATAGGAGAGGTACAAGTATGATCATTTCAATATCATCTGTAAGATTAGAAAGGGTTTAATTTGAAACATCTACCAAATCTTTTACAAATCCAAGTATTCCATTAAATTTTTGAAAATATAATCATATAGAAACATAAAATATGTATGAAAGTTTTGAGAAATGAATTGAATGTAGGAAAGTTCTTTGAGACCCTCACAATGCAATACATTGAAGTTGTATGATTGAATGAAAGTAACATAGTGTGAAAGAAGCTATTATCCAACACATGATTTTGATAAAAATATATAATGAACAATGTAATCACATGTGAAATAGAAAACTAATTAGAGTTTATAAATTCCTTTATGAAAAATCAGATTTGAAAATACCCAATAAAAAATATGCAAAATTCTAGAAGTATTGGGTTCACCAAAATGTAGTGTTGGAAAATAGGTATTCACTAGTTTATCAATGTAAACAAGGAATGATCCTACTTCCAATTTTCATTGAATTAAAGAGGGATTAAGTCAATAGATTCAATTTAAATATTTGAAATGTCACCTTGATGCCTGATGGATTTGAGGGGATGCTTATTATGAATGGATATTGGATGGATGAAAATGAGTGAAATGGTTCTCAAGGTATTTCATAAATTAAGCTAACCTCCAATGGTCATATCAAGGCATCGTGATCGAGAACCAAATGGTAGGAAGTGAGCACCAACATGTTGAAATTTGGGCCTATTTTTTTTTTAGCAAAATGCAATAAGCCTAAATGATTATATTAATATAAGGGTGGATACAAACTATATAGGTTAAGTGTATGATAGAGTTACAAGAAAGCCCTTTGTGTTGATTTTTGGTAGGGCCATAGCCATAATTACAAAGAGTTGGACAAAAAAGGGCCCTAAGACCATGATAAAACTCATTATAGAGTTAAGAAGTGTAATGTTCATAAAACATAAAGTAGACCAAAACAAATCACAAAACACAAACCAAGATTACGAAACACATGCCAATGCATCAAACAAAGGGGTTATTTTTCCTTGTACCTTCAGGCTTCATCTTCCCTTCTTTATCTACACCTTCATCCACTAGCATATTGGGGCTATCAACCAAGGCAATTACTTGAGTTGAAGATCTAGCTAGATAGTTAGGTAGATATATTGAAATAATTAGGGGGGTACTATTCTATTTTTTTGTATGGCTTGTGAAGAAGGATACAATCCAAGGCATAAGAAACTTTGGAGAAGGGGTCGACCATTTGTGGGTTAAGGAGTTCACCATAGAGGGATAATTTGTTCTTGAAGTAGCGACAATCATGGGATTCAAGGATCTATTAGATAGCCTTAGTAGATTGGATTAATTGATTTTATTGAGTGGAGTAATTTTTTGGTAATCTTTTCTTTTCATAAAAAAAATTTGACAAATATTTTTCTTTATTTTAAATTAGAGGATGATGCATAAGTTTTTTTTTTATTTTGATAAAAATATCATTTTCATTATCAATTGGAGTCTTATTGTGGTGAATATTATTCTATTAAATTTAATTTTGGTCATCATTATTTTGGTTCACATTTTAAGTGTCTACACTAATTATTACATCAAGAATGTTTATTATCTAGCATTTTATGTCTATTGTTTTCTCATGTTGGGGCCAATATTTTACAATTTCCTTTTAAATGATCATCTCTAGCTCATGTAATCATATGTTTATGGGATGATATCATTTGTATATACTAGGTGGGGTGAATTTATAACAAAATTTAACATCAACTCAATTGAAGCAAAGGAGCTAAGCTTGCAATGCTATTTGTTCCTTTAAGTTTGAAGGTGTTCACTAGGATAAATGTAGAAATATAGAATGCAAATAATTTAGAAAACCATTGAAGTAGTGGAAGGTTTGAATAGTTTTTGTACTACCTTATGATATAATAATGTCTACTAATTTGAATAGTTGATATAGGTTTTGCCAAACTTTTCTCCCTTGCAATAGATTGAAATCATCTTGTAGTACATTATGTTTAAGAGTAAGATGTAAAAACATGTAATTTTTTAATACTATATATGAAAGTGGACCAAAATCTATAATTTAAGAATAAAAAATAACTAAATATTTTTATTTTTTTCAATAAAAGTGGCAAAGCCACTAAATATTTTGTATTAATAGAAACAGAGAAATTACAATAAAGTCCAAAAACTCAATCCTAAGAAAGAAAAATAAGAGAGCCAAATATCCAATAACTTGGAAAAGGAAAGCAAAGGACCAATATACCCATTACAAAAAGAGGCCATATAAAGCTTATATAAACTCTAAAAATTGTATATGCACCATAAGATATACACAAGTACAAAAATGGGATAAAAAATGCCTAAGAAACCAATTTCTTAGACGAACAACAGGAGGAGTACCACCATCATTTAACATAGGTGTATCTTTAAAAATTTCATCTTCTAAGCGAGGAATTTGCTAAAGAGGAAGCACATCCCAAGGATCCTCTAATAACTAAACCATGAGCTCTAGGAGAGAATGAATGCCTGTGAAAATATCTAAAGCCACATCAAGGATGCTCGGGCCAACATGGTCCAAAATACTCTTGAATCCAATAATTGTATCATCATACTTGTTGCAAATAATTCCAACATGCTAGCCATTAGTAAGAAGTTCATCAAAAGATTAAAAACTACCAATACGAAACAAACTGGCATCAAAATGATAGCCAAAAAGAACATTATCTAGTTCCTCATATGCAAACAAGTAAGATTGAAAGAAAACATCCAAAAAAGCTCGTACCATACAAGAATCCAAAAAAGATCCATGCAAATAGTAAGGAACCAAGAAGCCACTTCATAAGAAAGAGTAGACAAGTTCTCAATCGACCATTATTTACCAATAATCTTCCTAATTACACAAACAATATCCATATTAATTGAAAAAATCCTACCAAATTTCTCATCATCAAAAGCATGTGGGTCGCCAAAATCCTAGTATTTCCTTGAGACTAAAATGTGATACCGCATATTATCGCAGAGATAAAATATAAAAGTAAAACTCATTTTAACCTTCACCTTGAAAATAAGTAATTTATACCAAGCTCCATATTAATGCTTCAAGGAGTATGGAGAGCGGGAATGGGTAGGGTTTCTTGCGAAGGAGTTGCAGAGGATGGGGAAGATGGTGCTGCAGATGAGGATGATTTCCCCCCCCTCCTTTCTCCTTCCAAGCCGTGATCTCTATCTGATGGGGCTCTTCATGGTTTGGCCCCTGTGGCTTCTTTGCTGGAATGGTGGGTGGAGGAGTTTGGTGTTGAGGAAGGAGTGGAGGCTACGGTAGCAATGGAGGTGTTTTGGGTGGGTCTCCTTGTGGATTGGGTCCCATTTTTGGTGGTCCCTTCTCAGGCTTCCTACCTAGTATTGCAGTGTAGGTTTTTTGTGGCCTCTATTTTTTGTCATTAGGGGTGTGCGGTGGCTCCTGACCATGGCCTTTTTTCTGCTCTCTCTAGTGGTTGGTGTTCTCCTGCTTGTGTCTAGGAAGGTGTCTAGGAAGATCTGGGACCTTGGAAGATCTCTTGTGGAGAGGCTCTTTTGTAGTATTATGTTCTCTCCTTCCCTCTGTGTTGAGGATTTATTGCAGATCTGGACCATGGTGCTCTGGTTTTTCTAAGGAGTTTGTTTTTTTGGATCTTCTATTTGGGATACTCTCCTATTGAGGTGGAGAGTCTTCTTTGGTGTGACCCTTTGAGAGGGGTTTCTTGGCTCTTGTTCTTTTCCCTTCCTTGTTTTTTAGAGGTAACCCGATTTTCTATGGAGGTGGAAATTTGGTGGAGGGGAAAGGACTGGTTTCTGCTTGTTGCTAGAGAGCTCTAGTTGTTGTCTTTCTGCCTCCTTCTTTGTCCTATAGAGGTGGAGATCTTTCCTATTGAGGTGGAGAGATAGAATGTTGGGGATTTTTGACTTTTGGTGCTCCTCTTGTTGCTGGTTATGCCTGCCTGTTTCTTCTCTCAAAGGTGTCTCCTCGGGTAGGTCTGGAAGTTCATTTTCCCAGACTCCCAACTTTTCTCTTGGCTTGGATCCTTTTTGTTGTATCATGGTTTGGCCTTCTTCCTTCTGGTTTTTGGGGTCTTTGATCCCCCTTTTTCTAGTTGTGGGTTCCTGGCTAATCCCACAGGCAGGTCGGTTACTAATAGTTTTAAAGGGCCCAACCTGTCCTTTTGTTGTCTTTGGTTAAGAGAAAGTCTTGTGTTTGGTGTTCTGAACTTTTCATTTAAGGTTGAGGGTGCCTAGCGAAACCCCTGGTTGGTGGTCTTGGGTACCATTTTAAAACCCAGTTTGAAGGTTGAGGGAGCCTTTCAAAACCCTTACTGGCCAAATTCAAATTGTATGAATATCTGATGTAATTTGGTGTTGTTAATAAAGGTTAGGAGTACCTTTCAAAACCCTAAAAGTTGGTTGAGGGTGCTTGTTATACCCTCGATAATTACTCTTACGTGCTATAGTTTGGTGTTGTAGCTTTGTCTATTTTGGTGTAGCTATGTTGGTGTATTGCTGGTGTCAGTCGTCTTTGCTAGGTTTTGGTTGCGGTTTTTCATGGTTTATTTCTTTTAGCAGCCCGCTTTGTAGGGTTCTAGATCCCGATAAAATCTATTAGGTTTCAGGTCCCTCCAAAACCTATTGTATGGGGTTTCAGGTCCCCTCGAAACCTGTTTTCCCTTAATAAAAAAAAATCATTATAATATTTAAAATTAAATTATGTTTCATCTTCAATATCATTGATATTATATATATTAGAAAACACATGCCCCCTTTTCATTAAAGCATATGAGTTCTTTAAGAGAAAACACATGCCCACACTATCAAGGTAATTAAACTAGTTCCTTCATATCTCCATGTTATGAATGCTTATCAATTTTATTATTCATATTAAAAATCTAACATATGGTATCATTTTGATTGTAATTTTGTAAGGAAAATTTAATCAAATAACAAATAATAAAAAATAATTCAAATTAATTTGGAAGAAAAAAGGTTGCTTACAAAAATAATAATTTTTATTAATTGAAAATATTTAGATTCTTATACAGAATATCTTAATTTTATCTATAAATTAGTTTCAATTTTTTTAAAATATATTATATTTGATTTTTTTTTTATTATTTTAATAATAAACAATTTTATTTCACAAACTTCTTTTAGATTATAAGAATTGGATAGTCTCCTTATAAACTACAGTATATTGATAAACTTTTTAATGTGACTGATGATGCTGGTGTGACACATCCTCCAATACCCATAAACTAAAAGAAATTATCTCACGATCTTATATTATAATTATCTAAATATTATTAAATTTTAAATTATAACAATCACTTAACAAATATTTTTACTAATCACATATCTATCTTCTACATCTACTTTGCATAAAAGGAAACAATTACTATATATATCCCCAAATTTTAAATTTCAAATATTTCTATTTATACAATGCAATAAGATCTCACTATTAAGAGAAGTTTTATTTAGACCTTATACATGTATTATTTTCATCTTACTTTAGAATGTTATAGAATGTACGAGAAGAATCTTTATTAATGAGTTAGAAAGTGTGATATATTTTAGACCAAGGAAATCATTTTAGTTTATTAATGTTCTCTATGCACAATCACATTAAATATAATTGTACTTCACAAGAATACATTAATTTTTATGATTCATTTTGAGTGTCATCACATGCAACATAATTCAGCTAAACAATAATAATTCATGATTTTAGGTTCAAGGTTACTTGATGTACACATATAATTATAATAGCAATTAATGTCACTAATTATGTTTGACTAGCACATTCTAGAATCTTCGTTTTACTTAAAGAAAGTTTACCAAATTATCAAATAAGTCATATTCCAATTATATGAATATCAACATTTGAGCATATAAAATATGACTATCTAATCATATGAATTACAATTTCTCCATACTTGATAAACAATTCACCATGTCCTATAAGAGTAGTGTGTTGTTCATCCATCAAGAGGTAATGAGTGCTATTTTCATTATGTAAGAAATTATGTTTGAATAGATTTTTTTTTTTAACTTATTTTCTTAAGAATATGTTTGAGTATAATTATAAGTTTGAATTTTTATTTAAAATTATTTATTTTTTATTATTATATTTATAATTTTATAAAATTATCTTCAAAATAAAAGTACGAATAGATTTTTATAAGGTCATATTTTTAACATATTATAAATGTATTATTTGTGAACAGATCTAATTCAAAATTATAAAATAAACATCATCACTCAAGTATAAATTCAATGTAAGGATATTGATTATTGGTTCTTTTAACTTAATTTTCTTCCTAGAGCAACCTTATCCTAAACCAATTTGATTGTGAAAATATTAATAGTGATTATACAAGTTCAACTACAACTTAAGTTGAATGTGTATAATCAATGCTAATATTGTCAAAATCCCATTGTTCAGGGTAGGGTTATTCTAGGAAGAAACTAACATTTTCAATGTTAAGGTTTGCAAATTATGTTACATATAAAAATATTGGGTAATGTATATGTATGTCTATGTCTACATAGATTATTGTAAAGAAAAAAAAATGATTTTCTTTATCAAAATAAGATATTATGAATAAGATAATTAATTTAATTAATATTAGAGACATATTATGTAACTAAATTTTGAAATCTAAAAATAGGATAGATAAAAAAAACTTATCTTATTTTGATGGTCAAAAGATAATTTTATCTTTTATTTTGATTTTAGCTTTTAAACTATAATTCATAATAGCAACCTTATATGTATTAGAAGAAAAATAGAAAAATATGAATTCAATTGCTCTTACAACTTGATGAGTCAATATCCTACATGTAAAATCAGTTTTATGAGAATGTGTGTAAATGGGCATAGTTGAAAGATTAAGAGATGAGAATAATTTTCCAAATGGTTATATATTTATCAATATGTAATTTTCTTAATCCATTCTTTCAAAATAGGTTGAAAACTAAATAAAAATTTACGTAGAAATTAAAAAAGTCACCATTAAAATTTTCCATCACTTTGAGTTGTATTTAAATAAAAAAATGAGTATAAAACTATTATTGAAAAAAAATCATCCCCCTTTGTGGATGAATAAGTGTTATTTTAATTACTTTGTATGAACATAATAATACACCATAATTATGGCTATGTCCATTTGAACACCCTTGAGGAGTTGGATCTTGTTGCAAGGAGAGATCAATAGAACTTTGACAATTGCAAGGTGCATTACCCTAATTGTCACAGAGAATATGTATGTGAGTAACTTTCAATGCGACTTTATTTTCTTTCACTTATACCTAGATGAGTGTATTTGAAAAATCATAGGCTTAGAATATATAGAAAATGAATATCAATAGAATAGAAAAAAGGAGTAGAATTTCCATCTTTTAAAATAGTGAATACGATTTCCCCTCTAAAATCATGTTGAATATAGGTAAATTTTATACGAACTCTAGAGTAATCCCTAATTCGAGTCATATTTCAATCAAAATATTCAAGTCCAAATGGTATGGAGAACTCATGAGTCTAGTTGTAAACAATATGGGATCTAGGATAAAAACAAGAAAAGATTCTTAAGAGTCTCTTGATTTCCAAAAAATATGTATTGATTGTTAGACAGTTCAAATAATTGGAATACAACTTTGGGGGGGGGGGGGTGAATCAGTTGTCATAGATTACTAGAACCATTAGCAATTAAAACTTTAATACTAGAACCCAAAACATTAATACCGGAATAGAAGTTAAACCAATTAAGCATAAACAATAATCACAGAATAAATACCATCCATATGACACCAAGATTTATATGTGGAAAACTCGATAAAGGGAAAAACCACGGTGGGAAGCCTACCCACAATCAGATAATACTTCTACAGTAAGTATGTGAATTATAATTGAGGGGCCTGCACTTGCAGGAAGGCCAACAACCTAGAGCGCACTACTCATCACAAAAGGAGCCTCACTGACTACATAGAAATCCAGACTACAATCTGGAGAAGTGTTGAACTGCAAAATATAGCATCTCCTATGCCTGAGTACAGTTCCGGTTAAGCTCAATATCGGAGGACTAAATCCTCTTACATAAACCCAATTCGATCTCCAATTATTGACCAAATCCTTTGCCTGAATGATATTACATTATCCGCACATTACATTCCTTTCCCATTCCTATGATCTCTCCTATATATATGATATACAATGAGATCTTACATCTATATATACAAACCCTTGATCATAAACAATTAGGTCAGCTACTAGACAATAAACCAATTACATAATTACAAACCATGTCAGCCTTAGACCAAACAAATAATATCCAACACATATGATATCTTGGAAATGCATCGAGAGGTCCAATCTACATGCTTCATTAAAGTCAGTCCATAACCTAGATCAATCGGGACCTAGTATAGCTCCACACGCTACAACAATGATCTTCATCTGCCAAGTCTCGAACATGATCACCAACAACATCCTGAAACTCCACCAGAAGCTGCACCAACACCACTTATGCAATTCATCAAAGATCTTCATCAAAAGATCTATCGGTGAAACCCTCGCCGAAACCAGAAACCAAGCTTCTAAGAAAATAGGATAGCATCCGATCACCAGACCAAAACCAACTTACTGAATATGAGCATGAGTATCATGAACAAGATAGTTCTATAACCAAATCATATCAGAGCCTATTGGATCATGTTGGATCCAAATCAACCAGAAACCACTCAACCTACCAGGACCAGAAGGGTGCCACTAAAGCATCCAAACATCTAGTGTTGGCATCAATGACAAAACATCAATGCAACATATAATCAATTCCACCAAATGACCAACATTGATAGCCAAATCACTTTAGAGAGAATAAGGATATCCCAATCAAGATTGAAACAAGTGAGAAAAAATAGTTTAATAATAACCAACCAAATAGTCTAGAATATATAATAAAATATTAACTATTGTTAACTGTTGATGGTGGTGTTAGCACTACCAACAGTAGGAGATACAAGAATAAAAATCCTCTCTCAAAAACTGTACAAAAGTAAGCTCCAAGGTTCCAGAAATCTAGGTGTTATCGACACTGGATAGATCAACAGGATTGAATGTGTTGTAAATAAGAGGGCATATTGATATTACTACTAGAAATATAACAATCTTTCTCAAGAATTTGAATCTCTCTTTTTGGGGGGTTTTCAAAATATGAACTGCAAATCTGAAAAACATGATTTATTCTAATTAACCTACTCTATCCAAGATCATAAACAAAATTATTAAAGTTGACGGATAAGAAAATCAATTCTAAAAATAGAGATTTAATCGGACAATGTTAACTAATGAATTACTCAAAGAATGGAAGATTAAACCACAATGATAAAAACCATATTTTCACAAATCAAATTAACACAATTCATGAAAATATGATACAATCATCTATAGGTGTAAAGTGGAAAATTGGACCCTAGTGACTCCCCACCTAGGAGAGAGAAAGGAAGTTACTAGGATGATTTTCACTTGGAGGAACTTTACATTCAAAAGAGGGGCTTGAATCCACTAGATCCAAATCCAAGGGAAACAAGGATTTGAATTCCAAGTGGATTGCAAGGGTTGAAGTGTGATTTACCCTCTTTTGTAAATGAGAAAGTTGACTTGTTGACTATGCGAAAAAGAGAGAGGAAATTAGTGAAATGAGGAGCTACTAGTTCAGGATTGCGTTGTAACTTCGGATCTGAGCTAATTAGATTGATATAGATCTAATTAGATTGATATAGATCTGGCTTGCAAATTTGGAGAAAATTCCTCGAGACCATGGCAGAAATGTACATGGTCCTCCACAAAATCCGTAAAATGAAAAGGGTTCTTCTGTCTCTGCAAATGAAACCCAAACTTGCAATTCCAGCCGCACACCTGCAACCTTATAGATCTGCAACTTGTTGATGATGATTTCTTTGCTTCTTGAATGTAATCACACGTGTCATATGAAATGGAATGTAACATGACAAAACCCTAACACACACACATGCTTGCAAATGAATGTTGTAATGTTGCTCCAATGGATGAATGAATAAGACTTGAATGCTTGATGATGAACTTGAAATCCCACATCTTATCCTTATGCCTCTCATCCTCTCCTAAATGAGGGAATTGAATCCCCTTTTATAAATACCTCAAGGATTAATTTTCAACCACCGAAGGCAAATTATGCATAGGAGATCGGGAAGATCTAACTTAGGGCCACCCTAAGGGGTGGGGACAGGGGCACCACGCCCCTGTCTTGCCCTATTTTGGGGCTTGGACAGGGTCTAAAGTAGCCACAAGTCTTGAAGGAGGAAGGGTGAAGCGGTGAGAATGTAGAAATAGGTCTTGGTTGAGGAAAAAGATTCCACTACCGAGGTGAGGACCTAAAATGTGGTTAAAATTGCAAGGGTCACAGTTTTATGACACTACATTTAGCCCCCACTTTAGCGGGAGTATGGCCTACACCAATACTACCAGTAAAGTAGAAGAAAAGGAAAGATGAAGATGAGGGATGTGGAGCAATACCACAAGGAGTATAAGACATCACTAATATTGAGGAGTAAAAGCCCCCAATCTGAGGGTCTCAACTCATGCCGACATACGGAAGAGAACACAAAAATAGGAACAAGACACACAAAACAAAGACAAAGTGCAAAAGACACATGACAAGAACAAGATACAAGATGACAAAACAACTAGCCGAAGAGACCTCGATACTCAGATGTCTCAACTACTAATCAGGACACAAAGATCAATGCTATCACATAAACACGAGCGATCACATAAAAGAGTGAAGCTGACATCATCCATGAACTATCAATAGTAAAACTATGAGTTCATGAGAGGAAGAAGAGGGAGAACATGAATACACACTTTGGTGATCCATGAGAAGAAAGGCAAAAAAGAGAGAAACCATGGACATATTGTCCCTAAAACTAGGTGATCCATGGAGAGGAGGACATGGAAATCTAGCCCCACAGCTTGTCTAGGTGATCCATGTAAGGGAGGAGAGTGAGAACACCATTAGTTCCACCCAACCTCAAGCGCGCGTGTGTGCAAGTGAGG